>NW_027361763.1:27600000-28052500 GCF_039654945.1 Dendrobates tinctorius | reverse complement strand
CTGTAACACAGGAACAAGTGTGGATTGTGCAGACGCCACTTCGGAGCTGTAACTGGCAGGGTTGGAGGACAGGGGAAATACGAGAGACAGTGGAGCCACAGGCCTAATTGGAGCACGGTTAAAAATCAGTAGTGGTACGACTGTGTAGGCAGCAGGAGACTTTGCCATCCACACAGCAGGGGATCAGCTGACATTACTGAACCCCACTGAGACACGGGAGCAAGTATCTCTTTCCGTGTGGACGGCACTTCCGAACTACAACTGGCTGTGTTGAAGCCCAGGAAATAGGAGGGTGTAGGCAGAGGCCTACTGAATTTTGAATGAGGTGACAGCAGGAGAGACTGCCATCCACACAGCAGGGGATCAGCTGACGTTACTGAACCCCACTGAGACACGGGAGCAAGTATCTCTTTCCGTGTGGACGGCACTTCCGAACTACAACTGGCTGTGTTGAAGCCCAGGAAATAGGAGGGTGTAGGCAGAGGCCTACTGAATTTTGAATGAGGTGACAGCAGGAGAGACTGCCATCCACACAGCAGGGGATCAGCTGACGTTACTGAACCCCACTGAGACACGGGAGCAAGTATCTCTTTCCGTGTGGACGGCACTTCCGAACTACAACTGGCTGTGTTGAAGCCCAGGAAATAGGAGGGTGTAGGCAGAGGCCTACTGAATTTTGAATGAGGTGACAGCAGGAGAGACTGCCATCCACACAGCAGGGGATCAGCTGACGTTACTGAACCCCACTGAGACACGGGAGCAAGTGTCTCTTTCCGTGTGGACGGCACTTCCGAACTACAACTGGCTGTGTTGAAGCCCAGGAAATAGGAGGGTGTAGGCAGAGGCCTACTGAATTTTGAATGAGGTGACAGCAGGAGAGACTGCCATCCACACAGCAGGGGATCAGCTGACGTTACTGAACCCCACTGAGACACGGGAGCAAGTGTCTCTTTCCGTGTGGACGGCACTTCCGAACTACAACTGGCTGTGTTGAAGCCCAGGAAATAGGAGGGTGTAGGCAGAGGCCTACTGTATTTTGAATGAGTTTACAGCAGGAGAGACTGCCATCCACACAGCAGGGGATCAGCTGACGTTACTGAACCCCACTGAGACACGGGAGCAAGTGTCTCTTTCCGTGTGGACGGCACTTCCGAACTACAACTGGCTGTGTTGAAGCCCAGGAAATAGGAGGGTGTAGGCAGAGGCCTACTGTATTTTGAATGAGTTTACAGCAGGAGAGACTGCCATCCACACAGCAGGGGATCAGCTGACGTTACTGAACCCCACTGAGACACGGGAGCAAGTATCTCTTTCCGTGTGGACGGCACTTCCGAACTACAACTGGCTGTGTTGAAGCCCAGGAAATAGGAGGGTGTAGGCAGAGGCCTACTGAATTTTGAATGAGGTGACAGCAGGAGAGACTGCCATCCACACAGCAGGGGATCAGCTGACGTTACTGAACCCCACTGAGACACGGGAGCAAGTGTCTCTTTCCGTGTGGACGGCACTTCCGAACTACAACTGGCTGTGTTGAAGCCCAGGAAATAGGAGGGTGTAGGCAGAGGCCTACTGTATTTTGAATGAGTTTACAGCAGGAGAGACTGCCATCCACACAGCAGGGGATCAGCTGACGTTACTGAACCCCACTGAGACACGGGAGCAAGTATCTCTTTCCGTGTGGACGGCACTTCCGAACTACAACTGGCTGTGTTGAAGCCCAGGAAATAGGAGGGTGTAGGCAGAGGCCTACTGTATTTTGAATGAGTTTACAGCAGGAGAGACTGCCATCCACACAGCAGGGGATCAGCTGACGTTACTGAACCCCACTGAGACACGGGAGCAAGTGTCTCTTTCCGTGTGGACGGCACTTCCGAACTACAACTGGCTGTGTTGAAGCCCAGGAAATAGGAGGGTGTAGGCAGAGGCCTACTGTATTTTGAATGAGTTTACAGCAGGAGAGACTGCCATCCACACAGCAGGGGATCAGCTGACGTTACTGAACCCCACTGAGACACGGGAGCAAGTGTCTCTTTCCGTGTGGACGGCACTTCCGAACTACAACTGGCTGTGTTGAAGCCCAGGAAATAGGAGGGTGTAGGCAGAGGCCTACTGTATTTTGAATGAGTTTACAGCAGGAGAGACTGCCATCCACACAGCAGGGGATCAGCTGACGTTACTGAACCCCACTGAGACACGGGAGCAAGTGTCTCTTTCCGTGTGGACGGCACTTCCGAACTACAACTGGCTGTGTTGAAGCCCAGGAAATAGGAGGGTGTAGGCAGAGGCCTACTGTATTTTGAATGAGTTTACAGCAGGAGAGACTGCCATCCACACAGCAGGGGATCAGCTGACGTTACTGAACCCCACTGAGACACGGGAGCAAGTGTCTCTTTCCGTGTGGACGGCACTTCCGAACTACAACTGGCTGTGTTGAAGCCCAGGAAATAGGAGGGTGTAGGCAGAGACCTACTGTATTTTGAATGAGTTTACAGCAGGAGAGACTGCCATCCACACAGCAGGGGATCAGCTGACGTTACTGAACCCCACTGAGACACGGGAGCAAGTGTCTCTTTCCGTGTGGACGGCACTTCCGAACTACAACTGGCTGTGTTGAAGCCCAGGAAATAGGAGGGTGTAGGCAGAGGCCTACTGTCTTTGTAATGCGGAGACAGCAGGAGAGACTGCCATCTCCACAGCAGGGGAACAGCTGGCAGTGCTGAACCCCACTAACACTTGAACGAATGTGTTTGGCTCTGTGGAGACGACACTTCTGAACACCAACTGACGCTGTTGGAGCCCAGGATTAGGCGAGGAGCAGGCTGGGGCCTACTGGATTTTGGCAGGTGAATGCAGCAGGAGACTTGCCATCTCCACAGCAGGGGAACAGCTGGCAGTGCTGAACCCCACTAACACTTGAACGAATGTGTTTGGTTCTGTGGAGACGACACTTCTGAACACCAACTGACGCTGTTGGAGCCCAGGATTAGGCGAGGAGCAGGCTGGGGCCTACTGGATTTTGGCAGGTGAAGGCAGCAGGAGACTTGCCATCTCCACAGCAGGGGAACAGCTGGCAGTGCTGAACCCCACTAACACTTGAACGAATGTGTTTGGTTCTGTGGAGACGACACTTCTGAACACCAACTGACGCTGTTGGAGCCCAGGATTAGGCGAGGAGCAGGCTGGGGCCTACTGGATTTTGGCAGGTGAAGGCAGCAGGAGACTTGCCATCTCCACAGCAGGGGAACAGCTGGCAGTGCTGAACCCCACTAACACTTGAACGAATGTGTTTGGCTCTGTGGAGACGACACTTCTGAACACCAACTGACGCTGTTGGAGCCCAGGATTAGGCGAGGAGCAGGCTGGGGCCTACTGGATTTTGGCAGGTGAAGGCAGCAGGAGACTTGCCATCTCCACAGCAGGGGAACAGCTGGCAGTGCTGAACCCCACTAACACTTGAACGAATGTGTTTGGCTCTGTGGAGACGACACTTCTGAACACCAACTGACGCTGTTGGAGCCCAGGATTAGGCGAGGAGCAGGCTGGGGCCTACTGGATTTTGGCAGGTGAAGGCAGCAGGAGACTTGCCATCTCCACAGCAGGGGAACAGCTGGCAGTGCTGAACCCCACTAACACTTGAACGAATGTGTTTGGTTCTGTGGAGACGACACTTCTGAACACCAACTGACGCTGTTGGTGCCCAGGATTACGCATGCCGCATGCAGAGGCCAATGGGCAGCGGTTTTTATGGAGGTTGTGGACTACTACTGATTCTAACCATGCTCCACTTAGGCCTCTGGCTCCACTGTCTCTACTATTTACCCTGGCCTCCAACCCCGCCAGCTACATCTCTGAAGTGGCGTCAGCACAATCTACACTTGTTCCTGTGTTACTGGTGCTCAGTCCCATCAGTTGATCCCCTGATGTTTGTCCGGCAAGTTCGCCAGCTCTGTCCTCATTCCCACTACTGGTTATGGGAATGTGGACAGAGCAGGAGACCTTGCCGGACACACATCAGGGGATAAACTGATGGGACTGAGCCACAGGAACACAGGAACAAGTGTAGATTGTGCTGACGCCACTTCAGAGATGTAGATGGCGGGGTTGGAGGTCAGGGGAAATAGTAGAGACAGTGGAGCCAGAGACCTAAGTTGGGCACGGTTAAAAATCAGTAGTGGTTTGAATGTTGATGGAGCTGGTGACTCTGCCGTCCACACAGCAGGGGATCAGCTGGCATTACTGAACCCCAGTAACACAGGAGCTAGTGTGTTTCTCTGTGCAGACGACACATCTGAGCGACAACTGGCTGTGTTGAAGCACAGGGATTATAGTTCAGGTGGTAGAAAAATGAACACACCAGCAGACCTGGATACAGTTGCCAACCACTAATTTAGTCTGTAAGAGGAATGGCAAAGTCTTTGGAGATCCAGGCCTTGTTCATTTTCAGAAAAGTCAGCCGGTCAACATTATCGGAAGATAGTCGCGTGCGACGGTCTGTTAGTACACCACCTGCGGCACTAAAGACACGTTCCGATAATACACTGGCAGCAGGGCAAGCCAGCACCTCCAATGCATACTGGCTAAGCTCTGGCCATGTATCCAGCTTAGAGACCCAAAACTTGAAGGGGGAAGAGCCATCTGGGAGTACAGCGACAGGGCAAGACATGTAGTCTGACACCATCTGACGGAAGCGTTGCCTCCTGCTGACTCGAGGCGTCGCTGATGGTGTAGACAATTGTGGTGGACACACAAAACTTTGCCACATTTGGGCCATAGTGGTCTTGCCTTGTGCTGCGGCACTGCCTCTGCTCCCTCTTTGTGCAGAGTTTCCTCCACTGCCTCGACGCACAGAGCTGCTTTGTAAAGCACTTGCAACAATGCTGTCGGGTGGAATGGAAAACATTATGGACTGCACCAGTGACTCTTCGTACTCCCGCATTTTACGCTCCCGGTTCAACGTTGGTATGAGCCTTTGTACGCTGTCCCGGTAGCGAGGATCTAGGAGGGTGTACACCCAATAATCAGCCGAGACGAGAATGTGGGTGATGCGGCGGTCGTTTCTCAGGCACTGCAGCATGAAATCAACCATGTGCTGCAGACTCCCAACTGCCAAAGAACCGCTGTCCCCTGTTTGAGGCGTGACCTCGACCTGCTCTGCATCACCCCACCCTCGCTGTACATACTGAGTAGAGGTTTGTGTACCTCCCTCCTCTGGAGAGATGTCTTCCTCCTCCATCGACTCCTCCTCATCCTCCTCACAAAGTGTCCCCTGCCTAGGCCTTTGTGAGGAAACACGTAGCACAGACTGTCCAGAAGCAGATGGCATTTGGGACTCCTCATCCTCCACCTCTTCTGAAACCTCATCCCTTAGTGCTTGCAGTGTTTGTTGAAGCAGGCAGATAAGGGGGACAGTCATGCTGACTAGTGCATCATCTGCACTCGCCATCCGCGTGGATTCATCGAAGGCACGCAAAACGAGGCAGATGTCCTTCATAGAGGCCCACTCAATGGTGCTGAAGTGTGAACGGCGCACAGTGCGACTTGTTTGCGCCTGATGCAGCTGGTACTCCATGACTGCTGCCTGCTGCTCACACAACCGCTCCAACATATGTAACGTTGAATTCCACCGGGTGGGTAGGTCACATATGATGCGATGTTCTGGAAGGCCAAATCGTCGCTGCAGAGCAGCGAGGCGCGATCTTGCCGTGCTGGAACGTCGCAAGTGAGCGCACTCTATGCGGACCTTGTGCAACAGTGCATCAAGATCCGGATAGTCCCTCAGAAAGCTCTGCACGACCAAGTTAAGAACATGTGCCAGACATGGGATGTGTGTGAGGTCGCCTAGGCCAAGAGCTGCCACCAGATTTCGGCCATTGTCACACACTACCAAGCCCGGCTGGAGATTCGCTGGCCCAAACCACACATCGCTCTCCAGCTTGATAGCATTCCAGAGCTCCTGCGCTGTGTGGCTTCGATTCCCCAAAGAAATTAATTTGAGTACAGCCTGTTGACGTTTGGCCACGGCTGTGCTCATATCGGTCGTAACAGGCTCCTGCTCTGCTGTTTCTGAGGAACTTGAGTAGGAGGAGGAGTCTATGTGTACAGACTGGAGTCCTGCAATCCGTGGCGTTGGAAGAACACGTACAGCGCCACTCTCCAGATCCGTACCCGGCTCCACAACATTGACCCAGTGGGCAGTGAGGGAAAGGTATCGTCCCTGTCCATGGTTACTGGTCCACGCATCGGTGGTCAGGTGGACCTTGCTACTAACGGCGTTTAGTAGCGCATGTTTTATTTTGCCCTCAACATGTTTCTGCAGGGCAGGGACGGCTCGCCTGCTGAAATAAAAGCGGCTGGGCACGTTGTATTGGGGGACTGCCAATGCCATTAAGTCCCGGAAGGTGTCAGTGTCCACCAGCCTGAATGACAGCATTTCAACTGCCAGAAGTTTGGCAATGCCAGCATTCAGAGACTGTGCTCGGGGATGGTTTGCCGAGTAAGGGCGCCTTTTATCCCATGCCTGTGCTACCGATGGCTGTGATGGATGGGAACGTGCTGTTATGGGTGGAATCTGACAGGGTCTCCGGACAACAGTGGCAGAGGTTCTTCCTTGGCGATCCTGTGAGGAAGCCGAACCAGCAGTGTGTGAGCTGGAGGAAGAGGGCCCAACACGAACTGAAGAGGTGGTAGGTGGTGCTGTACGTTGGCCTACGTCTTGAGGGTGTCTATGCAACTCCAACTCGTGCTTGGTGCGCACATGTTTCCACATATTTGTGGTATTGAGGTTGCTGACATTTCTCCCTCTTTTGACTCTCTGATGACACAGCTTGCATTTGACAAAGCAAATGTCATCTGCAACTGTGTCAAAAAAGGACCACGCACTGCAACTCTTGTGAGCGCCCGGTTTGCCTTTGGAAGGAGGAATGCTCCTAACGGGTGCCGAAGTGGAGGGTACAGGCAACCAAGTCTTCCCCCTCCCTCTGCCTCCTGTTTTGGCCGGTAGGGGAATCTCTTCCTCCGAGCTGCTCCCACCACCTTCCTGTTGCTCACGCCATGATGGGTCAAGGACCTCATCATCTTCCCTCCCCTCTTCAAACAGCTGCTTCTCCGGGGTTGTCTCGCCAGCACCGTACGCACCAGAAAGTGGCAACTGAGTCTCGTCATCATCTGATGCGTACTGAGGTGTGCTGACCATAGGCACTGGCCCACTCGCCTCTTCAGATTCAGAGGGACAAAGAAGTTGCGCATCACTGCATACTCCCTCTTCTTCACATTCAGGAATGCTGCTTGGCTGGCCCCCTCTTTCCAAGCCAACAGATTCCGAGAACAGAAGTAGAGATTGTGATGGCTCCTGTCCATGTCTCTCTGACTGCCTGGGCACTTTGGCAGGTGGTGAAGAGACAGATGGTTGCTCTTCGGTGCTCTGACCCTGAGAGGATGCGGAAGTAATTGAAGTCGATGCGTTAGCTGCCATCCATCCGACAACGGCTTCAATTTGTTCCTCCCGCAGCAGTGGGGTACGTTGAGGTCCTACAAAGCTGCGCATAAAGGACTGTTGCCTGCTAAAACTGGGGGATGCTGATCCACTGGTGCCCGCAGCAGGCCCAGAATCCCCACGTCCTCTACCTGTAGAATCCCCACGTCCTCTCCCTGCAGAATCCCCACGTCCTCTCCCTGCTGAAACTCCACGCCCACGCCCACGCCCCCGCGCCTTACTCCCTGCCTTCTTCATCTTGCAAGACTGCTTAAGATAGGCAAAAAAGGACAAAGGGGGGCCTTAGTGTGCTTATTCCTGAACAGCTGGTTACAGGTACAAGAAACACTAATTTTATGAAGTGTGTGTGTGTGGACTAGACTTTAATAGGAGCTGATGTGGCCTACACAAGTTCAAAATGTAGTGTTTGGTGAACTTTTTATGTGGTTTCTTTGTTTGAAACAAACTCAAAGTATGAGAACAAAGAATTGAAACTGATAGTATCACCAACTTTTTGGAGCTATTACAATGCAGGCAGGTAACCTACAATGCAAAAGATGAGGCTCCAAAAAAATTGGGTAATACTAATCTGGCTGCGCCGGCAGGGCACAAGCCAGAAAAAAAGGCTCCTCTATCTACTCCTATATAGTGTTTGCAACCAACCAATGTTGATGGATACGGATGGATGCACACTAATAGGAGAAGAAAAAATGAGCTGCACTCAGAGACAAATATGTGTGAGGCAGTGACGCACGTTGAGCGTCCTACAACCAGACGTAGCTGCAGGACACTCTACTCAGCGTGAGCTGCACTCACACACAGTCAGAGACCTCTCAGACAGCCGTCAACAGTGCAGCTAAGTGGGCACTGGCACTGACAGGCTGCAGAAAGGCTCCGCTGTGTACTCCTATATAGTGTTTGCAACCACCGTAGATGGAGACGGATGGATGCACACTAATAGAAGAAAAAATGAGCTGCACTCAAATAAAAATATGTGTGAGGCAGTGACGCACGCTGAGCGTCCTACAGCCAGACGTAGCTGCAGGACACACTACTCAGCGTGAGCTGCACTCACACACAGTCAGAGACCTCTCAGACAGCCGTGAACAGTGCAGCAAAGTGGACACTAGCACTGAAAGGCTGCAGAAAGGCTCCGCTGTCTACTACTAGTGTTTGCAACCAACGTATATGGATACGGATGGAAGCACACTAGATTGAAATTATTTAAAAAATGCAGCTCAAAAAATAAAAGATGTATGAGGCAGCAGTGATCACACTGGGTGGCCTACAGCCTGACGTGGCTGCAGGACCCACTCCACAGCGTGAGCTGCACTCACACAGCCCTTGCAGACAGCTGTGAAAACAGCGCTGCTAGGGAAAAGCAAGCTACAGTGGTGGTTTATGTAGCCTGGATAAAGCACAATATTGTTTTTAGAATCGCTATTTCTAACTGTCCCTCACAGTCTTCTACAGCAGCCTGTCCCTAACTGAATTCACAGCAGAGTGACCAGAAATGGCGGCTGCGGTGGCTTTTATAGTGCATCATGACATCATTTCGGCAGCCAATCACAGCCATGCCAATAGTTAACATGCCTACATGCCTAACAGGATGTGCCCACACTTCGGAGGATTCCCATTGGCTTAATCAAAGCAAGCAGGCTCATAGCATGATGGGAACTTCCTATTCCGATTCCGATCCCGGAATCCGATATGAAAAAAGTATCGGAATTAAGTATCGGAATTCCGATACCGCTGATATCGGCCGATACCCGATACTTGCGGTATCGGAATGCTCAACACTAGTTATAATGTCAGGATCCTGACAGCGCCGACGTACAGCCTCCGCTGAGCAGGGACTCAACCGCACTGTAGGGACCCCTGGGGACAGGAACAGCCGGGAAGTACAGATGCACAGGACCTGAAAGCAGAAGTTTAGCAAGCCGGCACAGGACCTACGGTCAAGTGACTGCAAGGGGCAGGACTTAGCGTCCTGCTTTCAGAGAAGGTAGAAAACTCAGAGTCGGGCAAAACGGAGATCATACACAATACGGGCAAATGAGGTACAGGAGGGATAAACAGCCAGGAGGTCAGACAAAGCCAAAGGTCATACACAAGAGGGCGGTGCGGTACCAAAGGGACGAGCAGAGAGCAGTCGAGTCACAAGCAGAGAGTCATACATGAGAGAGCGGTGCGGTACAAGAGGGGCAGGCAGAACTCATAACAGGGACAGAACGGGATCACAACCAAACAAGCAACAAGTTATCAGGCACAAGGCACACGCATACAAGAGGTCAACTAACTCAGCCGAGGGCAGGAGTATAACTGACACCGGATCTAGTTCCAGTGAGCATTAAATAGCCGTCCTCTGCCAGAGAGAGGCAGAAACAATTAACCCCCTGTCTGACCAGGACGGGCCAAAGCGAAACCCCGTCCTGTATCATGACACATACCATCTGTTCAGCTTGGATGCCCTGAGGACAGGGACAAGGATGAGGAGGAGCAGAGCATGGTTAGTTGTCTTCTTGGTGAGAACACAGAAGTCTTGCCTGTTAGCAGTCTGGCACACATGGCTTACTTTATGTTGTGCTGCCTTTCCCGTGAATCTCATATTCTCCAATTTTGGGTGACAGTCATTACTGGTTGGTGACAGTTCTAGACCCATGCTACAAGGAGAACTTTCAATCTCTTCTTCCAGATGCAGACAGGTGTGCTAATATGGTGCAGTACCAGAGAGCCATTGTTGCGGAATTATTAAAAAAATTCCCATCTGAAAACGCTGGCAGCAGAGGTCACAGTTCTTTGGACAACCAAGGAGTACAGGCGAGAGAGACACAACTCCAATCCAGCAGAGGCAGGGGAACACTTGCAAAGCTCTGATAGAGTTTTCTCAGACCCTCCCATCGCACTGGCCCTGAGACGCGGGTATTCTCACAAGGAGTGCAAAGTTTAGAAAGATGCTGATATAGTACCTTGCTAACCGTACCAACATCTTCCATGATTCCTCTGTGCCTTTCAAATATTGGGTATCCAAGCTGGACACGTGGCATTAACTGGCTCTCTACACCTTGGAGGTCCTGGCCTGCGCTGCCGCTAGCATTTTGCCAGAGTGGATTATTAGTACCGCTGGTGGAATTATAACTGATAAGCGCATCTGCCTGTCAACTGAAAATGCTGACAGAAAGAATCTTATAAAAATGATAAAAATGAACAAGGGCTGGATTGAGCCAGACTTCTCTACATTCTCTACACCATCGAATGATAACAGTGAAACATAACCTCAAATCCAGTTTCATTTTTGGGAGGTATATTCTCATGCACCTCTTCACACCCCCACATAAGTATACGCTTCCTGATTTTGCCTATTTGCTGCTATCCCCCTCCTTCTTGTTATCCTCATTAGCCACCACCACTAGATCACCATGGTGACCATGGTCCGTGATGCAACTGCCAAGTTATTGTGTTAAAGGGTGTTTTTGATGCCCATAAAATTTTTTTACACATTATGTTGTTGTGTATCCCCCAGGGAGAAATGTTTGGTAGTCTATGGCGCCCCAGGAGTTTGGTTGCCACAGTGGCCTTGCCTCCCTCCAGGGGGGAGTGAAGTCATGCCTGGAAGCAAGGAAGGGATCCCCTTAACAGGTAGTTCCAGCATACAGCACAGTTCCTACTCCAGCCCAGAAGAGGGGGATATAAACCTGACTTCTGAGGGAGCTGCTCTATCTGGTCAGAAGCAGAAAGTTAGTAGTTAGTTAGTGCCTGAGCAGTGTTGAGACAGGATGTGCGGAGAGAAGCTGGGGACAGGAGCTATAACTGAGCTCAACCCCAGGCTTGCGTACCAGAGACCGGACCCTGGAGTCCGAGGCTGTGTGGGTACTAAAGCCCCAGCAGCAGAAACCAGAGGACAGAAGACCACAGATCCTCTGTCCCCAACTGATACTCAATGACACAGCAGCACATGTGAGCCGGAGACGCTAAATAGGAGCAATCCTTGAAGCAGGCTACAGCTGCCTATAATGCGAGTGGAGTTCTACCTAAGTAGCAAACAGAGAGAGGGACTTGAATAGAGTTCACAGCAGCAAGTAACTCAGAAAATAGCGCTAGAAAAGAGGCCTCACAACCCACATGAATAGGGAGATTGCCAAATTCCTTTCAGGCTGACCAACTCCAGAACCATCTGTGTTATGATGAGTCACCGAAGGAGGAAAAAACAAAATACCAGCTAAGTCCAGAAAAACCAGAGAGGTTGGCAGCTATCGGATTGCAGACCCCTGAACCTATCCACAACAACCAGCAGTAGCCGTGGGGGGTTCCTATGGTGCCCTAGACCCCTCGATCACAGCCGGAGAACTATATAGCCTAAAGACAGAAAAGGGAAAAACTAAACTGCCCCAGAGCAGACCCCAAAGCAATAGGCAGCCCCCAACATATAATGACGGTGAAGCAAGATGAAAACACTAACACAGATAGAAAGATAGGTTGAGCAAATGATGGGGCCCAAGCTAACTACATAGGACAGGATAGGAAAGCTGCTGTCTGCTATCCGCAAAAACCCTATCAAAATGCCAACCGACTGATAGGAAAAACAGACCCTGAAGTCGCTAGGCTTCAAAAGACTATCAGCACTCAGGTATATTCTGAAGACAGAGCAAAATATAAACAGATCAGAGACAAAAATGGAATTCAGCTCACCCCCGGCCGGGGATGGCAGAACTCCCAAAAAACAAGGCAAGACAAAAACAAAACTGAAGAGTACAAAACAGAGCAGAAAAACTTAGCTTTGAAATGCAGGAATCAGACTGGTCTCCAAGAATCCAGCAGGAAAATCACCAGCCAGGAAGAAGGGCGTCGTCAGCCTTATATCCAGTCCTCAATTCCATCCACCCAGTCATCATCTAGCTGCCCAGGTGTTTGGTAATCAGTCTCACTACCTTCCTTCACTAGAGGAGGGAGATCATCAGACCTCAATGGTGAAGGGAAAAATGAACTCACAACACGTCTGTAACCAGAGCCCTGGACTGTACCTGTGCAGCTCAGTAAAAGGCAAAGGAATCTGCACTCTGTTGTGTCCCCTAATTATTCCTGAGTCACCTATCCAACTCTGCTACATCTATCATCATCAAACACAACCTTTTTACTACCACAACTGCCCTGGGACAAAGCTCTGCCCATGGAGACCTATACCAACTCTGCTGCATCACCATCAGTTCCAGAGGACCTGCCCTGCAGTGCTGGTCACCCATGACCAGAAACTATAGGTGACGTCACAAACACTTTACAAACTCTTATTTTTCCCCTGTAAATATTCCCTTTTATTGGACGCCCAGGGCCATGGACCAGGTCACTGTAGCCATGTCCCCTTTTTAGAAGCGGCCCGATACCGAGTATCCCCACTGCCCTGGCGGGCGATCCAAGTCCAAACACTTAGAGTATGTGCATTACAACCATAGGAGATCTGTTCCTTTAAATTGGGAAAAGATTTTTAGTAGGCCATCCTCCAAGTCTCTTCCAACACCACTAGATCACCAGGGTGAACATGTTACATGATGCAACAGCCAGGTTTTTTTTTTTCAAGGGTGTTTATGATGCCCGTAAAAAAAAGTTCACACAGTATGTTGATGTGTACCCCCCAGGGGGAAAAGTTTGCCCGCCCATACACTTAGTGTATGTGCATTACAACCATAGGAGACCCGCTCCCTTAAATTGGGAAAAGATTTTTAGGAGGCCCTCCTCCATGTCTCTTCCAAGGGGTATTGGGGTGCATCCAAATTTGGAGCAGGCCTTGCATTCATTTCATGGACAAACATTATGTGAGTAGCAAATTAAGAAAAATGAGAACTTTGGTTTCATGTGGCCATCCAGTACGTTGGTTCAAAGGATTATTGGGGTGCATGTAAGTTTGTGGCAAGGCGAGCCTTGCATTCACTTCATGGGCAAACTGGGAGTAAAAAAAAGTAAGCATAATGGTTTCATGTGGCCATCCACTATGTCGGTTCAAAAGATTATTGGGGCACGTGTAACTTTGTGGCAAGGCGGGCCTTGCATTCAATGCTTAAGCAAATACTATGGGAGACACACTTTTCCTAATGGGAACATTTTTTCATGAGACCCTACTGTACATCTCTTCAAAGGGGCATTGGGATGCATCTAAATTTGGGGCAGGACAGGCCTTGCATTCAATGCATAGGCTAACAGTATGGCAATTCCAAATGAAAAAAAATGGAAACTATGGTTTCATGTGGCCATCCAGGACGTCAGTTCAAAGGGTTATTGGAGTGCGTGTAACTTTGGGGCAGGGCAGGCCATGCATTCATTGCATAGGCAAACAGTATAGGAGACCCACTTCTTAATAATGCGAACATTGTTTTCAGGAGGCCCTCCTGTACGTCTTGTCAAAGGGGTATTGGGGTGCATCCTAATTTTTGGGCAGCCCTGCCACTCAATGCATAGGCAATAACAGTATAGGAGACCCACTTTTTAATAATGGGAACATCAAAGCATAGCCGGCTGATGGCTAAGAATAGTGAGTACCGGCTGATGACCCTTTAAGAATAGTAATGCCGCCTGATGCCCATACAAAAATAGGCTCTGTGACTTTAAGAGTCCCTCCTTCATAAATTAAACAAGATGTGCCTGATGATGTGTCACATGGCCAGCTAAGGTTGTTAAATGTTACAATGACATTTCCCAGTAAATGCATTTGTTTTGGTTGAAAGCAACGCTAAAGTTGAAAAACTAATCAAAAGTGCTACGTGTGAACATAGAACAAGTGGTGGAGGAACATTTTTATTTTTGGTTATTAATTTTGTCTTACATACAAGTCACTACCCTGGAAAGGATATTCCTTAACATATTTCCCAGGAAAATCCATTTTGGTTTCGTCTTTGAATGTTTTAGTGTGCGCCTGTAAAAGTGGGGTACTATTGAAGAGAAATAGCGCAATAGTCCATTATCCAGTGTATGTATATCAATTTAAAAATAATCCACTCACCAAATGGAGCTTGTAATAAGCATGGAGGATTCGCTGCAGCAGAAACCACAGATCCACGAGGGACCGACGTAGAAGATGCAGGATAGGAAAAAAGTGGTCAATCCGCGCTGCGAATCACTATGGACAAGTATTATTACAGTGGTCTTTATTCGACGCGTCTCGAAGTTTCACAGAACTCCTTCCTCAGGAAAAAAAACACATGCAAGTATCATGAAAAGGTTCTTAAATAGAAAAAACAGTCCACTTGTCATTCAGGTGCTGGGTGTCTAACAGGTCACCTGATTCAAAAGGATGTCAAAGTTCATTGCTTGAACACATGATAGACACTTAATAGACAAAATATATATAATTGCATTATAAAATGACTAAAATCTATTAATTTCTTTATTAACAGTAATCAACGGAAAAAAAAATATTAAAAGAAAATTTAAAAAGAAAGGGACAAGAACCTCCAAAAACGGGGGGAAAAAAAGGAGAAATGCCTTACAAGGAGAACATTCTGAAACCACACAAATGATGCCAAATGCAACAACATGTCTAGAAAAACAAACTTATACCATGAAATTTCTGAATAAAATATTCTTTCAAAAGACATTTTTTGGTCTTATTTCTATATATATTATTGCACAGTTCTTGCTGGAAGATAAAAATTGCATGAAAATTATTTGTCTTGAAAAATATTATTTATAAAAAAAATAAATATCCATATAAAAATTATTAAAAATAAATATTTCAAATTACTTATATTATCCTTTCTTTATTAAATTGGTTGTGCAGTAATATCTGCGGTATCGAGGAATAGTGATGTTCCCGATATTAAACAACATATTAATAAAATATAATTATCAATGAATTAATGGCGGGGTATTGCATGTGCTCAAAAAAAATCAAGACAAAAAAAACAAGAGGAGACAGAGGAAAAAAGACTCCAGGGAAACACCAGATCGAGACACCGCTGTTAATTATAACAGGAAAGTATATCGCTTCCTTTCCAATACAGATAAAAATTATGTGAAAATAAATATATACAGAAAATGCGGTATATAAAAGTATTGTTATTCGTGATGTTGTACAACATTATTGTTATGTGTTAATTATATCAATAAATTATTAGGAGGTATTAGCGTATAGTCAAGTGGAGCCACACCAAGAGAAAACAAGAGGAGGCAGACGAAAAAAAGCCCAAACACTCTGACAACATTGCTTACAGCTGTGACCTAGGAGTCCCCATGATGTCCCCGTGTCATTTGAGCACAATTCCCATTGATTTCAGATGTTTTCACACCCTAAAATGACCCCCGGGGGGATCGCGCTAAAAATGCTCGAGTTTCCCATAGACTTACATTGGGCTCGTTGCTGGGGTCGAGTAACAGAGTATTCCAATTTGCTCGACCCGAACAACAAGCACCCAAGCATTTTAGTGCTCACTCATCACTAGAAATTCTTCTGATAAATTATTTACATTTTTTAGGTAATTTTCACAGCACAATGAACTATAAGAAAATAATCAGAGAAGTAAATTCATGGGAACGTGATGGAGGACTTTTTCTTTTTTAATATTACATTTTTTTCTCTTTTACACAAGATTCTGTTCTCTTGGGTTTGATTTTTTATGTTCATATCCTGCAGTGATATTTATGTAAGAAACATCAGATAAATGTGATGGACCCGAATATAAATCAATGGCGTCCAACACACACCAAGCACAGGCGCTCTGTGCTTCACGCCAGCCAATTACTTATACCCACCGTCACACCGGCTTATTTCCCTGTCATTCTGAGCTGACAGTGTCCATTTAAGATCCTGGAGACCATTTTCCTAAGGGCTCATACTCACTGGCGAGAAATACGGATGAGTGCAATCTGATAAAAAATCTTATTTCACTCGGACCAGTGTTGTTCAATAGGTGATATCTCATTTGTGATTTTTTTCATCATGCGAGTCTTTCACAAGTGAGTATGAGCCCTGAGAAAAAATATCGCAGCATGCTGCGTATCACCAACGCAAGTCAATGGGTGCGAGAAAAAAAATCGGACAGCATACCGACCATGCGAGTGCTGTCCGATTTTTACGCACCGGTGTCCTTTGAAAAGCCGCCAATTCATATGCGGCTATACAGTAAAATCACACTGACAGATTAGAATACAAAAGATAGAATATATGTATACACATAGAATAAGATAGATATATATATATATATATATATATATATATATATCAGTGACATACACATATAAACTGTATATATCTTTATATTTCATAGAGAGATACGTACATAGTAGAATAGGTGATAATTCAATTGTCGGCTTTTGTAAAATCATTACAGAACACGACAGGATATGAGACACGAGAAACTTTCCCACGCTAATCACGCCTTTTTCTCGGGTGGCTTGGGGCAGGTTTTTTTAGCCGGGGGGGGCAAAAACAATGGTCCCTCTCTAGGCTATTAATTTCTGCCCTCAGTCAATGGTTTGCCCTCTCAGACGGAGAAAATTGCGCGGCAGCTCATGTAAGGTTTTTCCGTGAATTAATCCTTTAATTCAACAACTACAGCTCCTTAATTTTACACACACTACTAACATTATTAATGAGGGACATATAAAAATACAATGGACATGCAATGGTTTTCTGTATGTAAACCATGTGTCATATCCTGTCGGGTTCTATAATGATTTTACTGAAGCCGACAATTGAATTATCGGCTATTCTGCTATCTATATCTCTATGAAATATACATATATATATATATATATATATATATATATATACACACACAGTATATACATATATATATACACTCACTGGCCACTTTATTAGGTACACCTGTCCAACTGTGTGTTAAGACTTAATTTCTAATCAGCCAATCACATGGCGGCAACTCAGTGCATTTAGGCATGTAGACATGGTCAAGACAATCTCCTGCAGTTCAAACCGAGCATCAGTATGGGGAAGAAAGGTGATTTGAGTGCCTTTGAACGTGGCATGATTGTTGGTGCCAGAAGGGCTGGTCTGAGAATTTCAGAAACTGCTGATCTACTGGGATTTTCACGCACAACCATCTCTAGGGTTTACAGAGAATGGTCCGAAAAAGAAAAAAAATCCAGTGAGCGGCAGTTCTGTTGCCGGAAATGCCATGTTGATGCCAGAGGTCAGAGGAGAATGGGCAGACTGGTTCGAGCTGATAGAAAGGCAACAGTGACTCAAATTGCCACCCGTTATAACCAAGGTAGGCAGAAGAGCATCTCTGAACGCACAGTGCGTCGAACTTTGAGGCAGATGGGCTACAGCAGCAGAAGACCACACTGGGTACCACTCCTCTCAGCTAAGAACAGGAAACTGAGGCTACAATTTGCACAAGCTCATCGAAATTGGACAGTAGAAGATTGGAAAAACGTTGCCTGGTCTGATGAGTCTCGATTTCTGCTGCGACATTCGGATGGTAGGGTCAGAATTTGGCGTAAACAACATGAAAGCATGGATCCATCCTGCCTTGTATCAACGGTTCAGGCTGGTGGTGGTGGTGTCATGGTGTGGGGAATTTTTTCTGGGCACTCTTTGGGCCCCTTGGTACCAATTGAGCATCGTTGCAACGCCACAGCCTACCTGAGTATTGTTGCTGACCATGTCCATCCCTTTATGACCACAATGTACCCAACATCTGATGGCTACTTTCAGCAGGATAATGCGCCATGTCATAAAGCTCGAATCATCTCAGATTGGTTTCTTGAACATGACAATGAGTTCACTGTACTCAAATGGCCTCCTCAGTCACCAGATCTCAATCCAATAGAGCATCTTTGGGATGTGGTGGAACGGGAGATTCGCATCAGGGATGTGCAGCCGACAAATCTGCGCCAACTGTGTGATGCCATCATGTCAATATGGTCCAAAATCTCTGAGGAATGCTTCCAGCACCTTGTTGAATCTCTGCCACGAAGAATTGAGGCAGTTCTGAAGGCAAAAGGGGGTCCAACCCCTTACTAGCATGGTGTACCTAATAAAGTGGCCAGTGAGTGTATATATATATATATATATATATACACACCGCTCAAAAAATAAAGGGAACACTGTAACATAGGATGTGGTATTTTAGTGTTTCCTTTACTTTTTTGAGCAGTAAATATGTGTCAATGATAGATATATATATATATATATATATATATATATATATATATATATATATATATTAGAGTTGAGCGAAATGGGTCGGTCAAACTCAAAAGTCGGCGACTTTCGCTGAAGTCGAGTTTCATGAAACGAAACCCAACCATAGCGTGAGGTCGGCCGCGAGGTCGGCGACCCGAGAGCCAAAGTCGCATTTCGAATGATGCTCCCAGCACCCTTTTTCAGCCAATGATGGAGGACGCACACTGTGGGCAACGCGATGACATAGGCATCGGTCACCACCATCTTTGGGCATGCAAGTGATTGGCTTTTTGTGGCGTCACAGGGGCTATAAAAGGGCGTGCACGCCGACCGCCATCTTACTTCTGCCGATCTTAGCATTAGGGAGAGGTTGCTGCTGCTGATTCAGAATAAGGGAGAGCGTTAGGCAGGAAAGAAGAATCAAAAAAACTGCTTCTGCTGTTAGCGATTTCCACTGTGCAACACAACACTTTGTGTGCAGTGACAGGGGAGGCTCTATTTTTGTGCATCAGCTCTGTTGGTTATTAGGCTGCCTTATAAGGCTCCCTGATAGCTGCATTGCTGTCTGCACACTGCTGTGCAAACTGCTTTTTTAAAAGCAAAAATATTTTTCTTCCTCTTTTCTGCACAGTTACCAAGCGTTCATTTTTCCACCCTTTTGTGTGTGCAGCAGTCCTGCTTATTAGGCTGCCTGCATCCATACTTGGACTGAGAGCATCATTGTCAGCGTCCTCAAATCTCTAGTGAGATTCAAATTCTCACCAATACTATATACACCCTCCACCTTGTCATACACCATCCAATTTCAGCCTGTTACATTGAGGTGTAATCTCTACTGGGCCTGAGACAATAGTTCAGCGTCCTCAAATTTCTAGTGAGATTCAAATTCTCACCAATACTATATACACCTTCTACCTTATTTTACAGTACCATATAGCTGGTGGTATTTTTTGTACATTTTTGCAAAAATGAGGAAGTATGGTGGAAGAGGCCGTGGAAGTGGGCAGGGGTTGCCAGATGGTCCTGATGGTCGTGGTGTTGGTGGTGCATCTGATGGTAGTGGCAAAAGCACAATAGTACCTAAGGCAGGAGGTGTTGAGCCTGCGTCATTGTCTGGCTCCACACGGCCTCGAAAGCTCCCTTTTCTGGGAGTAGGTTAACCGCTTTTAAAGCGGGAGCTTCAGGAACAAGTTTTGGCTTACATTGCTGACAGCCTCCAGCTCTCTCGCCTCCTCTTCTGAAGTTTCAAAAAATAAAAGCACTGAGCGGTCAGTGGATGCTCCTGGTAAGGAACAACACTTTTCCTTGTGTCCTTCACCCCTACCAACAGTGAAGGATGCGGCAGGCCACACTACAGATTACTCCATGGAGCTCTTTTCACATACCATGCCTGGGTCATCAAGTCAAATCGTGAATTCCCCAGTCCAAGATGAATCTGACATGGAGTGCACTGATGCACAGCCACTGCTAGATTTCTCTGCTGGTACATACAGTCAGAGCACTACATTGTCCTCGCAGTGTACTGAGGCAGAATCAGACCCAGATGAAACTCAGGTGACCCTTCCTGCATATTATACCACCTTACACGGTGACACAGAGGAAGGTGCACATGAAATTGAAGAGGAGGTGATGGATGACCAAGTTGTTGACCCAGACTGGCATCCATTAGGGGAAGAGGGTGCCGCTGCCAATAGCTCAGAAGAGGAGGAGGAGGATCTGCAGCAGGCAACAACATCGCAACAGCTGTTATCTGGCAGGACTGTAGCAGTCCAAAAACATGTTACAAAAACCAAAAGAGTTGCAGGACAGCTTGGCCAGATAGTCAAGTTAGCACAGCGTGCATGGCCTCAAAATGTCTTCCATAGTAGGAATAGTGTAGTGTGGCACTTTTTTGAACAAATTCCTAATGATCAGGCAAAAGTTATCTGTAAGAAGTGCGTAAAGACCTTTAGGCGAAGGAAAAATCTGAGAAATTTGAATACCAGTTGCATGCTTAGACATTTAACCACCATGCACTTGCAAGCGTGGACGGTCTACCAAACCTCACGTACCACATGTGCACTTGCTCCGAATAAAGGTAGTCAGCAACTCTACATCGCTTCCCCCACTGTAAGCCCACCGGTTAGCACACCACCAGCAGCAAATGTTGTGGAGTCGTCGTAAGGGCAAAGCAGTCATGGAATCACAATGTTATTGCTATGAAAGACTGAATCTAGGCCATCAGCAACACCACCAACACCATCACCATCATCAACCCTCTCTCAGACCGCCATGTCCACCGCTAGTTCCACCATATGCAGCTCTCAAGTCCAGCTCACCCTACCAGAGACTCTGAGTAGGACAAGAAAGTACTCATCCTCTCATACGCGTACACAGGCTTTGAACGCCCACATTGCCAAACTAATCTCGTTAGAGATGATGCCCTACCGGTTGCAAAGCTTTCCACGAGCTCATGGCCTAAGCAGTACCACGCTATGACCTACCCAGTCGGCATTTCTTTTCGCGAAAAGCCATCCCAGCCCTCCACGTGCATGTGAAAGACCGCATTGTCCATGCACTCAAGCAATCAGTGAGTGGAAAGGTGCACCTCACAACAGATGCATGGTCCAGTAGGCATGGCCAGGGCTGTTACGTGTCCATCACTGCGCACTGGGTTAATGTGGTGGATGCAGGGTCCACAGGGGACAGCGGCGATGGGACAGTGCTGCCTAGCCCACGGTATAGGAAACAGTTGCCTGTAGGCGATTGACCCTCCTCCTCCTCCAGAAGCGAAAGCTCGTACACAGAGCGCAGTAGCACGAGCACTCCATCCGCAGCTGCAAGTGTTGCACACGAGGTGTCCCACTATCGAACAGTTAGTGGTAAGCGTCAGCAGGCTGTGTTGAAGATGATGTGTTTGGGCGACAACAGACACACAGCGGAGGTACTGGCCGACTACTTGCAGCGACAAACTCATGACTGAGCAGTCTACATTTTGAGGAAGGCAAGGTAGTTAGTGATAACGGCCGGAATTTTGTGGCAGTCATAGCCCTTTCAAACCTCAGACACATACCTTGCCTGGCTCACACCTTGAACCTGGTGGTGCAGTGCTTCCTCAATAATTATCCGGAATTAGCAGCCCTGCTCCAGAAGGTGCGAAGACTGTGCTCGCACATCCGCCGGTCGCCCGTACACTCCAGTCGTATGCAGAAACTGCAGCGATTGCTACACCTTCCCAAGCACCGCCTAATTATCGTCGTTGCAACAAGGTGGAAATCCACCCTGCACATGGTTCAGAGTCTGTGCGAACAGAGGCAGGCTGTAATTCATTTGTGGGAGGACACAAGGTCAGACGGTTTGCGGGCAGACATGTATGTGTCTGGTGTGCAGTGGTTGAAGCTAAAAGACCTCTGTAAAGTCCTTCAGTGTTTTGAGGAATGCTCACGGCTGGTAAGTGCAGACGACACCATCATAAGCATGAGCATCCCACTTATGCGTCTGCTCATGCAAACTTTGACGCACATTAAGGAGCAGGTGTCTGCAGCCGAGGAGGAGGGAAGCCTTGATGATAGTCAGCCATTGTCTGCTCAGGGAAGTCTCGTGGACGATTTAGAGGAAGAAGAGGAAGAGGAGGAGGAGGAGGATGTTGGGGATGATTATTTAGGGGAGGAGGATGCTTCTCAGGGGGCAAGACAAAATGTTGCCGTGGCAAGGTCAGGGACAGGGTTTGTGCGTGACTGGAGGGATGTGGATTTGCCAGAAAGTGGTCCTCCACCCAGCACTCGCAGTGCATCATTGACACCTGGAACATTGGCCCACATGTCAGATTATGCCTTGCAGATCCTAAAAAGGGACCCCCGCATTGCCAAAATGATGAACGATGATGACTACTGTTGGCCAGCATCCTGGATCCACGCTATGAAGGCAAATTCAAAAACATCATGCCACAGGAGAACCTAGAGCTAATATTGGCTAACAAACAAGTAATTCTGGTAAACCGTTTGTTTGAGGTATTCCCAGCACACAGCGGCGTGATGTTTCTCCCACAAGCCGTAGGGGGCAACATGGAAGAGGTGTTCATGGTGCACACAGCCAAAGTGGCGTTGGACACAGGGGTTTCATGACCATGTTGTCGACTGATTTTTCAAGTGCGGCTCACACGACTGGTAATAATGCATTGATTGAAAGTGACTGGAGACAGCAGTTGTCAACTATGGTAACCAGCTACTTCTCCTCCCATATCGATGTTCGCCCTCACCGGTCATTCCCCTTTGACTATTTGGCCAGTAAACTTGACAACTGGCCTGAATTGGCACAATATGCCTTACAGGAGCTCGCTTGCCCAGCTGCTAGTGTGTTATCTGAAAGAGTCTTCAGTGCTGCTGGATCAATCCTGACAGAAAAAAGGACCCGTCTGTCAACCCAAAATGTTGATGATCTAACCTTCATTAAAATGAACCATGCATGGGTTTCAAAGGATTTTGTCCCACCCTCCCCTGCTGACATGTATGTTGCCAGAAAAATGGCTTGCTTTTGTCCTCCTCTTCGTGATCTTCTCCAATTACTCCATTTGCAGCTGCTGAATGTCTAACATCAACATATGTCCACCTCCCTAACTGGGCTGCTTCCCCCCCCAAGGCCGGGGTCATCGCCTGGCGCACGCACCAGTGCGAATGCCATTGCCCTGGACAGGTGGGTGGGCCCACTCTTGGGCAACGGCACTGGCACAGGGTCCCTCATAGTACAATCAAGTGTTTCTGACGGTGGGGGCGCACACCCTCCGTCAGACACACCGCCGTACTATGAGGGGCCCTGTGCCAGGGCCGTCGCCAATGAGTGGGCCCCCCCTGCTTGCTCAGGATTACAGCACTTACAAAGTTGAAATACTTACCTTTCCCTGCTCCACTGCCGCGACGTCTTCCGCATGTCCTGACAGTGACATTCTGATCAGAGAGCGCAATGACATCACATCTTTACACCCTCTGTCTAAACAGTCCAAGTGCAGTGAGATGGAAGATGGGGATGACGAAAAGTCCAGACTAGTACAGGGATTCCCTAGCGAGGAGACTTATTTAATTGTTTTCTATGTTGGGATAGCAATTTTTGGGGAGCACTATTCTCTGGAGAATGATATATGGGGCCCACCATACATTGGAGCATTCCAAAGGTGGACATCAGAAACTGGAGCAGCATTTACAGGGCCCATTTTACACTGGAGCATTAGAAATGGGGCCCATTATATAGGGATCATTATTTGGGCCCATAACACAGTGGAGCTTCATCTAGAGTTGAGCGACTTTTGGTCTTTTAGGGTCGAGTTTCGTTTCATGAAACCCGATTTTTCCAAAAGTCGGGTCGAGCAAAATCGGCCGACTATAGGGAAAAGTCGGGGGTCCGACCGAAACACGAAACCCAATGTAAGTCAATGGGGAATTAAAGTCGGCAGTGAGAGGAGGACAGGAAACACACCTACAGTGCCCATTTGAATGCCAAAAGCATCAATTCTTATTACTTAAGCTTGTCAACCTTCATTTGCTTCATAATACTAGTTACGCACTGAAAAATGGGGGTTATTTGGCTACAGTTGTGGGGGGGTAGGGCTGGCTCCAGGTTTTCGTGGACCCAGGGCCAATGAGCATGCCTTTAACACATACCACAACTCATGATGCTCCGATACGGCAGAGAAATAGCAGTATAGTACAATGAAAAATACTTCACTTCTTAGATCTCATGACTGATATCCATTTTAAATTCTCCAATACCTCCAAAAACGGACAGTATATAACTCCATACAGTATTATGGCCAGTGCTTAGTGCGCTATACAGAGTAATGAGGCCCATATATTTCTCCCTATGGAATCATTGATCCCATATAATGTTTCAAACCATATATGATGAGCTCCACATAATGCTATATTATATGTTGGTCCCAATGGATGAAGCTCCACTGTCTTATTGGCCCAAATAATGCTCCATATATAATTGGCCCCATTTCTACTGCTCTAGTGTATAATGGGCCCTGTAAATGCTGCTCCAGTGTCTGATGTCCACCTTTGGAATGCTCCAGTGTATGGTGGGTCCCATATATCATTCACCAGAGTATAGTGCTCCCCAAAAATTGCTGTCCCAACATTGAAAACAATTACATAAGTCTCCTTGCTAGGGAATCCCTGCACTACTCTGAACTCCTTGTCGTCCCCATCTTCCATCTCACTGCACTTGGCTGTTTAGGCCCTCCCACCGGCAGAGAGACTTTTGCGTACTATGCGGTGCCCTGTGCCAGTGCCATCGCCCATGAGTATGCCCCCCACCTGCTCAAGGAACCTGCACTTTCCTCTGGCACCTTCCTCTTTGTCACCGTGTAAGGTGGTATAGTATGTGGGAAGTGGAACCTGAGTTTCCTCTGGGTCAGATTCTGGCAGTGTAGAGTGTGAGGGGAATGTAGTGGTCTGGGTCAATGTACCAGCAGCATCATCCAGCAGTGGCTGGGCCTCAGTGCACTTGTGGCGTCCCCAAGAGTACGGTCGCTACTGTGGCATTACCTTCCTCCTAGGGAGTGTGTTGTCAAGCTTGGGAGCAACGAAGGATCTCTCTAGCAGTGAAACCAACACACAACACATTTCCCACTCCAGGCTAGCAGAGAGACCTCTGAACCTGACTGCGGAGGAGCTGCTCTCTGTGGTCAGGAGGAGGTAAGTTAGGGCACTCTGTGCAGGGAAGGGGAAGTGTGTGGACGTGAGAAGGGGAGCTGGAGGATGAGCAGAGTTAAGGCTCACTCTTAGCTGGACCGCATGGTCCCGATTCCGGTCTCCGAGTTTGTAGGGACACTGATGTTCCTGCAGCAGAAACCGGGAGAAGTAGCAGCTATAAATGCTCTGTACCCAACTAAGGCTCGGAGGCCCCAGCATCGACGTGTGGGAGCCAGAAGGAAAAGACTACAGCTGTCTGCCATACAAGTAAAGTCTGAGAAACATCTGTTAGACAGGAGGCGCTTCAGTGAACCATGGTCCTGTGAGTGCTTCCCCCACAAGCGCTAGAAAGGAGACGTTCAGGAAGGTACATGTTGGCGGAGTGTTGGAAGGGAGCTTTCCATTTTGGTCCCGGAGGTTGGCTGAGGTCCAGACCCGGAGGACACAGCACGGAGGCAGGCATCTGTGTAACATGCAGACTGTGAGTAAAGCTTTGGAACTGCACGCTCTGGTGTCCTACAATTATTCCAGCACCGCTACATCTGGGTACCAGCACCTACACCGCCTGTGCCTTTCCCCCATCACTACATCTACACTTCCCTGGGACTCCAGCTCCACCTGTGGGGAGCTTCACCATCTTTGCTGCACAACACCATCAGTCCCAGAGGATCTGCATGCAGCCTCGGCCTAACATCTATGTTGCCGAACACCACAGGTGGCGTCAAACTATCTATATAAACTCTTTACCATTATACCACGCCATTTACATGGGTGCCCAGGGCCACCGTCCAGGTCACCGCTGCTGTGACACATCCCACTGACACCGGCCCGGTACCGAGTACCCCACAGCCCTGGGAGGGCGACCCATATGCCGACTGCTGATCGGGCAGCGTTATTCCCACGAACCTCCAAACAGCATCCATGAAGGCAAAGTTTTTGGTTTCCGGGGGCAGTATGATTGCAAAGCTGAACCTTAAAGGAATGTCCAAAAGGGCACCACCATGTCACGGGGGCTTAGTTCAACTAAGGCTGAAATACCCGGGGCCCCTGTGGTGTCCCTTTACTAGGGGAAACCCTGTCTGACCCTCAACCCAGGGTTTTTGCTGAAGGTGCAAATGCCTGAGCCTCCGACCTTTCCTTATCTCCTGCTCAGCCCTGCACTTAACCCTCCACCCTCCACCCAGTGAGAAGTCACCACCAAAGCTCCCACACAAATAATGACAGACAGGGAGAACTTAAACTGCACTGCGCCGCACACACACAGGAATAAACAGTAATGTGAACAGGGCACAACTAAACACAAATATGGGAAGGAGAAAGGATAACGACGGATCATACGACACCAGATATGAATCTCTCTCTCTTGAACACCTCCACTCCAGACCGGAACCACTTGGTATGAAACACAAGCTATAATCGGCGACGCCCATAGGCCAGCATGACTATTTAAAGACCGTGGGCGTGACTAACCATCCAACCTGGTCTCCAGCAGGATTAACCCCCGAGAGCCTGAAGATCAGGCCGGCGCCACTGAGGCTATAGTGGCTGGAGGTGGAACTACCTGTGCCTGCCGGATGCTGTGGTGTGAACAGCGTCCGACATGACAGTACCCCGTCTTCTACGAGGGACCCCAGGGCCCTCAAGACTCATAGGACCCGGCTTGTCCGGATGACGACGGTGAAAAGAACTGACCAGCAGATCCGCATGTATGTCTGAGGCTGGAACCCAAGACCTCTCCTCTGGACCATACCCCCGCCAGTGCACCAAATACTGAAGAGTACGGCGTACTACTCAAGAGTCCACTACCTTGGCGACCTCGAACTCTAACTCGCCATCCACCATGACTGGAGGTGGCATCGGCGTCGTGTCCACCAAGCCTACCACCTTTTTCAATAAAGCCCTGTGAAACATGTTGTGTATCTTGTACACCGCGGGAAGTTCCAACCGATAAGCTACTGGGTTAATGATGGCAGAAATCCTAAAAGGCCCAATAAACCTTGGACCCAGTTTTAAAGAAGGGATTTTGAGTTTTATGTTCTTCGTAGCTAACCACACCCATTCACCCACACACAGGTCCGGACCTGGCACGCGTCTACTGTCAGCCACCCGTTTGTACCTGGCACTCATGCTCAACAAACGCTGTTTCACCCGCCTCCAGACTGATGACAATTGGGCTCCTAGCTGATCCTCCTCCGGGACACCCCCGGAGTCACCCTGACGTAAGGTACAAAACTGAGGATGTTGACCGTACACACAAAAGAATGGAGACTCTCCTGATGACTCTTGGCGGTGATTATTTAATGCGAATTCGGCCAGAGGAAGGAAAGTAGACCACTCCTCCTGGTTGTCGGACACAAAGCATCGTAAATACTGTTCTAGATTTTGGTTCATGCGCTCAGTTTGTCCATTAGACTGTGGATGAAACGCCGATGAATGTGACAACTTGATCCCCAACCTTGAGCAAAAAGCTTTCCAAAACCTCGCCACAAATTGCGTACCCCTATCAGATACTATGTCAGACGGTACTCTGTGGAGTCTGACCACCTCCTTCACAAATACCTGAGCCAACGTCTTAGCATTGGGCAAAGAGGACAACGCCACAAAATGCGCCATCTTTGAAAAACGGTCAACCACCACCAGGATGACCGTGTTCCCTGCCGAGGCTGGCAAGTCAGTGATAAAATCCATGGAGATTTCTGTCCATGGCCTATTGGGTACCCCCAGAGGCTGTAGCGTGCCAGCAGGACGGGTTCGGGGTGACTTAGCCCTAGCGCACGTGATGCAAGCTGCCACGTACGAGACCACGTCCTGACGGATTTTGGGCCACCAGAAACGACGCGATACCAGCTCTAAGGTGCCCTTCACCCCTGGGTGACCAGCCAGTACCGAATCGTGGTGTTCCTTCAACACCTTAGGCCGAAGATGCAGGGGTACAAATGATTTGTTGGCGGGAAGTCCTGGTGGTACCTCCTCTTGGGCCTCGGCAATCTCCGCCTCTACCTCAGTCATGAGAGCCGAGACCACTACCCCTTTCTGGAGGATGGGTACCGGCTCTTCCCGAGGTTCTCCCCCCGGAAAACACCTAGACAAAGCATCCGCCTTGGTGTTTTTAGCCCCGGGACGGTACGTCACAAGAAAATTGAAACGAGTAAAAAACAATGCCCAGCGAGCCTGCCTAGGAGACAGACGCTTGGCCGACTCCAGGTAGAGCAGATTCTTATGGTCGGTGATAACTGTGACCTGGTGAGCCGCCCCCTCCAAGAAGTGTCGCCATTCCTCAAAAGCCAGTTTGATGGCCAACAACTCCCTGTTGCCGATATCATAATTCCGTTCGGCCGGCGACAACTTCTTGGAGAAGTAGGCGCATGGATGCATCTCGCTCAAGGACGAGCCTTGAGACAGTACTGCCCCCACTCCCACCTCCGACGCATCAACCTCTACCACAAAAGGTTTAGACACGTCTTGTTGCACCAGAATGGGGGCTGAAGCAAAACTATTCTTCAGACGCTCAAATGCACGTATAGCCACCTCAGGCCAGTTCGCCAGATCGGCACCCTTTTTTGTCATGTCCGTGAGCGGTTTGGCGACAGTCGAAAAGTGTTTTATAAATTTCCTATAATAATTCGCAAACCCAAGGAACCGCTGGAGTGCTTTCAGACTCTCCGGCCTCTCCCATTGCAACACCGCTTGCACCTTAGCGGTGTCCATTTTAAAACCAGCTGCGGACACAATATATCCCAAAAAGGGCAACTCCTGGACAAAAAATAAACATTTTTCCAGCTTAGCATAGAGCTGGTTCTCCCGGAGCAACTGTAACACCTGCCTAACATGCTGCAAATGAGTGTCCTGATCGCTAGAATAAATGAGGATATCATCCAGGTATACAATCACAAATCTCCCCAGGACATGAGCAAAGACATCATTAATAAAATGTTGGAAAACGGCAGGCGCGGTGGTCAACCCAAACGGCATAACCAGACTCTCAAAATGACCCTCAGGAGTGTTAAACGCCGTCTTCCACTCATCCCCCTGACGGACCCTTATGAGGTTATACGCCCCCCTGAGGTCCAGCTTGGAAAACCATTTTGCCCCCGCTACCTGGTTGAACAAATCCGGGATCAACGGCATTGGGTAGGGATCACGGATAGTAATCTGGTTTAACTCTCGGAAATCCAGACACGGGCGTAACCCCCCATCTTTCTTCTTAATGAAGAAAAACCCCGCGGCTACAGGTGAGGATGAAGGCCGGATGTGACCTTTGCTCAGACTCTCCGCGATGTAGTCTTTCAGAGCTTGTCTCTCAGGACCAGAAATATTAAACATCCTGGCCTTAGGTAATTTGGCCCCGGGTTTTAACCTAATAGCACAGTCATAGGCTCTATGTGGAGGCAGTTCTGAGCAACCCTTCTCAGAGAAAACATCCGCGAAATCCTGCAAAGCCTCCGGCAGGCTGGGCGTCACGGCGGACACACATGTGGCCAAGCAATTGTCTTGGCAGAAACCACTCCATTGTACTATGTCCTGAGTTTTCCAATCAATTACCGGGTTGTGCCTGGACAGCCATGGAAAACCCAGGACCATTTGAGCTGGGAGATTACGGAGGACCCTACATGTAACCGACTCAGAATGTAGGACCCCAATGTGGAGTTTCACCTCTGCCACAAACTCAGTAATCTCCCCTTGAGGGAGGGGAACAGCATTAATGGTCACCACCTGTATGGGGTGAGGAAGTTTTTCAATCTTAAACCCGGCGGTGTGTGCAAACTCCTCATCTATGAGATTGGTGGCGGAACCGCTATCCACAAACACTGATATAGGTAGCTCTCTGCCGGCGACAATAACCTTGGCAGGGAGCATACATTGAGATACCATCATGGAGGATATGCATACGCTCAGTTGGGTCTCCTCCATACCCTCTGAGCTTAACAGTTTTCCGCCGGTGTGACCCTCTTAGGTAGTACCGGGCAAACGTTAACATAATGACCTCCTTTACCACCGTAGAAACATGCTCCGGACTTCCAGACTCCCGGAGCGCGAGGCTGAACCTGTGCCACGCCAGCAATCTGCATAGGTTCAGGGGACTCATCTACTTCAACCACACCTGCACCTCTGTTTTCCCCCAGAGGTAGCGTCTCCTGTGCCCCCTGACGAAAACGGCGATCAATACGTATCACCAAACTCATGGCAGACTCCAATGAAGCCGGAGTCTCATACATCAGGAGGGCTTGTTTCACCCTCCCTGATACCCCATGAATAAACTGGCTCCGCAGTGCTGGGTCATTCCACTGTGTGTCTACAGCCCAGCGGCGAAATTCCGAACAATAGTCTTCTGCCAAGCGCTCCCCCTGGCGGAGGGCGCGGATTTTAGATTCCGCTAGAGCCAGTCGGTCAGGGTCATCGTAAATGAGCCCGAGGGCAGAAAAAACATTATCGACCGAATGAAATGTAGCAGAGTCAGGTGGTAAGGAAAATGCCCATGCTTGGGGGTCACCACTCAGTAATGACAACACCAGCCCTACTCGCTGGGCCTCATTACCTGAGGATATTGGCCGCATGCGGAAGTATAATTTGCAGGCCTCCCGAAATACGACAAATTTGCTGCGATCGCCTGAAAATCGTTCTGGCAGCGGAAACTTCGGCTCTGCACCGATACCTGCAGATGCCGTTTGCACCTTTGCTACTACCAGGCCCTGCTGCTGAACTGCCCCATTCAACTCGGAGACCTGTATGGACAGCGCCGCCAACTGGCGGGTTATGGAATCTAATGGATCCATGGACTCCTGAAAAAATGTGGGCCGATTATAATGTCACGGGGGCTTAGTTCAACTAAGGCTGAAATACCCGGGGCCCCTGTGGTGTCCCTTTACTAGGGGAAACCCTGTCTGACCCTCAACCCAGGGTTTTTGCTGAAGGTGCAAATGCCTGAGCCTCCGACCTTTCCTTATCTCCTGCTCAGCCCTGCACTTAACCCTCCACCCTCCACCCAGTGAGAAGTCACCACCAAAGCTCCCACACAAATAATGACAGACAGGGAGAACTTAAACTGCACTGCGCCGCACACACACAGGAATAAACAGTAATGTGAACAGGGCACAACTAAACACAAATATGGGAAGGAGAAAGGATAACGACGGATCATACGACACCAGATATGAATCTCTCTCTCTTGAACACCTCCACTCCAGACCGGAACCACTTGGTATGAAACACAAGCTATAATCGGCGACGCCCATAGGCCAGCATGACTATTTAAAGACCGTGGGCGTGACTAACCATCCAACCTGGTCTCCAGCAGGATTAACCCCCGAGAGCCTGAAGATCAGGCCGGCGCCACTGAGGCTATAGTGGCTGGAGGTGGAACTACCTCTGCCTGCCGGATGCTGTGGTGTGAACAGCGTCCGACCTGACACACCAGGAGTGGAGCCTGTGGTTTAATTGGACTCCACCCGGGAAACCACAACCATGCCACCTAAAGAAAAGATGCACACTTTGAAAGCTTTGTTGATTCTGTGTGTGGTGTGGTATGTGTGTTTGTAGTTGTGCTAGCGATTTCGCAGCTTTATTCCGTTAACAACCGAGACTCCGGCATGCCCCCGCAGTACGCGTCAAGCTTACTAGAGGGATAAGCGAGGCTCTGGCACGTGAGAACGAGCAATAACAGGTCTAGCATTCCCGTACATGTCCAGGGCTGCATGCACGCTACACTGAAAGGACCAGCTTTTGTCGCTTACAGGTGCAGATAACCTGCTGAACTCCGTTAGTGATGGGGATCTGGGATTCAGATTATTCCCCGCGAACGATGATTTCCCAGTAAGTTCAGGTCAACCGCAATTCCGGAGTTAGGCCTAACCATCATTCCTGAAAAAATTACGTGTCCAAGCCACAGGTGCTGTAGCTTGCTTAACAGCTCGGCAGCCGTTCTCAGGCCCAGTATGGATTCAACAACATTGTAGAAAGTTGATAAAGGGTACAGTTTCACCAGATAACACGTATATATGTAGCCTAGTTTACACATTAAAAATATATGTCTATAGATCAGGAGGCAGACTCAGATGTTCTCAGGCCCAGTATGGATTTGACCAGATTGTACAAAGTTGAGAAAGGGTACTTTATCACTGGATAGCAGGTATATATAGCATAGTTTAAACATGTAAAATCTCCGTGTTCTCAGTATGGATTACACAGCAATCTAAAAAGTGGAAAAAAGGAAATGCATTTGAGGCGTACACAACTATATACTTTTGGTGTTATTTTTAAATCTTCATATATATTTCTGTCTCAGTAATACAGTCCAGCCTCTCCGCAATAGGAAATGAGATGCATACAATTACTGACATAAAGCCTATTGATTGCAGAAATCTAGGAATTATTATTCACGGGAAAAACTTCCGTCACAATGCTCATAGGCGATGCTGACCCTCAATTAATTTGTGTGTTGAGACAGTGAAAACATTTTTTTGTGAATAAAGTTTTGCTGTATCGCACTTCCGTTGATTCCATCACTGTTACTCATCTCAATCAAATTTTTATCACAGGGAGCGATGTAAACATGGTGCTCACTGGCTATCATGATCTGTCACGTAACTTTGGAGTGCAAAAGACAGAAGCCACAGGCCGTAGGCGATTCTATTTGATTGGCATGAGAGGGCACATTTTAAAATGTGCGCCGGAATGTCACACGTTTGTGAGTAGGAAAACTGTGAAAGCTGATGATAAACCACCACTGCATGTCATTGTGAGTCGACGTCCATAAGAAATGGAAGCCATTGATCATCTGGAGCTAGAGCCCGGCCAGCAGGACAGGGCATAGCTATATCTTAACCATCATCTTTCAGTTCAATCAATTTGTAGTGGCACTCCCAGTGAAGGATTTGACAGCCCAGACTACACAGCGGAGGAGCAGGGAGAGGTAAACATTGCAAATGCTGGGTCCCTGCCCAAGCAAGGGGGGCCCACTCGTGGGCATCGGTACTGGCACTGGGCCCCTCATAGTATGGCGGTGTGTCTGACGGTGGGTGTGCACCACCACCGTCAGAGACACTTGATTGCACTATGAGGGACCCTGTGCCAGTGCCCGCGCCCAAGAGTCGGCCTACCCACCTGTCCAGGGCAACGGCACTCGCACGGTTTCGTGCGCTAGGTGGTGACCCCGGCCATGGGGGGGGCCGCCCACTTAGGGAGGTTTACAAAGTGGCATATGTAGATGTGGGTCATTCAGCTGCTGCAAAAGGCGAAATAGGTCAAGTTCGCGGAATAGGAGGAGGACCAAAGCAAGCCATTTTTCTGGCAACCTATGTGTCATCAAGGGAAGGTGGGACAAAATCCTTGGAAACCCATGCATGGTTTATTTTAATGAAGGTTAGATCATCCACATTTTGGGTTGACAGACGGGTCCTTTTTTCTGGCAGTATTGATCCAGCTGCACTGAAGACTAGTGTTGAGCATTCCGATACCGCAAGTATCTGGTATCGGCCGATATTAGCTGTATCGGAATTCTAATACTTAGTTCCGATACTTTTTTCATATCGAATACCGGAATTGGAAGGTCCCATAATGCTAGGAGCCCGCTCGATTTGATTCAGCCAATGGGGATCCTCAGAAGTGTGGGCACATCCTGTTAGGCATGTAGGCATGTTAACTACTGGCATGGCTGTGATTGGCTGCTGAAATTATGTCATGATGCACTATAAAAACCGCTGCAGCCGCCATTTTTGGTCACTCTGCTGTGAATTCAGTTAGGGACAGGCTGCTGTTGAAGACAGTGAGGGACAGTTAGAAATAGCGATCATCCAAAATATCTCTACCCAGGCTACATAATCCACCACTGTAGCATTTTTGTAGCCCAGCAGCGCTGTTTTAATAGCTGTCTGCAAGGGCTGTATGAGTGCAGACCCATGCTGTGTAGTGTGTCCTGCAGGCACGTCTGCTTGTAGGCCGCCCAGCGTGTGTCTCTGCCTCATACACATTTTTCTTTTATTGCTTTTTTTTTCTCCTGTATAGTGTGCTTCCATATGTATCCATATACGTTGGTTGCAAACACTAAAGGAGTGGACAGCGGAGCCTTTCAGCAGACTTTCAGTGCTATAGCCCATTTCTCTGCACTGTTTTTGGCTGTCTGATAGGTTTCTCTGTGTGTGAGTGCAGCTCACGTTGCAGTGTGTTCTACAGCCACCACTAGCTGTAGTCCGCTCAGCGTGCGTCACTGCCTCATACATAGTCCTTTTTTTGCAGCTAATTTAGCCAGATGTTTGCTCCTATATTAGTGTGCTTCCAACCGCATCCATTGTCATTGGTTGGTTGCAAACACTATATAGGATTAGATAGAGGAGCCTTTTTGCTGGCTTGTGCCCTTCAGGGCCAGCCAGACTAGTATCACCCTATTTTTTGGAGCCTCATCAATTGCATTGTAGGTTAGCTTCCTGCATTGTAATCGCTCCAAAAAGTTTGTGATACTATAGCTTTCAAACTTTGGTCACATCCTTTTCTTTCCCCCCCAAAAAAAAAAGGAAATATAGTTCACCAAACACTCCACTTTACAGTTGTCTAGGCCACATTAGATCATATTAAAGTGTATTACACACACTCTTAGCCAAATTAGTGTTTCTTATACTGGCTAGCAGGTGTTCAGGAATAAGAACACAAAGCCACCCCTTTTTTACTTTTCTGCCTATCTATCAGTCTACCAAGATGAAGAAGGCAGGGAGTAAGGCACGTGGTCGTGGCCGTGGAGTTTCAGCAGGGAGAGGACGGGGGGATTCAGCAGGGAGAGGACGTGGGGATTCGGTGTCTGCTGCGGCCACCAGTGACCCGGCATCCCCCACTTTTACCAGGCAACAGTCCTTCATGCGCAGCTTTGTAGGACCTCGCCGTACCCCACTGCTGCGTGACGAACAAATTGAAGCCGTTGTCGGATGGATGGCAGCTAACACATCCACTTCAATGACTTCCGCATCCTCCCAAGGCCAGAGCACTGAAGAGCAACCATCTATCTCTTCACCACCTGCCAAATTGCCCAGGCAGTCTGAGAGCCCTGGACAGGAGCCATCTCAATCTTTACTTCTGTTCTCAGAATCTGTTGGCTTGAAAAGAGGTGGCCAGCCAAGCAGCATTCTAGAGCGTGAAGAAGAGGGAGTATGCAGTGATGTGCAACTGCCTTGTCCCTCTGAATCTGAAGAGGCGGGTGGGCCAGTGCCTATTGTCAGCACACCTCAGTGCTCATCTGATCTGTCACGTTTCCGCCAGACTTAGGGCCTGCTGTTCCGGTCGCGGCCTCTAGGAGGCGCCGGACCGCCACTTTATCGTCAGACTCAGGGACGGCTGTTCCTGCCTCGGCCACTGGACAGGGCCGTGGTTCTGTCACATCAGGCTCAGAGCCTACTGTCTCGGCTTTAGCCTCTAGGAGGCGCCGGTCTGTCACGTCGCCATTAAATTCTAGGTCTGCTGCTCCTGTCGCGGTCACTAGGAGGCGCCATGGCTCGCCCGGGAGTTATGGTGCTGACTGAGTAAGGGCACCTGCGCAGGCATCTGGTGGACGCAGGCTCCACCCCTCTGTCAGTCATCAAGAGGTTACTGCATCTCCATCTGGCCTGGTCCTGGGGGCGGTACTGATGACATCATCAGTCCAGGAACCTATGAGGGGTGACCTGATCCCTGAAATACCTTGGGACTGGTCTTGCAAGCCGCCGGATATATTCTTGGTTCCCCTGTGTGTTACTGTGTGAATTGCTTTCTGACTGACTGACTTTGGCCTGGACTTCTGACTCTCCTTCTGCCTAACGATCCTGTACCTCTGCGACTCTCCTGGTTTATGACTTTCGGCCTGAATCTGACTCTGCTTCTGCCTAACGATTCTGTACCTCTGCTACTCTCCTGGTTTATGACTCTCGGCCTGAATCTGACTCTGCTTCTGCCTAACGATTCTGTACCTCTGCTACTCTCCTGGTTTATGACTCTCGGCCTGAATCTGACTCTGCTTCTGTCTACCGTTTTTGTACCATTGCTGCCCGACTGGTTTAGACTCGCATATCTCCACGTTTGTGTCCTGTATTGGAACACCTTTCTGGCGACCGTCCTGCTCTGGTCACTGCTCCTATTCAGACAGCGCCTCCTGGGCTCTGCTATAAATCCAGATCCCTGTATAGGGGTAAAGGGTATCAGTGTTTCTCGGGGTGTTGCCTGGCTGCAGCCCAGACCCGCAGGCGGACGTCACATGATGATGATGAGACTCAGTTGCCAATTTCTGTTGCGTACAGTGCTGGCGAGACCACCCAGGACCAGCCGGTGCTTGAAGAGGGGAGTGGAGATGATGAGGTCCTTGACCCATCATGGCGTCAGCCACAGGAAGGTGGTGGGAGCAGCTCTGAGGAAGAGATTCCCCGAACGGCCAAAAGAGGAGGGAGAGGGCGGGGGCAGACTTGGTTGCCTGTAGCCTCCACTTTGGCACCCGTGAGGAGCAATCCTCTTCCAAAACACAAAACGGGCGCTCCCAGGACTTGCAGTGCGTGGTCTTTTTTTGACACAGTTGCAGATGACATTTGCTTTGTCATATGCAAGCTGTGTCATCAGAAAGTGAAACGAGGGAAAAATGAGAGCAACCTCAAAACCACAAATATGTGGAAACATGTGCGTACCAAGCACGAGGTGGAGTTACACATACACACTGAAGATGTAGGCCAACCTTCAGCAGCACCTACCACCTCTTCAGCTCGTGTTGGGGCCTCTTCCTCCAGCTCACACACAGCTGGTTCGGCTTCCTCACTGGAACGCCATGGAAGAACCACTGCCACTGTTGTCCAGAGACCCAGTGAAATTCCACCCACTGAACCACGTTCGCAGTCATCAGCACACTCCCAGGCCACTCACCAGCAATCGGTAGCACAGGCATGGGAGAAAAAGCGGTCATACTTGGCAAACCATCCCCGAGCACTGGCTCTGAATGCCGGCATTGCCAAACTACTGGCCCTTGAGATGCTGTCATTCAGGCTGGTGGAGACTGACACCTTCCGGAACTTTATGTCATTGGCAGTTCCACAATACAATGTGCCTAGCCGCTTTTATTTCAGCAGGCAAGCCGTCCCTGCCCTGCTAAAGCATGTGGAGGGAAAAATTAAAAATGCGCTACTAAATGCCGTCAGTAGCAAGGTCCACCTGACCACCGATGCGTGGACCAGTAGCCATGGACAGGGACGATACCTTTCCCTCACTGCCCATTGGGTCAATGTTGTGGAACCGGGTACAGATCTGGAGTGTGGCTCTGTACGTATCTGCCAACTCCAAGGATTGCAGGAATGCCGTCTGTACATATTGAGTCCTCCTCCTTCTCTAGTTCCTCGGAATCAGCACTGCGTGAGCCTGTTAGGCCAGATATGAGCACAGGTGTGGCCAAACGTCAACAGGCTGTCCTTAAATTAATTTCTTTGGGGAATCGGAGCCACACAGCACAGGAGCTCTGGAATGCCATCAAGCAGGAGAGCGATGTGTGGTTTGTGCCAGCGAATCTCCAGCCAGGTTTGGTAGTGAGTGACAATGGCCGAAATCTAGTGGCAGCTGTGGGCCTAGGCAACCTCACTCACATACCATGTCTGGCACACGTGCTCAATTTGGTTGTGCAGAGCTTTCTGAGGGACTATCCGGATCTTGATGCACTGCTGCACAAGGTTCGCCTAGAGTGTGCTCAATTGCGGCGTTCCAGCATGGCAAGATCGCGCATTGCATCTCTGCAACGCCGATTCCGCCTGCCAGAAAATCGCATCATATGTGACCTCCCCACCAGGTGGAATTCAATGTTACATATGTTGGAGCGGTTGTGTGAGCAGCAGACAGCAGTAATGGAGTACCAGCTGCATCAGGCGCAAACAAGTCGCACTGTGCGCCGGACACACTTCACCACCACTGAGTGGGCCACTATGAGGGACATCTGCCAAGTTTTGCGTGCCTTCGATGACTCCACGTGGATGGCCAGTGCAGATGATGCACTAATCAGCATGACTGTCCCCCTCATCTGTCTGCTTCAAAAAACTTTACAAGCACTAAGTGAGGAGGTTTTTGAAGAGGTCGAGGATGAGCAGTCAGAAATGCCATCTGCTTCTGGCAAATCTGCGCAACGTGCTTCCACACAAAGGCCCAGGCAGGGGACACTTAGTGAGGAGGATGACGAGGAGTCAATGGAGGAGGAGGAACACATCTCTCCAGAGGAGGGAGGTACACAAGGCTCTAGTAGTCAGTGTGTACAGCGAGGGTGGGGTGATGCTGAGCAGGCAGAGATGCTGCCTCAAGCTGGGGACAGCGTTTCCGCTCCAGTTGGCAGTCTGCAGCACATGGTTGATTTTATGCTGCAGAGCTTGTTAAATGACCGCCGCATCGCCAACATTCTCCACACGGCTGATTATTGGGTGTACACCCTCCTAGATCCTCACTACCGGGACAACTTACAAAGCCTCATACCACAGTTGAACCGGGAGCGAAAAATGCGGGAGTACCAAGAAACACTTGTGCAGGCCATCATGTTCTCCATTCCCCCCGCAAGTGTTGCTGGTAGTGCTTTTCAAAGCAGCCATGTGGGTAGAGGCAGTGGAGGAAGCTCTGCACAAAGAGGTAGCAGAGGCAGTGCCGCAGGACAAGGCAAGGCCAGTATGGCCCAAATGTGGAAAAGTTTTGTGGGACCGCCACAAACGGCTACACCATCACAGACGGCTCCAGTCAGCAGGAGGCAACATTTCCGTCAGATGGTGACAGACTACTTGTCTTGCCCTGTTAGTGTTCTCCCAGACGGCTTTTCCCCGTTCAAATTTAGGGTCTCTAAGCTGGATACATGGCCAGAGCTTAGCCAGTATGCATTGGAGGTGCTTGCTTGCCCTGCTCCCAGTGTATTATCGGAACGTGTCTTTAGTGCTGCAGGTGGTGTGGTAACAGACCGTCGCACGCGACTATCCACCGATAATGTTGACCGGCTTACTTTTCTGAAAATGAACAAGGCCCGGATCTCACCTGAATTTGCCAGTCCTCTTCCAGAATAAATAATTGGCTGGCAACAGGATCCAGGTCTCCTGTTGTGTTCATGTTTCTATGACCTGAACTTTATTTCCTGGGCTACAGCAACTCCCGTTGTTGCTCAGAAGTGCTGTCCGCACAGACAAAACACTCGCTCATGTGTAAGTGGGGTTCGGTAACGTCAGCTGATCCCCTGCTGTGTGTACGGCAAACTCTCCTGCTGCCTACAACTTCTGACTACCTCTGATTTAACATGTTTTCTGATTTGCCCTCTGTCTCCACTCTGTTTTGAGTATTTCCTCCAGCCTACAACACCGCCTGTTTCTGCTCTCAAGTGCCGTCTGCACAATCCACACTTGTTCCTGTGTTAACTGGGTCCTGTAACATCTGCTCATCTCCAGAGGTGAGCATGGCAATGTTTCCTGCTTTGTCTACGTTCCCACTACTTGTAGTGGAAATGTGGACAGAGCAGGAGACATTGCCTGACTCACCTCTAGGGAGAAGCTGCTGTTACAGAACCCCAGTAACACAGGAACAAGTGTGGGTTGTGCAGACGGCATTTCAGAGCAGCAACTGGCGTGGTTGGAAGCCAGAGGAAATACTCGAAACAGAGTGAAGACAGAGGCCTAATTGGAGTACGTTGACAGTTAGTAGTAGTCTAGAAACAATCGCAAACTGCCACCAAGTAGGCCTCGGCCTACTACCTGATTTTCCCTGGGCTCCGACACCGCCAGTTGGTGCTCAGAAGTGCTGTCCACACAGACAAAACACTCGCTCATGTGTAAGTGGGGTTCGGTAACGTCAGCTGATCCCCTGCTGTGTGGAGGGCAAAGTGTCCTGCTCTCTCCAAAGTCAAAATACCTCAGATTTACACCTGGCTCCTAGTAGGCCTCGGCCTGCACCCTGATTGTCCCTGGGTTCCAACAACGCTAGTTGGTGCTCGGAAGTGCTGTCCACACAGAAAAACACACTTGTTCATGTGAAAGTGGGGGTCAGTAACGTCAGCTGATCCCCTGCTGTGTGGAGGGCAAAGTGCTGCTGCCTCCAAATTGTAACTACTTCAGATTTAAACATTCTCTGATTTGGCCTCTGTCTCCACTCTGTCTCTAGTATTTCCCCTGACCTCCAACACCACCAGTTCCTGCTCACAGTTGCCGTCCACGCATTGCACACGTGTTCCTGTGTTACTGGGGTTCTGTAACGTCAGCAGATCCCCCAATATGTGTCCGCCACTGTCTCCTGCGCTGTCCACCTTCCCACTGCAAGCGGTGGGAATGTGGACAGAGCAGGAGACAGTGGCAGACACTCATCAGGGGATCTGCTGACATTACAGAACCCCAGTATCCCAGGAACACGTGTGGATTGGGTAGACGGCTGCTGTACGCATAAACTGGCGGTGTTGGTGGTCACGTGAAATCCTGGAAACAGAGTGGCGACAAATGCCTAATTGGAGCATGTTGACAGTCTGTTGTAGCCTACAAACAAGCTAAAACTGCCACCAAGTAGGCCTCGGCCTACACCATGATTGTCCCTGGGCTCCAACAATGCCAGTTGGTGCTCGGAAGTGCTGTCCGCACAGAAAAAAAACACTTGTTCATGTGAAAGTGGGGTTCGGTAACGTCAGCTGATCCCCTGCTGTGTGGATTGCAAAGTGTCCTGCTCCCTCCAAAGTCAAAATACCTCCGATTTCCACCTGGCTCCTAGTAGGCCTCGGCCTGCACCATGATTGTCCCTGGGCTCCAACAACGCCAGTTGGTGCTCGGAAGTGCTGTCCACACAGAAAAAAAACACTCGTTCATGTGAAAGTGGGGTTCGGTAACGTCAGCTGATCCCCTGCTGTGTGGAGGGCAAACTGCTGCTGCCTCCAAATTGTAACTACTTCAGATTTAAACATTCTCTGATTTGGCCTCTGTCTCCACTCTGTCTCTAGTATTTCCCCTGACCTCCAACACCGCCAGTTCCTGCTCACAGTTGCCGTCCACGCATTCCACGCTTGTTCCTGTGTTCCTGGTGTTCTGTAACGTGAGCTGATCCCCCAATGTGTGTCCGGCACTGTCTCCTGCGCTGTCCACCTTCCCACTGCAAGTGGTGGGAATGTGGACAGAGCAGGAGACATTGGCAGACAAACAACAGGGGATCTGCTGACATTACAGAACACCAGTAACACAGGAACACGTGTGGATTGGGCAGACGGCTACTGTACGCATAAACTGGCAGTGTTGGTGGTCACGTGAAATCCTGGAAACAGATGCCTAATTGGAGCACGTTGACAGTCTGTTGTAGCCTACAAACAATCTAAAACTACCACCAAGTAGGCCTCGGCCTACACCATGATTGTCCCTGGGCTCTAACAACGCCAGTTGGTGCTCGGCAGTGTCTTTGGCACGGGGACTCCCTGTTGCCCAGCCTGGTTCCAGCACGCCTGCTGTTTCCGGGTAGTGTCAAGGTCACTATGCCACCAATCCGTTGTCCTGTTGTCTTGCGGCCGGGTTAGCCGACTCTACGGTGCCTGCAGTTTAGGTGACTCCTATGTGGGCTGCGGGAACTGGCACTGAAGGCTGGATCCGTAGTGCCAATGGGACATGGACCCCCTGTAGGACTGTGGGTTTCGGTAACTGCGGCCGGCTTGCGGCCTGGCTACTTTGTTTTGAATGGGTACCTTCTGCTACCCACCCGGGTTCCAGCACTGTCTGCTGGTTCTCGCCATAGCCTTTGGCCTAGGTGCCTCCATCTCGGTATCCGAAGTCCAGCACCGTCAGCTGGTCCTTGGTAGTGCTTTCTAGCACAGGTACCTCCTGCCTAGTAACCGTGGTCCAGCACTGTCAGCTGTTCCTCGGTAGTGCCATTGGCTCTTGTAGCTTTTGCTACCCATCTGGGTTCCAGCACCGTCAGCTGGTTCTCGGCAGTGTCTTTGGCACGGGTACTCCCTATTGCCCAGCCTGTTTTCAGCACGCCTGCTGTTTCCGGGTAGTGTCAAGGTCACTATGCCACCAATCCGTTGTCCTGTCGTCTTGCGGCCGGGTTAGCCGACTCTTCGGTGCCTGCAGTTTAGGTGACTCCTATGTGGGCTGCGGGAACTGGCACTGAAGGCTGGATCCGTAGTGCCAATGGGACATGGACCCCCTGTAGGACTGTGGGTTTCGGTAACTGCGGCCGGCTTGCGGCCTGGCTACTTTGCTTTGAATGGGTACCTTCTGCTACCCACCCGGGTTCCAGTACTGTCTGCTGGTTCTCGCCAGAGCCTTTGGCCTAGGTGTATAATACTTATGTATGGTATAAGGACTTCAATGGCGTAGGGCAATGACGGCAGAGACACGCTTAGTGAAGCAAGTGATTTATATATAATTGTGCACAATAAACGTGGAAATACGTAACGGGTTCAGAGCACAGACATACAGCAGCACATAGCAAAAGGTTCAGCCAGGATGGTAAGTTATTAAGAGTCACTGAGTACGGAATATAACTGGGTATTGCGGGCAAGTCCAGAGTATAACAAATGTCCAGCAGGATAATGTTCAGCGGGCACCGGGTAACAGCTACTAACCAGTATAGCAAACAGAAGTCCAGTTGTAGCGAGCCTCTGGTATGATGAGTCCGGTGGAGATCCAGTAAGGGGACCTTCAGTGGGCACAAACACTAACCGGGTACGGTAGCCAGAAGTCCAGCGGTATCCAGAGGTCCAGAGAGCTGAAGTTTCAAGCAGGAAGCAGGGTTGTTCCAGAGTCACAAGATCTGGGAGAGTGGCAGGGCAGGAGCACACCAGGAATCAATATACTCAAGCGATTTGCTTGTGCTTAGGGGCGGGTTTTTATGCAGCTGGGGAGGAAGTGATGTAAATGAAAACTCCATCTTAACTAAGGGCAGCTAAGAGGAAGTGATGCGACAGGACCGAAAACTCCATCTTAACCAAGGGCAAAAGTTCATTCAAAACAGACCGGAAAGTCCTAGGATCCTGACAAGGTGCCTCCATCTCGGTATCCGAGGTCCAGCACCGTCAGCTGGTCCTTGGTAGTGCTTTCTAGCACAAGTACCTCCTGCCTAGTAACCGTGGTCCAGCACCGTCAGCTGTTCCTCGGTAGTGCCATTGGCTCTTGTAGCTTTTGCTACCCATCTGGGTTCCAGCACCGTCAGCTGGTTCTCGGCAGTGTCTTTGGCACGGGTACTCCCTGTTGCCCAGCCTGTTTTCAGCACGCCTGCTGTTTCCAGGTAGTGTCAAGGTCACTATGCCACCAATCCGTTGTCCTGTCGTCTTGCGGCCGGGTTAGCCGACTCTACGGTGCCTGCAGTTTAGGTGATTCCTATGTGGGCTGCGGGAACTGGCACTGAAGGCTGGATCCGTAGTGCCAATGGGACATGGACCCCCTGTAGGACTGTGGGTTTCGGTAACTGCGGCCGGCTTGCGGCCTGGCTACTTTGCTTTGAATGGGTACCTTCTGCTACCCACCCGGGTTCCAGCACTGTCTGCTGGTTCTCGCCAGAGCCTTTGGCCTAGGAGCCTCCATCTCGGTATCCGAGGTCCAGCACCGTCTGCTGGTCCTTGGTAGTGCTTTTTAGCACAGGTACCTTCGGCTTAGTAACCATGGTCCAGCACCGTCAGTTGGTCCTCGGTAGTGCCATTGGCTCTTGTTCCTTCTGCTACCCATCTGGGTGCCAGCACTGTCTGCTGGTTCTCGCCACAGCCTTTGGCCTAGGTGCCTCCATCTCGGTATCCGAGGTCCAGCACCGTCAGCTGGTCCTTGGTAGTGCTTTTTAGCACAGGTGCCTTCTGCTTAGTAACCGTGGTCCAGCACCGTCAGTTGGTCCTCGGTAGTGCCATTGCCTCTTGTTCCTTCTGCTGCCACTACGGGTTCCAGTACTGTCAGCTGGTTCTCGCCAGTTTCTCAGCCTTCTTGTGCCTTCTGCTACATTTCCAAGATCAAGCTTTTTGAAATTGTCTTTGGTAATCCTTATTGATCTCCATGACGACGACCCTGATGACGACGACCCTGAAGACCACACCAAAGAAGACCAGAAATATGACCCTAAATAATATGACCAAGAGGACAAAGAACATGAAGACAACCACCAAGATACAGAACAAAAGACAGAAGAACAAGAAGCAGAAGAAGCAAAAGCAGAAGAACAGAAAGCAGAAGAACATTAAGCATAAGACTAAAAATCAGCATAGAAGAAATCAAAATTATAAGCAGAAGAAGACTAAGCAGTAAATGGGGGTGAGTCCGTTCCTCCTCGTGGTGCCCCTGGAAAATGCCTGCTTCTGCAGGCCAAACTGAACTCGGACAAATCCTGTTGTAAATCTTTTGTGACAGGCAGAACGTAAGGTGTAATCTTATAACTTTTATAGATAAGTACTACAGGAATGCCTGTCACCATAAGAAAATGAAGAAAAAGAAGAATAGGAAGAAGATGAAGAAATAGCATATGAAAATTAATAATAGCTGAATAAGAAGAATATGAAGAATGGAAAAAAAAAATAATGGGAAGAAGGTGAAGAAGAAGAAGATGAATAAGGTGAAGAAAAAGATGATAAAAAAAATGCTACTGCTGCGGATCATGAAGGAGAAAGTGTGGGAGAAGTACAAAAGAAGGTGAAGAGCATGGAAGTTGTGAAACATACATATCTGACAAAATATAAAAAAGTTAACATAGTCAATATCTTTTTAACTCCGAACGTCTTGAAAAAAAAAATTGGAATTAATGCTGTGTCATGTGGTTTGAATAAACCACTATGCCTTTAATGTCTCCTCCACCTCCCACAATACATTCTATATGATTCTTATTTGTTTTCAATTTTGTAGAATTAGCCAACAAGGAAATAAAGAGCTTTTTTTAATTCCGATACCGGAAGTCCCATTGACTTGAATGGGACTTCCGGTATCAGAATCGGCGATACCCGATATTTTTTTCGTATCGGGCGATACCATCCGATACGATATTTTTGGGTATCGAACGGTATCGCTCAACACTACTGAAGACTCTTTCCGATAGCACGCTTGCTGCTGGGCAAGCGAGCTCCTGTAAGGCATATTGTGCCAATTCAGGCCAGGTGTCCAGTTTATCGGCCCAATAGTCAAAGGGGAATGACCTGTGCGGGAGAACATCGATATGGGAGGAAAAGTAGTTTGTAACCATAGTTGACAACTGCTGTCTCCTGTCACTTTCCATCGATGAAGTATTACCAGTTGTGTGAGCGGTACTTGAAAAATCAGTCCACAACATTGTCATGAAACCCCTGTCTCCAACGCCACTTCTGCTGTGTGCACCACGAACACCTCTGCCAAGCTGCCCCAGGCCCGTACGGCTCGCGTGAGAACCATCACCGCTGCTGTGTGCTGGGAATGCCTCAACCAACCGGTTTACCAGAGTTGCTTGTTTATTAGCCAATATTAGGTCAAGGTTCTCCTGTGGCATGATGCTTTGTAATTTGCCTTTATAGCGTGGATCCAGGATGCTGGCCAACCAGTAGTCGTCATCGTTCATCATTTTGGCAATGCGGGGGTCCCTTTTTAGGATCTGCAAGGCATAATCTGACTTGTGGGCCAATGTTCCCGGTGTCAATGATGCACTGTGAGTGCTGGTTGGAGGAGCACTTTCTGGCAAATCCACATCCCTCCAGTCACGCACAAACCCTGTACCAGACCTTGCCACGCCAACATTTTCACTTGCCCCACGAGATGCCTCTTCCTCCCCTAAGTAATCATCCCCATCATCATCCTCCTCCTCCTCTTCTTCCTCCACCTCGCCCAGGAGAGGTCCCTGAGCAGACAATGGCTGAATGTCATCAAGGATTCCCTCCTCCTCTTCCTCCTCGTCAACATTGGCTGCAGACGCCTGCTCCTTAAGGTGCGTCAAAGTTTGCATGAGCAGACGCATAAGTGGGATGCTCATGCTTAGGATGGCGTCGTCTGCGCTTACCAGCCGTGTGCATTCCTCAAAACACTGAAGGACTTTACAGAGGTCTTTCAGCTTCGACCACTGCACACCTGTCAACTCCATGTCTGCTCTCAAAGTGCCTGGCCGTAAATCCACCCACAAATGCATTAATCAACCATGTGCAGGGTGGAGTTCCACCTTGTTGCAATGTCGATAATGAGGCGGTGGTTGGGAAGGTGGAGCAATCGCTGCAACTTCTGCATACGAATGGAGTGTACAGGCGACTGGCGGATGTGCGCGCACAGTCTTCGCACCTTCTGGAGCAGGGTTGTTAACTCCGGATAATTGTTGAGGAAGCACTGCACCACAAGGTTCAAGGTGTGAGCCAAGCAATGTATGTGGCTGAGTTTTGAAAGGGCTATGGCTGCCACAAAATTACGGCCGTTATCAATAACTACCTTGCCTGCCTCAAGATGTATATGTCAGGAACACCGCAATGCATTTGCTCACTGTGCGAGTTCGGCTGTCCTGAGTACAAAGACAGTACTCACAGATACCTGTGGAGCAGGGCAGCAGCAGTGACGATGCGTGCTTCAGAGTATCAGGACCTGAAGCACGTGACTGCTGGGGGCGTGGCCTAAGCTCCACAGATCTAGGAGCTGCAGGGAAACTCCTTGAAAGGTAACTACGGGGCAATGTTACCAAGGGGCATAGACAGAGACAGAAACCAGACGAAGCCAGGGTCAAAGCACCAGATAGCAATACAGTACCACGGGGTTTAGACAGAAAGGATAGTCAGGACGTAGCAATAGGTCAGAAAACCAGAACTGGCAATAGACGGTACAATAGGGACAAACTGTAATGGAGTAACGATAACCAAGCCAGGAGGTCAGAACCGGAGAAGACAGTAGTACCAAAGCGAGAGACGGAGTTCAGAGTGAGAGGACAGGCCGGGTCATACACGGGAAGCAAACAAGCAACGCAGAATACACGCACACCAGGGGTCAGACACACCAGAACAACAGTATTGCTGACAGAGAACCCTGGTAAAGAGTGAGTATAAATACCCCTCCCAGATCCAGAAAGAGGCCACGAACACTTAACCCTGTGAGTGCAGGGCAAGAACCCTGTTCAAACCATGACAGTGCCCCCCTCTTAACGGGGGGCCACTGGACCCCCAGGCTTGTCTGGGTATCTGGCATGGAAAGCCCGCACCAGACGATCGGCATGCACCGAACTGGCCGGAACCCATGACCGATCCTCCAGAGAGTACCCCTTCCAGTGTATCAGATACTGGAGTCTCCGGCGCACCCACCGGGAGTCAACAATGCGCCCTACTTCATACTCCAGCTGCCCCTCTACCAGCACTGGCGGAGCATTTGATGAGGGATCCTCTCTCACCTTCCCCACAGGCTTTAACAGGGACCTGTGGAAGACATTAGAAATTTTAAAGGAGGTGGGCAGCTGCAGTCGGTAGGCTACTGGGTTAACAACCTCCACAACTTTGTATGGGCCAATAAACTTGGGGCCCAGCTTTATAGAAGGTATCTTAAGCTTGATATTGCGGGGGGATAGCCACACCTTCTCCCCTACTGCAAATGCTGGACCTGGCCCCCTCCTCCTGTCAGCAAACCGCTTATAGTTTTCCTGGGCCTTGGAAATATTCCTCTGAACCTCCCTTCAAAGAATTCTAAGACGTTGTGTCACATCTTCAGCACCAGGACAACCTGAATCCTTACGGGAAAACTCTCCAAAATGTGGGTTAAAGCCATAGTTGACCTGAAAAGGAGACTTCCCAGTAGACTGACTCACACGACCGTTGAATGCAAACTCTGCCATGGGCAATACCTCACACCAGTCCTCCTGCCTGGAAGAGGCCAAGCATCTCAGAATCTGCTCCAACGATTGGTTCGTGCGCTCCGTCTGTCCATTAGACTCTGCGTGGTAGGCAGAGGAGAAGGACAACGAAATCCCCAGCTTTTTGCAAAAAGCCCTCCAGAACCTGGCTACAAACTGTACCCCTCTGTCTGACACCACATTCATAGGCACTCCAGGTAACCTAATTATATGCTGCATAAATAAGCGGGCCAGGGTTTCAGCAGAAGGTAACGCGGGGAGAGGTACAAAGTGAGCTTGTTTTGAAAACCTATCCACCACCACCCATACCACCGAGTTGCCCCTGGAAGGAGGAAGATTTGTGATAAAATCCATGGACAAATGTGTCCATGGTCTATCCGGAATTGGCAAAGGCACCAATTCCCCGGCCGGCCGGACCTGAGAACTTTTAGAATGAGCGCACACCCCACATGCAGTCACAAACTTTTTAATATCTGTTACCTTAGAGGGCCACCAGAAATCCCTCGCAATTGCCCCCCGGGTAGCTAAAATCCCAGGATGAGCACTCAACACAGAATCATGAAATTCCTGCATAAGTCCGAGACGGAAACGTTCCGGTACAAACAATTTACCCGGGGGTTTACCACCAGGAGCCCGAGCCTGGGCCTCCAAAATCCCTCTCTGTAACTCAGATGAGATTTCGGCCACCACTACTCCTGGCTGAAGAATGGAGGAGGGAGGTTCTGGAGGGGACACCGAATCAAAGCTTCAGGATAAGGCATCAGCCTTGATGTTTTTAGATCCCGGGCGGAATGTGATGGTAAACTGAAAACGAGAAAAAAAAAAGCACCCACCGAGCCTGTCTGGGGGTCAATCTCTTGGCAGACTCGATATAGGCCAAATTTTTGTGATCAGTGATGACTGTAATGGGATGAACAGACCCCTCCAGGAAATGCCTCCATTCTTCAAAAGCCAACTTTACCGCCAACAACTCTCTATTGCCGACATCGTAATTTCTCTCGGCAGAGGAAAATTTTTTAGAGAAGAAGGCGCAAGGCCTCAGGTTAGTAAGGGTAGGAGGGCCCTGAGACAAAACTGCCCCCACCCCCACTTCCGAGGCGTCAACCTCCACGACAAAAGGTCTTGACGGGTCGGGTTGTACCAATACAGGGGCTGAAGAAAAGCACATTTTTAATGTCATGAAAGAGTTTTTTGCAGCTACAGACCAATTTTTTACATCAGCTCCCTTGAGAGTGAGGTCCGTTAGAGGCTTTACAACCTGCGAAAAGCCCTTAATAAATTTCCTATAAAAGTTGGCAAAGCCCAAAAATCGTTGCAACCCTTTCAAGTCATGAGGTTGCACCCACTCCGTAACAGCCTGGACTTTCTTAGGATCCATGCAGAACCCCTCCCCTGACACAATCAACCCCAGAAAGGATACTTCTTGCATGAAAAATGAGCATTTTTCCAGCTTGGCATACAAATGATTCTCCCTCAGTCTCATGAGAACCATACGCAAATGGTGCAAGTGAGATTGACTGTCCACCGAGTACACCAGAATGTCATCCAAATAGATAACCACAAAACAACCGATTAAATCAGAGAAAATTACATTAATAAAATTCTGAAAAACAGCAGGAGCGTTGTTGAGACCAAAGGGCATAACCAAGTTTTCGAACAGCCCTTCAGTCGTCAGGAATGCGGTTTTCCATTTGTCCCCTTCACGGACTCTTATAAGGTTATATGCCCCACGTAAATCCAGTTTAGAGAACCACTTGGCCCCGGTGAGTTGGTTACATAGATCAGGAATTAGGGGGAGAGGGTATGTATTTTTCACAGTAATTTTGTTTAATTCCCGAAAGTCAAGGCACGGCCGCAAACCACCATCTTTTTTCTTAACAAAAAAGAAGTCCGCTGCCACAGGTGAAACAGAAGGCCTAATATGCCCTTTGCGGAGACTCTCAGTAATGCACTCCTTCATGGCTAGACGTTCGGGCCCGGACAAATTGAACAGGCGAGCCTTGGGTAACTTGGCTCCAGGGACTAGATTAATGGCACAATCAAAGGGTCTATGTGGTGGTAGCGCCTCAGCCTCACTTTCAGAAAATACGTCTTCAAAATCTTTCAGGCACTCCGTAATACCTTCCAGATCGACAGACGACACTGACACAGATTTTACTGGGGTGACAAGGGTTGTCAAGTTACAACATAGACCGTTAGCCATACAACCCCACTGAATGATCTCCCCTGTGACCCAGTCAATAGTAGGATTGTGACGTTGAAGCCAAGACATACCCAGTATCAGTCCAGCCGGCAGATTATTTATGACAAAACATCTTAATTTTTCCACGTGAGTGGAACACACTTTCAGAGAAAAGGTATCAGTCATGAAACAAATTGCCTCCTGGGTGATAGGAGAAGAATCAATTGCCACGATTTTAACAGGATCTTTTAACCTGACTGTCCCTATCTTATGAAAAGTCACAACTTTGGCATCGATCAGATTAATAGAAGAACCACAGTCAACAAAGGCGGTAGTCCCAACCGGACCGCCTGTAAGTTCCAGTTCCACCGGAAGCAGAATTTTAGTAAGCGAGTAAAAAGGTACCTGGGAGTCTGGGCAACCTCCTCGATTGTTACCCAGACTCAGTCGTTTTCCTGACGGCTTCACTGAAGAAGGGGAAGAAGGACAGTTCCTCCTCCAATGTCCAGCGGATCCACAGTAAAAGCACAATTGGTTGTTTCTTCGGTGTCTCCTCTCTTTTTCCTCCAATGACGTGGCACCAACCTCCATGGGCTCAGGACTAGATGCAGAGTCTCTCAGATTGGAGAATAAAGGGGTCTCCTGCAGCATGACCCCTCTTGCCCGCAGCCTACGGTCCATGCGGACAGCCTGGATCATAGCGTCCTCCAAAGAATCCGGTGGAGGATGAAGGGCTAGGGCATCTTTCAAACGTTCAGACAGGCCTCTACAGAACAAACCCCGGAGGGCAGCGTCATCCCAGGAGACCTCCGCTGCCCAGCGTCTGAACTCAGAGCAGAACCATTCAGCAGAGTTCCTTCCCTGTGTCACACTCATCACCATATCCTCTGCCAGACGCACTCTATCAGGCTCATCATAAATATGCCCCAGAGCCTCAAAGAACAAATTCACAGACATGCGTTCAGGAGCAGAGGAAGAGAGAGAGAAAGTCCATGCCTGTGGAGCCCCCCGAAGTAGGGAAATGACGACCCCCACCCTCTGGAACTCATCCCCGGAAGAGCGGGGCCTCAGAGAAAAAAAAAGCTTGCATCCTTCTCTGAAAGACCTGAACTCCTTTTTATCCCCTAAGAAAAGGTCTGGCAATTTGACCGGAGATTCTGGGAATGCCAATGACACATCTCTATCCCCAGCACAAGAATCCCCTGTAGCGGCAGTCCCCTGTACCGTATCCACCAACTGTTGCTGGGTCTGGGCCATCGTGCGCTGTTCCACATTAAGTTTGTGGAACATTTGGGTCAGGTGCTTGACCTGACCAGCCAAAGCTTGTATGGGATCCATGAGGATAACACACTTTTTTTTTTTTTTTTTTTTTCCTCAGAGGGGGAAAAAAAAAACTGAAACGGTCAGCTATAATGTCAGGAACACCGCACTGCACTTGCTCACTGTGCCAGTGCGGGTGTCCTGAGTACAAAGACAGTACTCACAGATACCTGTGGAGCAGGGCAGCAGCGGTGACGATGCGTGCTTCAGAGTATCAGGACCTGAAGCACGTGACTGCTGGGGGCGTGGCCTAAGCTCCACAGATCTAGGAGCTGCAGGGAAACTCCTTGAAAGGTAACTACGGGGCAATGTTACCAAGGGGCATAGACAGAGACAGAAACCAGATGAAGCCAGGGTCAAAGCACCAGATAGCAATACAGTACCACGGGGTTTAGACAGAAAGGATAGTCAGGACGTAGCAATAGGTCAGAAAACCAGAACGAACAATAGACGGTACAATAGGGACAAACTGTAACGGAGTAACGATAGCCAAGCCAGGAGGTCAGAACCGGAGAAGACAGTAGTACCAAAGCGAGAGACGGAGTTCAGAGTGAGGGGACAGGCCGGGTCATACACAGGAAGCAAACAAGCAATGCAGAATACACGCACACCAGGGGTCAGACACACCAGAACAACAGTATAGCTGACAGAGAACCCTGGTAAAGAGTGAGTATAAATACCCCTCCCAGATCCAGAAAGAGTCCACGAACACTTAACCCTGTGAGTGCAGGGCAAGAACCCTGTTCAAACCATGACAGTATACTGCCCAGCCATGACTCAGTTGGTCGCTGAAAGTACTCGGCCAGCACCTCCGCGGTGTGTCTGTCGCCCAAACACATCATCTGCAACACAGCCTGCTGATGCTTTCCACTAGCTGCTCGATAGGGGGACATCTTGTGTGCAACAGTGGCAGCTGCAGATGGAGTGCTCGTACGACTGCGCTCTGTGGACGAGCTTTCGCTTCTGGAGGAGGAGGAGGAGGGTCGAACGCCTACAGCCAACTGTTTCCTATACCGTTGGCTAGGCAGCACTGTCCCACCACCGCTGTCCCCTGTGGACCCTGCATCCACCACATTAAACCAGTGCGCAGTGATGGACACGTAACGGCCCTGGCCATGCCGACTGGACCATGCATCTGTTGTGAGGTGCACCTTTCCACTCACTGACTGCTTGAGTGCATGGAAAATGCGGTCTTTCACATGATGGTGGAGGACTGGGATGGCTTTGCGAGAGAAGTGGTGACTGGGTAGGTCATAGCGTGGTACTGCATAGGCCATGAGTTTACGGAAAGCTGCGCTTTCCACCAACCGATAGGGCATCATTTTTAACGAGATTAGTTTGGCAATGTGGGCGTTCAAACCCAGTGTACGCGGATGAGAGACTGAGTACTTTCTTGACCTACTCATAGTCTCTGGGAGGGTGAGCTGGACTTGAGAGCTGCATATGGTGGAACTAGCGGTGGACAGGGCGGACTGAGAGAGGGTTGATGATGGTGATGGAGTTGGTGTTCTTTCTGATGGCCTAGATTCAGTCTTTCGTTGATATAACAGTGGGATTCCCTGACTGCTTTGGCCTTGCAACGACACCTCAACATTTGCTGCTGTGCTAACCGGTGGGCTTACAGCGGGGGAAACAATGTAGCGTTGCTGACTACCTTCTTTGTGATCAGTTGCACATGTGGTACTTGAGGTTTGGTGTTGTGTCCACGCTTGCAAGTGCATGCTGGTTAAATGTCTAAGCATGCAACTGGTATTCAAATTTTTCAGATTTTTCACTCAGCTAAAGGTCTTTGCGCACTTCTTACAGATAACCTTGGCCTGATCATGAGGATTTTGTTCAAAAAAGTGCCACACTGCACTCTTCCTACTTTGGAAGACATTTTGCGGCCTAGCACGCTGTGCTATTTTGATCGTCTGGACAAGCTGTCCAGCAACTCTTTTGATTTTTGGAACCTATCTTTTGGAGTGCTCCGGGCCTGCCAGATAACAGCTGTTGCGATGTCGATGTCTGCTGTGGATGCTCCTCCTCCTCATCTGAGCTATTGGAAGCAGCACCCTCTTCCCCCAATGGATGCCAATCTGGGTCAACAACTGGGTCATCCATCACCTCCTCTTCAATGTCATGTGCACCTTCCTCTGTGTCACCGTGTATGGTGGTATAGTATGCGGGAAGGGGCACCTGAGTCTCATCGGGGTCAGAATCTGGCTCATTACACTGCGAGGACAATGTAGTGCTCTGAGTGAATTCACCAGCAGAATCATCAGTGGCTGTGCATCAGTGCACTCCATGTCAGATTCATCTTGGCCTGGGTAATTCACCATTTCACTTGATAACCCAGGCATGGTATGTGAAAACAGCTCCATGGAGTAATCAGTTGTATGGCCTGCGTCATCCTTCAATTTTGGTTGGGTGTAGGACACAAGGAAAGGTGTGGTTCATGAACATGAGCCTCCAATGATGACTCAGTGCTTTTATTTTTTACAACTTCAGAAGAGGAGGCGATAGAGCTGGAGGCTGAGTCAGCAATGTAAGCCAAAACTTTTTCCTGAAGCTCTGGCTTTAAAAGCAGTTTGCCAACTCCTAGAAAACTAAGCCTTCGAGGCCTCGTGGAGCCAGACGATGATGCAGGCTCAACACCTCCTGCATTCGGTCCTATTTTGCTTTTGCCACTACCATCAGATCCACCACCAACACCATCATTACCAACTGGCAACCCCCGCCCAATTCCATGGCCTCTTCCACCAGCCTTCCTCATTTTTGGTAAAAATGTACACAAAATCCCACAACCTATATAGTAATGTAAAACAAGGTACAAGGTGTATATAGGACAGGGGAGATGTAGAATTTCTGAACACTCTTGTGGACACTGTTGGATTGTGTGAGGCCCAGTGAATATCACACCGCTATGTCACAGGCTCAATGTCGCAGGTGTGAAAAATGTCACTATAGGACAGGGGAGATGTAGAATTTCTGAACACACTTGTGGACACTGTTGGATTGTGTGAGGCCCAGTGAATATCACACCGCTATGTCACAGGCTCAATGTCGCAGGTGTGAAAAATGTCACTATAGGACAGGGGAGATGTAGAATTTCTGAACACACTTGTGGACACTGTTGGATTGTGCGAGGCCCAGTGAATATCACACCGCTATGTCACAGTCTCAATGTCGCAGGTGTGAAAAATGTCACTATAGGACAGGGGAGATGTAGAATTTCTGAACACACTTGTGGACACTGTTGGATTGTGTGAGGCCCAGTGAATATCACACCGCTATGTCACAGGCTCAATGTCGCAGGTGTGAAAAATGTCACTATAGGACAGGGGAGATGTAGAATTTCTGAACACACTTGTGGACACTGTTGGATTGTGTGAGGCCCAGTGAATATCACACCGCTATGTCACAGGCTCAATGTCGTAGGTGTGAAAAATGTCACTATAGGACAGGGGAGATGTAGAATTTCTGAACACACTTGTGGACACTGTTGGATTGTGTGAGGCCCAGTGAATATCACACCGCTATGTCACAGGCAGAAATTGGCTAGTGTATGACAAACTACAGGGTGTATATAGAATTGGGCAGAATAGGAATCTCCCTAGAGAGTAGGTCTGTAAGAACGGAACAAGTCCTTGACTCATCCTTACAGAGTCACACACAGATAGCTTCACTGTAGCCGTGATAATAGCCGTTACACGGTACTGAGAGAGGAGCGTGCACGTACACCACTGTCCGGTGTCCGTAAAATTGTCAAGCTCCGTGTTTTTTAAGTATATGGACTGACACACGCTGTCTCGCTATAGTTTTGAATGTGATCAAACTGCAAATATGCTTAACTGTTTGAAAACCAGACAAAACTAGAAGGTGGAGGTCAGTAAGAATGGAACATGTCCCCGACTTATCCTTACAGAGTCACACACAGATAGCTTCACTGTGGCCGTGATAACAACCATTACACGGTACTGTGTGAGGAGCGTACACCGCTGTATGGTGTGAAATAATGCACGCTCAGTACCTTACCAGGACAAAAAAAAAATTTGGATTGCTTTTAAAAAAGCAGTTTGCAGAGCAGTGGGAAAACAGCAATGCAGCTGTCAGGAAGCCTTATAAGGCAGCCTAACAACCAACACAGCTGATCCAGCAAAATATAGCCTCCACTTGCACTGCACACACAGTGACTGGTGTGTTGTACAGGCAAAATCGCTAGCAGCAGAAGCAGTTTTTGGTGTCTTCTTCCCTGCCTAACGCTCTCCCTACAGAATCATCATCAGCAGCAGCTCTCCCTATTCTGAGATCAGCATGAGTAACATGGTGGTCGGTGTGCACGCCCTTTTATACCCCCTGTGACCCCCCCAAAGCAAGCCAATCACTTGCATGCCCTTCTCAAAGATGGTGGTGACCCCTGCCTATGTCATCATGTTGCCCACAGTGTCCGTGGATCCTGATTAGCTGAAAAAGGGCGGAAAACAAACTTTTGAAACGCGACTTTGGCGCTAAAGTCGCTGAGCTCGTGGCCAACCTCACCCTAGGGTCGGGTTTCGGTTCATGAAACCCGACTTTACCAAAAGTCGGCGACTTTTGAAATTTTTCGACCCGTTTCGCTCAACTGTAGCTTCATCCATGGGGACCAACATATACTGTAGCATTATGTGGAGCTCATCATATACTGTTTCAGACAGTATATGGGACCAATGATTCTGTATGGAGAAATATATGGGCCTCATTACTCTGTATAGCGCACTATGCGGTGGCCATAATACTGTATGGAGGAATATACTGTCCGTTTTTGGAGCTATTGGAGAATATAATATGGATATCAGTCATGAGATGTAAAAAGTGAAGTATTTTTCATTGTACTATACCGCTATTTCTCTGCCGTATCGGAGCATGATGAGTTGTGGTATGTGTTAAAGGGGCGCTCTTTGGCCCAGGGCCCACGAAAACCGGAAGTCAGCCCTCCCCCCCCACAAATTTAGCCAAATAACCCCCATTTGTCAATGCCTAACTATTATTATAAAGTAAATTAAGGCTGACAAGCTTAAGTAATAAGAATTTATGTTTTTGGCATTCAAAAGGGCACTGTAGGTGTGTTTCCTGTCCTCTACTCCCTGCTGACCTTGGTTCCCCATTGACTTGCATTGGGTTTCGTGTTTCAGTCGGCCTTCGACTTTTCACGATAATCGGCCGATTGTGTTCGACCCGACTTTTGAGAAAGTCGGGTTTCATGAAACCCGACTCGATCCGAAAAAATGCAAAGTCGCTCATCTCTAATATATATATACATATATATATATATATACACACACATACACCTATTCTACGTGTATATATCTATTCTATCAATTATATTCTAACCTATTGTATTCTATACTGTACCCGGCATCTGCTGGCTTTAAATTTATCTATCTATCTATCTTGAGGATTATTTGGTTTTTAAACGATGTGTACAGTTTTTTTTTTATAGTGATATTTTATCATGAGTTTTTACATAGAGCGAACTGCTGTATGTAAAAACTCATGTTAAAATCGCATTGTATACGGATGTCATACGAATGTTCCGTGGAAAAATCGCATGGAAATTGCATTATACTCGCATATCACTCGTCTGTTTTTTTGGTGCAGAAATCAGACCGTTTTTTTTTCTCGCAAATGGGTATGAGCCCTAAGTGTGAAGATGTTGCATTTTTTTACTGCTTAACCCCTTCACCCCCAAGGGTGGTTTGCACGTTCATGACCGGGCCAATTTTTACAATTCTGACCACTGTACCTTTATGAGGTCATAACTCTGGAACGCTTCCATGGATCCCAGTGATTCTGACACTGTTTTCTCGTGACATATTGTACTTCATGTTAGTGGTAAAATTTCATTCAAATAACTTGCGTTTATTTGTGAGAAAAATGGAAATTTGGCGAAAATTTTGAAAATTTCGCAATTTTCCAACTTTGAATTTTTTTGCCCTTAAGTCACAGAGATACGGCACACAAAAAACTTGATAACTAACATTTCCCACATGTTTACTTTACATCAGCACAATTTTGGAACCAAAATTTTTTTTTGTTAGGAAGTTATAAGGGTTAAAAGTTGACCAGCGATTTCTCATTTTTACAACACCATTTTATTTTTAGGACCACATCACATTTGAAGCCACTTTGAGAGGTCTATATGATAGAAAATACCCAAAAGTGACACCATTCTAAAAACTGCACTCCTTAAGGTGCTCAAAACCACATTCAAGAAGTTTATTAACCCTTTAGGTGCGTCACAGGAATTTTTTTGAATATTTAAAAAAAAATGAACATCTAACTTTTTTTCATAAAAAAATACTTCAGGTTCAATTTTTTTTATTTTACCAAGGGTAACAGGAGAAATTGAACGCAAAAGTTATTGTGCAATTTGTCCTGAGTACGCAGATACCTGGTATGTGGGGGGGAACGACTGTTTCGGCGCATGGCAGACCTCAGAATGGAAGGAGCGCCGTTTGACTTTTTCAATGCAAAATTGGCTGGAATTCAGATTGGACGCCATGTCACGTTTGGAGAGTCCCTGATGTACCTAAACAGTGGAAACCCCCTACAAGTGACCCCATTTTGGAAACTAGACCCCCCAAGGAACTTATCTAGATATGTGGTGAGAACTTTGAACCCACAAGGGCTTTACAGAAGTTTATAACGTACAGCGGTACAATTAAAAAATCATATTTTTTCCACAAAAATGATCTTTTCACCCCAATTTTTATTTTTCCAAGGGTAACAGGACCCTAAAAGTTATTGTGCAATTTGTCCTGAGTACGCTGATACCCCACATGTGGGGGTAAACCACTATTTGGGCGCATGGCAGAGCTCGGAAAGGAAGCAGCGCCATTTGACGTTTTTGGCTGGAATTGAGATCGGACACCATGTCGCGTTTGGAAAACCCCTGATGTACCAAAACAGTGGAAACCCCCCACAAATGACACCATTTTGGAAACTAGACCCCCTAAGGAACTTATCTAGATGTGTGGTGAGAACTTTGAACCCCCATGGGCTTCACAGAAGTTTATAACATAAAGCCATACAATTAAAAAATCATATTTTTTCCAAAAAAATGATCTTTTCACCCTTAAATCTTATTCTTCCAAGGGTAACAGGACCCTAAAAGTTATTGTGCAATTTGTCCTGAGTACGCTGATACCCCACATGTGGGGGTAAACCACTATTTGGGCGCATGGCAGAGCTCGGAAGGGAAGCAGCGCCATTTGACGTTTTTGGCTGGAATTGAGATCGGACACCATGTTGCGTTTGGAAAACTCCTGATGTACCAAAACAGTGGAAACCCCCCACAAATGACACCATTTTGGAAACTAGACCCCCTAAGGAACTTATCTAGATGTGTGGTGAGCACTTTGAACCCCCAAGGGCTTCACAGAAGTTTATAATGCCAGGGCATGAAAATAAAAAAATCATATTTTTTCCACAAACATGATCAATTAGTCCCCAATTTTTTTATTTTCCCAAGGGTAACAGGAGAAATTGAACCCCAAAAGTTGTTGTCCAATTTGTCCTGAGTACGCTGACACCCCATATGTGGGATAAAACTACTGTATGGACACACGTCGGGGCTCGGAAGGGAAGTAGTGATGTTTTGAAATGCAGACTTTGATGGAATGGTCTGCGGGTGTCATGTTGCCTTTGGAGAGCCCCTAATGTACCTAAACAGTGGAAACCCCCACAAGTGACCCCATTTTGGAAATGAGACCCCCTAAGGAACTTATCTAGATGTGTGGTGAGCGCTTTGAACCCCCAAGGGCTTCACAGAAGTTTATAATGCCCGGGCATGAAAATAAAAAAATCGTATTTTTTTCCACAAACATGATCAATTAGTCCCCAATATTTTCATTTTCCCAAGGGTAACAGGAGAAATTGGACCCCCAAAAGTTGTTGTCCAATTTGTCCTGAGTACGCTGACACCCCATATGTGGGAGAAAACTACTGTATGGGCACACGTCGGGGCTCGGAAGGGAAGTAGTGACGTTTTGGAATGCAGACTTTGATGGAATGGTCTGCGGGTGTCATGTTGCCTTTGGAGAGCACCTAATGTACCTAAACAGTGGAAACACCCCACAAATGACACCATTTTGTAAACTAGACCCCCCAAGGAACTTATCTAGATGTGTGGTGAGCACTTTGAACCCCCAAGGGCTTCACAGAAGTTTATAATGCCAGGGCATGAAAATAAAAAAATCATATTTTTTCCACAAACATGATCAATTAGTCCCCAATTTTTTTATTTTCCCAAGGGTAACAGGAGAAATTGAACCCCAAAAGTTGTTGTCCAATTTGTCCTGAGTACGCTGACACCCCATATGTGGGATAAAACTACTGTATGGACACACGTCAGGGCTCGGAAGGGAAGTAGTGACGTTTTGGAATGCAGACTTTGATGGAATGGTCTGCGGGTGTCATGTTGCCTTTGGAGAGCCCCTAATGTACCTAAACAGTGGAAACCCCCACAAGTGACCCCATTTTGGAAACGAGACCCCCTAAGGAACTTATCTAGATGTGTGGTGAGCGCTTTGAACCCCCAAGGGCTTCACAGAAGTTTATAATGCCCGGGCATGAAAATAAAAAAATCGTATTTTTTTCCACAAACATGATCAATTAGTCCCCAATATTTTCATTTTCCCAAGGGTAACAGGAGAAATTCGACCCCCAAAAGTTGTTGTCCAATTTGTCCTGAGTACGCTGACACCCCATATGTGGGAGAAAACTACTGTATGGGCACACGTCGGGGCTCGGAAGGGAAGCAGTGACGTTTTGGAATGCAGACTTTGATGAAATGGTCTGCGGGTGTCATGTGCGTTTGGAGAGCCCCTGATGTACCTAAACTATTGAAACTCCCCACAAGTGACCCCATTTTGGACACTAGACCCCCCCACGAAACTTATCTAGATGTGTGGTGAGCACTTTGAACCCCCAAGTGCTTCACAGAAGTTTATAACACTCGGACATGAAAATAAAAAAAACATTTTTTTCCACAAAAATGATATTTTTATCCCCAATTTTTTATTTTCCTAAGGGTATCAGGAGAAATTGGACCCCAAAAATTGTTTTGCAATTTGTCCTGAGTAGGCTGATACCCTACATGTGGGGGTAAAACACTGTTTGGACGCATAGCAGAGCTTGGAAGGGAAGGAGCACCATTTGACTTTTTCAACTCAGAATTGGCTGGAATTGAGATCAGACGCCATGTTGCATTTGGAGAGCCCCTGATGTGCCCAAACAGTGGAAACCCCCAATTCTAACTCCAACCCGAACCCCAACACGCCCCTAGCCCTAACCCTAGCCCTAACCCTAGCCCTAACCCTAGCCCTAACCCTAGCCCTAGCCCTAACCCTAACCCTAGCCCTAGCCCTAACCCTAGCCCTAACCCTACCCCAACACACCCCTAGCCCTAACCCTAACCCTAACCCTAATGGAAAAATGGAAATAAATACATTTTTTTTATTTTATTATTTTTCCCTAACTAAGGGGGTGATAACGGGGGGTTTGATTTACTATTTATGGCGGTTTTTATGTTTGGCAGCTGTCGCACGCTAAAAGACGTTTTTTATTGTAAAAATAGTTTTTGCATCACCACATATTGAGAGCTATAATTTTTCCGTATTTTTACCCACCTAGTCATGTGAGGTCTTATTTTTTGTGGGACGAGTTGACGTTTTTATTGGTACCATTTTCGGGCACGTGACATTTTTTGATCGCTTTTTATTCCGATTTTTGGGACGCAGAATGAACAAAAACCAGCGTTTCATGAATTTCTTTTGGGGGGGTGCGTTTACACCGTTCCGCGTGCGGTAAAATTGATAAAGCAGTTTTATTCTTCGGGTCAGTACGGTTACAGCGATACCTCATTTAGGTCGTTTTTTTATGTTTTGTCGGTTTTATGCAGTGAAAACTATTTTATATAAAAAATAATTATTTTTGCATCGCTTTATTCTGCGAGCTATAACTTTTTTATTTTTTCGCTGATGATGCTGTATGGCGGCTCGTTTTTGGCGGGACAAGATGACGTTTTCAGCGGTACCATGGATATTTATATGCATCTTTTTGATCGCGCGTTATTACACTTTTTGTTTGGAGGTATGATAATAAATCATTATTTTTTGCTTCGTTTTTTATTTTTATTTTTTAAGGGGTTTGCTAAAGGGGTTACCTAATGGGACAGTTTTATAGGGCGGGTCGTTACGGACGCGGCGATACCTAATATGTGTACTTTTATTGTTTTTTTTTTTATTATTTCCAAAAAATGGATTTATTGGGGGAATATTTTTTTTTTTCTAATATATTTGGCGATTTTTTTTTAATTATTTTTAAACTTTTTTTTATTTTTTTTTTTACTTTATTAAATAGTCCCAGGTGGGACATCACTGTCCTGTGACAGATCGCTGATCTGTCACATCACAGATCACTGTGACAGATCAGCAATCTGACACAGGCACTGCAGAAGGCTTCCTCATGCCTGCGCTTTGCAGGCACTGAGGAAGCCAGCTTCCTGCAGGCCCCCGAAGACCCCCGTCGCCATCTTGGATTTGGGGGCCTGCAGGAAAGGAGTCCCCCGCAGCAGCGCTGCACATTGCACTGCCGTGGGGGGCTCAGGGAAGCACGGAGGGAGCCCCCTCCCTGCCGATGCTTCCCTTTAACCCCCGGTACACCGCGATCGTGTTTGATCGCGGTGTGCAAGGGGTTAACGTGTCGGGGACCGCCCCTGACACATTGTGCCGGGTGTCAGCTGTGATAATCAGCTGACACCCGGCCGCGATCATCGGCGCTCACCACGTGGGCGCCGCTGATCGTGGTAGACGTACTATCCCGTCCCCGGTCATACGGGCCCGGGTACCGTAGACGGGATAGTACGTCGGATGTCAGGAAGGGGTTAAGGGTAAGTTCACACTAGGAGATTTCAGCAGCAAACCTGATCTCTTGGCAGGAAAGAAGCCGCCGAAAAAAGCATGTTTTACTTGGTTTCACTGTTTTTTCTTGCATTTTTGCTGCTTTTTTTGTGCGTTTTTTGCTGCAGTTTTTGCTGTGTTTTTTTTTTTGCAGGATGGATTTGTGTCTTGTACATGCTGAAGTTTAGGGGTGAAAAAAAAGTGCTATTTTACAGAATCAGATTTTAAACCAAAAACACAGCAAAACATGATACCTGCATTTTTGGTGAATTTTTACAGTGTTTTTTTTCACCACCCATTCATTTCTATGGGTGAAAAACACTAAAAAAAAAAACACATGAAAGAAGTCACATGCTGCATTGTGCAAAAAACCGTGCAAAAAACTGCAAAAAACTGTGCAAAAAACCGTGTAAAAAACCGTGCAAAAAAACCGTGTAAAAAAACGTGCAAAAAACCATGCAAAGCACGCCCAGTGTGAACTAAGCCTCATTCTGCAAATATCTGCATCAAAGTTATGCACTAGGAAGCTCCGCCGGTTTTTGCTGCTTTTTTTTTTTTTTTAGATGTTTTCTCCCTACTTTGATGCTATTTTAGGGCATATTTTACAAAGCAAGTTTCAATCCATTTTTTTAGGATTCTGCACTGATCACACTGGCATTTCTTTCCAAGCTTTTTTCAGGCTTCCTTAGAAACATAGAGGGAAAAAATTTACCAAAAAGCAAAGTTCAAAAGCTTCTGAAATCATCTCCACAGAAAATTACTCATTTTTTAAAATTAGGTTTTTGTGTTAAATTTATATATTTTTGGCTTTTTTTCATATAATCCTTATAAAACATACAAATTAGAAATCTTGTGATCTTCACACTGGGCACTGGAATTATTCTAGACTAGTCTGTTCTTCCTGATAATCCACATGTACATGAGCCACAATGAACAGGTTCAGCCCCCGTCTTTAGCACAGAAGCATCTCATGAGCATGTGCAAAGGACATTGTGAAGGAAGGGGGAGGAGGTGAGCTGTGACACTGGTCCTGGTGATTGGTGGATCCTGTGTTAACAGTCATTGTATTTCTGCCTCTTAGGGTATGTTCCCACGGTCATTAAACACTGCGGGTTTGATGCTGTGTACATCCGTAAAGTCCAACCTGCGGTGTCCAGATGTTACAGCATAGTGGAGGGGATTTAAAGAAATCCCGTGTCCACTACGCGATCAGAGATGCCTCCGGTTTCCCAGCGTATATGCACATGTGGCGCATCTTTCCAGACCATAGCATTTCTATTTATGCTGCGGAGATGCTCAGTCTCTGCAGCATAAATTCCCATACACTTTCATTAGATGAGGTAAAACCACATTGTCTTCCTAGTCACATGCGTATTAAGTGCGGGAGCACAGCTCGCTATGCATGTGTACTAATTTTAAATGATGTCTAAGGCTGGTTTCACATTAGCGCTTTTTAAGCGCACGCACGGCCGGGGGTAGCTCCGCCCCCGAGCCGGCTCTCAGCCCGGCGTGCCCGCCCATTGCTTGTAGCGCCGCCTCCTAGCGGACAGCGGCGCCTGCGATCGGCGCACCCTATCTTTAGCATAGGGTGCGCAGATCGTGCGCAGGCCGTGCGCAAGTTGCGCTTTGACCTGCGCTGCGCACTTTTGACGGTGCGCCGTGCGCGCCAAAATCCGAAAAGTGCTAATGTGAAACCGGCCTTACCTTGGTTCAACCGGAAGTTTGCATCCACTGCAGTTCTCGTGATGAGCTGAGCTGACCGCGAGAACTGCAGTGCACGTGACCGTTGGGGACGGGTTATCTCCAGTGGTCATCTACACAAGCTCTGCTGTGTCTGTATGTCACGCTAGATGGTGGCATAATGTCGCCGTTCAGCCTGACATCCAGATGTAGCAGAGCCGGACTCGTCATGGGACAGTATCTATATCTTCTTGGCGGACAGGTAAGGATATTGTTGCCTTTTAATTTTATTTCTCTTAGGCCGGTTTCACACGTCACTGGCTCCGGTACGTGTGGTGATAGTTTTCTCACTTACCGGAGACACTGACACACGTTAACCTATTCAAATGAATTGGTCTATGCACATATCAGCGTGTTTTCACGGACCGTGTGTCCATGTGCAAAACACGCTGACATGTCCATTTTCTTCCTGATGCACGGGCTGCAAAACGTCCTGCACACGTGCACACGGAGAACTGTGCACATTGTCCTCCGTGTACACGGATGGCCGCCGGGGAAGTAGCGCTACTGTAAGCTGCTGTTCCCCAGTGGCAGGTTCTCAACGCGGCTGTCATCCATTCTCCCCTGCTCTGCCAGCAAGCAGAGACCGGTGGAGCTTCCTAGGACATAACTTTGATGCAGAGAATCAATAAATGAAAAACTGACATGCTGCAACCTCAGGACCGTCGGAAAATGCAAGTGATGAGGTCACGGAAGTTCAAGCTCTTTCACAGTGACCTCATCACTTGCATTCTCCGATGGTCTTGAGGTCACAACAGGTCAGTTTTTCATTCATTGCCCTCTGCTCGCGATCATTTCGGCAAAGCAGGGTAGAATGACAGCCAGCATCAGCACCTGCCGCCGGGGGACAGTGGCTTACAGTAGCGCTTCTTCCCCAGCGGCTGTCCGTATGGTCCTGATGTGTGTAGTACACACAGTCACATGGACACAAGGCTACTGATATCACGGGTACCGGTTTTCCAGTACCGGAAATATCAGGACGTGTAAAACTGACCATACTGGAGATGGAGGGCATCGGTGGAATAGGTGATGCAGTAAGTATGATTTAATTAAGATTATTAAAGGAGTCTGTGTGATTATTTCAATTAAAGGACTTTATTCTTGCTGTGCCTTTATTTACCATATAACTATAGGATTAGTAATGGATAGGTGTCTTATAGATGGTTCTCTGTTATGAATGGGTCACCAAGGAGGATGGCAGGAACAAGCTTAGCCACCAGAAAACCAAAGAGGTTGGTAACTAAGCATATTGCAGACCCCTGATCCTATCAACACAACTAGCAGCAGCCGTGGAGCGTTCCTAAGATGCCCTAGACGCCTCTGCACAGCTGGAGAACTAACTAAGCTTTAAGCCAGAAAGGTGAAATCTAACCTGCCCTGCAGCAGATCCCCAAAGGAATAGACAGCCCCCAAACATATATTGTCGGTGAGACAAGATGAGACACAAACACAGACAGAGAACAGACTGAGCAAACGGTGGGACCCAAGCTGTCTAAAAAAATCCAACACATCTGATATACAAAAAACCTGAGGCCACACGACCTCACCCCCGCTAGATCAGCACTCTGGTATGAACTGGAAGCAAAGCAAATGATACTAACATAACAGGAGACTGAACAAACAGACACAAGCTGTAACGTATGAGCCGGGCCCAGTGCTGCCCCCAGCAGGGAGTACGCTGAACCCTAGCAAAAAAGCAGAACGCAAAAAAAGGCACAACCAGATTAGATGCAAAGGATTAGCAAAAGAATCACTTAACTGAACCATGCAGATCAGGCAGGAGACAAAAGAACTCCAAATGCACAAGGAGGAAATCACCAGCAACCACCAAGGGAAGCCTGCTCAATTATATGCTCCCAGCCAGTAATCCCAGATTCCAATTATCGTCGTCAGATGGCAAACTTCCATCAACCTTGCCCGCTCCACTACTCCCAGTAACCACCAGAGGGAGCAGAGGGAGCTCTGGCTCAGAAGTCCGAGCAAGGGAATTCACAACAGTTCTCCATTACAAAGCCATGGGCTTGATGTCACCTGTCAATACAAAGGTGACATCAACCCCACAAATATTACCTCACTTGCCACCGCTACATGGCAAGTGGGAAGAGCCAGGTAAAGTGCCACAATTGGTGCATCTTTGGATACTCCAATTGTGGGGCGGCTGCGGACTGCTATTTCTGGCTGGTGAGGGACAAAATCCATGGACCTCACCAGCCTGAGAATACCAGGCCGCATCTGTCTGCTTTTTACTTGGCTGCTTAACAAATATAGGGGAACCCCATGCCATTTTTTGGGGCAAGGGATCCCACTATTTTTGCTAACCATCCAAGGTAAGCAGACTGCTGTGGCATGGTATTATCAGGCTGGTAAGGTTCATGGATGTTGGTTCCTTACCAGCCTGAAAATACCAGTCCCAGTAATCTGCTTTACTCTGGCTTGTTAACAAATACAAGGGGGCCCCACGCGATTTTTTTTTAATTATTATTTATTTATTAGAAAGGAGGAGACCTTTCTGCACTTTCCTCCACTTCCTGTGTCATGTTCTTCTGACTGTCACAAGATTTACCATTATGTAAATTAGTACACATGTGTAGTGAGCTGCATTCCTGCACTTAATACGCATTTGACTAGGAAGATTATGTGGTTTTGTTGCATTTAATGAAAGTGTATGGGTAATTTACACTGCGGAGACGATTGTTTCCACTAAATAAATGGACATGCTGCGAGCTGGAAAGACGTGCTACATGTCAGTCTCTGCGGGTGAGCTGCAGGCATCGGTGCGCGCATAGTGGCATTTTTGAGATCCCATCCACTATGCTGTAAAAGCTGGACGCTGCAGATTGGACATTGCGGATGTACGGAGCGTCCAACCCGCAGCGTTTACTGACCGTGGAAACATACCCAAATAGATCTGCAGACAGGAAATCACTTTTTTCCTTCCCAGAAGCCTACTTTCAATAAGCTTTATTTCGAATGACAAAAAAAACTCATGCAACAAAAAATGCATCAAAAACGCATGTAAAAAAATGCATCAAAAACGCAGGTGACGTGCCAATGACCTCAGATGCAGATTTCACCGGCGTCAAATCCTGAGCAAATACTGAGCCATTCCTGACCGTGGGAACATACCCTTATGATGAAGGAACAGCTTTAGGCCATGTTCACCCCATAATGTCTAGGTTTTCTTGCACGAGTATCGATGTTCCATCTTTAAGTATTTTTTTATTGTAATGTAATCTGCACTTTTACATTTTTTTTACAAGAATCCCTTTACTTCTCCTGAGTGCAAGTACAGTTTAATCAAATTAGTAAAAATAAATGAGTGATTTGCTAAAATAAGTAATTCCCGACCACCTCACCTGCCTGTGCTGTTTTTGCTTTTGCAGTTCTGTATTTCTCATGCGCTCAGGCCGGTTTCACACGTCAGTGGCTCCGGTACGTATGAATGAAAAAAAGTGACGTGGGGTCCCCCTTATTTTTTAACCAACTTGGGAAAATAATACAGGTGCGGGCTGCTATTCTCAGGTTGGTAAGGGGCCATGAATATGCCCTCCCCCCAGCCTAAAAACAGCAGCTGCCCAGAAAAGGCGCGTCTATTAAATGCGCCTTTTCTGGAGCTTTGTTGGGTTTTTCCCACTTGCCCTGTAGAGGTGGCAATTGGGGTCAGAAGGGGTCAATGTCGCCTTTCTATTGTAAGGTGACATTAAGCCCAGCTTAGTAATGAAGAGGTATCAATTACTAATCCTATAGTAAGAAAAGGGTTAATTAAACACCCACACAAAAAAATTAAAAAAACAAACCAACAATATACCAGACAGCCCAGTGCTCAGTCAAGTCCCAGGGCGTAAATCCATCTCTGAGGGTTAATCAGTTTACAGCCAGAGCACTGCTAATGTGACCGCTCGGTCTGTAAACTACTGGGGAAAGAATGAGAAGCAGCGCACACAGGCTCAGTGACGAGCAGTGACATCACTGAGTCTGTGCTCGCTGACGGCACGAACTCCTGTGACCTCAGCATCGCTGAAAATGATGGTGCTGACTGAGGTCACAGCAGCTCACACGGATGTGCACAAGGACAATTCAGTCAGGAAAAATATAAACGTTCAGGAGATTTCTGCAATCTCTCATCTTCTATTACGGTAAAAAGCAGGGTTACGTTGTATTAAAAAAAATTTAAAAAAAAACCTGCTGTAAAGGCGCAACATGTGAATATTGCCTTAGCCTCTTCCTGAAACTACAGAAAGCAGAAGTGAAAAATATCCGGTGTTCAGAGAAGAAATTGGAAGAATACTATTTACAAAAAAGATAATAAGATCAACAACATCTGAAAAAAATGCATATAACACATACCTGATTAAAAAAATAGATCAGTTTCTGACAACACTTTCCTGTAAGCAAGCAAGGGAGAGTGAGTACTCCAGCTTCAGAGATCGTTAGTGACGCAGATTCGCGCTGGCCGTGACAGGAATTTACCGCAAGGACTCGGACCAGAAGCCTGCTGGGTGTAGGTTGACTCTGACCCATCGAGTTGAAGACCGCTATGCTACAGTTAGGGGTGCTTTCGGGACGGCCGATAGAGATTGTGACTTTTACCGGGGACAGTCTCTTGAACCCTCAGTGAAGAATCGTCGAGCCTCGCTTAATTCTTTCAGCACAGTGGCCCGTACTCTGCCAGGTCACAGGAGTCTCCATGTTGAGGACTCCACAGAACGCTTCAAAGACTTAACATTGCCGACTGGGAATGGACCGTCGCCTCCTTCCGGACCACACCGGATCCACGCGGTGCCGACGTCTGTTAGCGCCATCATCTACTCCGGGAACTTTTCTGTCAGGAAGACGTCTGATTGATAAGTGACTTCATTGAGAACGACTTCAAGGCCGGGATCACACATGCCCGGAATATAGCCGAGTCTCGCATGTTAATACCTGGCACTGCCGCCGGCACTCAGGTGTGGAGTGTACGGCTCCATATATTGTTATGCGGCCACACACTCAGCTCCCGAGTGTCGGTGGCAGTGCCGGGAATTAACATGCGAGACTCGGCCGTATTCCGCGCATGTGTGATCCCGGCCTAGTTGTTATTTCTGCGTTGATTCTGTATTCCCTTTATTGCCTGCATTTTACCTCACGTTTTCCCTATCTCCCTACATGGAGTAATACCCCGGTAAGTATAAAACTTGTTAACCCTTGGTTTGCCTCCTGACTGTCACTGCATCTGCCAACCTGCTGACGCTGGCACCAGGAATGATGATGTCACTGTGATCGCTGACTGCAGGACCACTGCGTTCTGTAATATGGCTCGCTCACACTATCCTAATGACATGACACAAACTTTAAGCAGAGTGTCAGCTCCTTGTGATCTGATTCTCTCACATGACGATGATTAAGCGCGGCAGGGGGCGGGGCTTAGCGGCGGCCGTGCGCAGGCCGTCGCTGCGCTCCAAAGCACTAGTGTGAAACTAGCCTTATACACGGGATAATTTTCAGGTCTCTAGGGTTCGACTGCAGTGGCCCCCACCAATCCCAAGAATCAGGACTCTTAAGAGCCCCAGTTGAATGAAACAGAGATTGATTATGTGCACCACCACTCCATTCATTCGGAGAGCACCAGAGATTGCTGAGCACAGTGTTTGGCTGATCTCCCAGGGGTCTCAAACTTGGCTGGGTATATGGGCCGCATATAAAAAAAATTTGAATTTTGGGGTCTTTGAAGGACAAAGTGACATTTTTTTTCTGCACACCTTTTGAACATTTTTGCAGTGTTTTTTTAAATTTCTTTAGAGCTCGAGTCATTATGGGTGTGGTGATAACAAATGTGCAATCATATTTTAGTTGTGTCCCCATCTAGGTCCCCATGTCGAGGGAGGATCGGAAATGACCCTTCACGGTTGACCAAGTGATTTCCAAATAAATCCTCAGAGTGTTGCCAGCAACTGAGAATGACCAGACGGAGATGAGTCTCTGTATGGGAGGATCAAACGAGATCGTTAACACCGTTTATTGAGTCACACATTACATAGCATTTTGCTTAGTTATGCAAAGTATACAGCTACCAATAGCATCATAACACATTTACTTTATAAGCCAATAGTATTGCAAGAAAACCGGAAACTACATTCATGTCCCTAGCTACGTGACGTAGAAAGGAGTACAATAGCACATTCATCAGGGTCTCATATCTTATATCTTGTTCGGACTGGAACAGTCTGGTTTCATAACAACCGCAAACTTTCCCCTAGTTACAAAATTTATCTGGTAAACAACAAAATGGCATCGCAAGCACAAAAATGGAGTCTTTGAGAACAAGATGTCCCGTACATCTGAATACTGTACTTCACACCCATATTGTAGATATGGCCCCATCCAGGTCCCCATATTGTAGATATGTCTGGTCCCCATATTGTAGATATGTCCCCATATTGTAGATATGTCCCCATCCAGGTCCCCATATTGTAGTTATCAAACAAATAAAGTCCACACTGTAGCGCTATAGAATGCAAACATGAAATATGAAAATTGATTTGCATTACTGCACTAGAAATATGAAAAATTGAGAATACTTAGCGCATAAATTGGCCTATTCATGTGTACCTCTCAGCCGCGATAAGGCGATTTTCGTTGCCAGGACCTAATGCCTATCCTCTCTTCGACTGACATCTACATCTTTATGGGAACCTAATGTGAATCCTCTCTTAGACTGAAGTCTACATTTCTGTGAAGGGGTAGAATCCTGATGCAATTAAAAATGCCTGAGGCTAAGGGGTGGAGTGCTCAGAAGGCTAATACATACAAATAAAAAAAAATGACCGTCACATCCAAACATAATTTAGGTCTGAACAGGTATAGTTATGTATTGTAGTTATGCCCCATCCAGGTTCTCATATTGAAAATATGTCCCCATCCAGGTCCCCATATTGTAGTCATGTCCCCATATCTAGGTCCCCTTATACTGTAGTCATGTCTCCATCCAGGTTCTGATAAGGAAAATAGAATTTCTTTCAATTCTGTACTAATATCCCCATCTTGGTATATATATGTCCCCAATCCAGGTTTACATGGCCCCCTCATGGCACCCATTCCCATCCCTATACTGGTATGCGTATTGTCCATCCTCATCCCTATCCTGCTATGCATGGTGCCTATCCCCATCATTTTATGCATGGTCCCCTCATCCCCATCCTGGTACGCATGACCCCCTTCCTATCCTGGTATTAATGGCCCCCTCATCCCTATCCTAGTATGCATGGTCCCCACCTCCCCATTCTGGTGTGCATGATCCCCTCAGTGATACGGCAACAGTCTATGTTTGAGGACACATGAAGTGAGGTTCGTCGGATGCAGTGAAGAGCCGAAGTCAGAGAAGGGGTTAACAGGATTTACTACAACAGTTTAATGTCGTACAAGGAATACTCTGCACAGGGAGATGAAATCAACAGTGGAATAACAAAGGAACACTGAGCGCAACAACAGGATTTGAACAAAAACACAATATTTGGGAAAAAGGTGTACAAAAAAGATAACTTACCGCTTGTAGCTCTTGTTGGGGGGAGGCTGGAATATCTCCCGCCGCCATTGTAAATCGTGGACAATGTCTCTGGCTCTGTTATGGAGGAATGAAAGCACTGTCTCCCGACCGTGCCGATGTATCTGGGTTCGCTTGGCTTGAGTGCATTGGAATGTAGAAACAGTCTCTTTTGTTGATTCCTCTAGATTGGCACAGAACACGAACAGCATGCACACTCGCAGGCTGCGGCAGTGTGCGAAACTCTGAAGTAGTCGCTAGGAACAGAGCGAGTAAGATTATCTTTCACTGAGAGCGGGAAGGAGCTGTCCAGTAATGGAAGGTCCTGGGACAGCTCAGTAAGGACACAGTCAGTTGTCAAGTCAAACCACTGGGGGATAGATGATGAGGAGTTAGCAGTCGGAGCAGTGGGGAGGGAGTCAACCTTCTCCTTGTTCTCCTGTCACCTTCCTGCCAAATATGTCTCGTTCCTGCGATCAGCACTTTTTATCTCCCCCACACCCCCTGCTGTCCAGTGCAAAGGTCCTCCCCACTCAGAAGAATTGTCCCATGGCAACAGTGGTGACAGTCCCGATAGTTCCAGCCCCAAAGTGTACCAGGAACCACTGACTCTGTCCTGGTTCATCGTCTTACATCTGCTGATGCTGATTTGTCAAGGAAACAAACAGAACACAGCAGCAGAGTTACTTGAAGGAATAACACGCCAAACAGATCTGTGTTGTTTGAATCTGAACCTCCAACCAAGTATGTGCTCAACTTGGTAGTTCAGTGGTTTCTGAAAACATACCCAGATTTGCCAGAGATTCTGGTCAATGTACACTGCATCTGCTTCCATTTCCACAATTACAGCTGCCGCCACTCTGGCAGAGCTGCTCATCGAATGGTGTGAGATGTGTCCACATGCTAGAACTCCACACTGCATATACTGGCAAGGCTTTGTGAGTACCACAGGCCTGTTGTTGAGTACCAGCTCTAATGCGTCCATCGGTATTCTGGTCAGTCTCCGCACATAACAACTAAAGATTCGGCATGGATGTCTGACATTTGTGCTGTTCTTCAAGACTTTGAGGACTCCACAAAGATGGTGAGAGGTGATAATGACATAGTAAGTGCAACTATCCCGCTTCTGTGCCTACTTAAACAGTCGTTGCTAACAAACATGAAGCTTTACATGTGGACCAGGTGAAGATGGAGGAAGACATGAGACAAGGAGATGCTACCCAGCTCAGCCTCCTCTCATTTGCTTTGCGTGGGTTGGGTAACAATGAGGAGGTAGAGCGGGGGGAAGGAAAAACAGGAGCTGGTGGCTAGCCCAACAGAGGCTAGTGCCCAGATAGTCTTTATCTCATCTCTCCTACTACATGGATGGGCTGAGGAGGGGAACGATGAGTAAGAGATGAAGGAGGAGGAGGAGATAGAGAATAGTCATCATAGTGGAGACAGGGAAGTGTCTGTATGGAGCTTGGCACATATGGCTGACTTTATGTACAGATGCCTTTCCTGTGACCCTCACGTTACATTCGCCTTGGCTGAAAAACAGTACTGTTTGTTCACCCTGCTAGACCCACACTACAAATAGAACTTTGCATCTCTTCTTCCTGAGGCGGAGAGATCCTGTAAAATTGTGTTATACCAGAAGGCCATTGTGGAAAATATGTTGAAAAAATTCCCATCAGACAATGCTAGCAGCAGCGGGCAAGCTTCCTTGCCCAGTCAAAGAGGAGAGGGTGAGAGAACTGCAGCAGAGGCAGGGGTACAGTGTCAAAGACCTGGGCCAATTTTATGACACTATTCCAGCATCCAAGCCTTGATGACCAAGTAGTGATGAAAAGAAGGGAAACCTTTTTAAGCTGGACACCTGCCATGAGCTATTCCTCTATGCCTTGGAGATGTACTACTGCCCTGCTAGCATCTTCTTTAAACAGTCTTTTAGTGTTGTCTGGGAGTCGTCAAAACAGATAAGCGCTTTCACCTGTCAGCAAAAAGTGCTGACAGGCTCCCTCTGATAAAAATTAACAAAGCTTGGATTAGCGTCTAATTTTACACAACACCAGACAACAGCAGCACATAAAGTGTTCTGTAATCTTCAATATTTGAATCAGGCGCTCCAGTTGTTGCTGTTACGGTTCTGCAGCACTGGACTAGGGTAGGAGGGGGGAAAACTGACCCTACACTGCGACTAGGGTGGTACCCTATGATTGAGTCGGCGACCCAATCCTTGCCAATAGACCCACTGACGATCCTAGGTTAATCTCAAACGAAGACCTATAGATAGGGGGAAGGGGGTCCCTGAAAGATCTAGAGACTGGGTTCAAAAACAGGTCACCTCCTAATAGAAAACAAAGAGAAGGCTGCAGAAACAAACTGAAAACAGAAACTAAGACTAGCAGAACCAGAGGACCCAGAACTGAACTAATTAAACACACAGAAGGCAAAGCTCCAAGTCAGAACTCAAGCAGATTAACACTGTTGTCCAGCAAGGAATGGGAGACAGGTGCAGGTTAATAAAGGGTGATACAATCATCTGACCCAAGACAAACCCAGCACCAGAGGAGAAAGAACAGGAGCCAGAACATCACAAGAAAATGGCGGATAGTCACAAACTGAACAGATTCTAACAGTTGCCTTCAAGAGTGCATGAATGAACTTCATTATACATTATTTTCTGGCTTTGCACTGTGTGCAGAGCCTTTATCAATGTAGAAGAACCACAACTTTACCTTGTTCACAATATTTGAATGAGGCTTTACAGTTGATGCCTTCAACGGTGTATGAATGACCCTACTGGTAATTTTTCTTGCAGGATTTACACTTAGTGCATAGTTTTTATGAGTCTAGGAGTACAGCTACATGACATTTTGAACAAAATTTGTATGAGGCTCTCCTTTCTGTCTATTACAGGGTGTATGTGAGTCCCTCTTCCATCAAATTTAAGTAGCTCTTCCTTCATAAAAATTGGAAATTTCAGTGTAATTTAATACAAATTTCAATTTCAACTTAAATAAATTAATTAAAATAATTCTCCCTGGGGCATAACGATGTGTCAGTCGTTGGATATCTCAGCCCAACAAATGCTCTTGTGTATGTGAGAGTCTGGCGAGAAGGTTGTTGGCTGAACGATCAGTTGCAGCATCGTTCGTCCAAAGGCCATCTAAACTGTATGGCTTTAATTATATTGATAGTTCGTCAGCACAACATATAATTAGTTTTTGTGGTACAGGAATGATTGAAGCTCAGTCTGCCTACATGATGTTTCTAGAAGAATTTTTGCCCTCATACCAATCTATTTTGTACCAGTGAGGAGATACAAGTTTCTCCAGGGGCAGATGTCAGATCACTTTATTCATAGATCCCCATAATAGGTGTGAAATGTCACAAGTCCAGACAAGAGGTCACTCTGGGGTGTCTCAGAGTTCAGGGAAGAGACAGCAAGAGCAGCCAGGCCTAACTCCTAAGCAAACTGTTAGGAGAGCTGGAGCTTTCTTTGAGGGATTGTAAAATGCATCCTCTGCCCTTCCACCAGGTCTCTTTTCTTCACCTGTAGAAGCTCCTGCTCCATATTCAGGTCATTAGCATCTATTAGGGTCTTTTGAGGTGTCCAGCAGCTTTGTGGACCCTTTTATTACAGTCACAATCACATGAGCAAAGGGTAGGACACGTCTCCTGCTCCTTTAGGGCCCCGTTACATATAGCGATGCACCAGCGATCCCAACAACGATATGACCTTGTCAGGATCGCTGGTGTGTCACTACATGATCGCTGGTGAGCTGCCAAACAGGCAGCTTCCCCAGCGATCAGCACCAACGACACTTGGGTAACAAGCGAAGCACGATGCTTAGTTACCCACTGTGTACCTTAGTTATCAGCGTGCTGGTGCAGGGAGCTGGTAACCAAGGTACACATCGGGTTTGTAAGCTGCGCGCTGCTTAGAAACCCAATGTTTACCTTAGTTACCAGCGGCAGCTCGCTGATCGCTGGTCTCCTGCCTGTCACATGCAGCGATGCGTGCTGGCCAGCGGGAGACCAGTGATCAAAAAATTGTCCTGGCCATTCCAGGATGATCAGCGATACTGTAGAGGTGGGGGGCCGAGCTGGGGGGGTGGTCCCTCTTCTTACCGCGCAGAGATAAAAACAGAGACACGATGGAGGAAGATTCTGGGTGCAACAAGTCCAAGTTTATTTCTCACTTGCCATCCGCCTGACGGCCTTAGAAGCACACCGCACTTCCTTCACCTCACGGCCCTCCGTTTCCAGGGCCGCTTTCCACACCGTACCTTATACTAGGGACGTGTCTGCACACACCGTCCCCTCCTCACTCGTTGACGCTCCTGACAGGTCCGTCACTGTGGCCGCCTTAGGCCCGTACACCAACAGCGCTTCCACTGATCAGTCGTCGTGTCAAATGAGGTGTCTCACACCCAGTGCCTCGTCCTTTCTGCGGTTCTTCCTGTCAGGACCACCCCCCTGACGTTCTCTCTCCTCAGTCCCCCTGGTTTAGATTCTCCTCACAGCGCACAGACTGTCGCAGTCCTCCTGTCACTGGAGCTCCCCCTGGGGACTGGAACCTTCTGGAACCTTCCCTCAGTATTTATAGCTCTCCCGGTTCCTTGAAACTGTCACTGTAACCACGCCCCCCATGACCAACGGTTTCTAAATCCCTAAACTGCTGTCAAGTCCTTTGCTCACACTCCTCCCTGCCATCTAATGGTCCACCCAAGGTACTGCACGTCCACTACACTTTCCTAGTTGTTTCCCCACTGTAATAACTGACATCTACCTACACTGTGCAAACCTTTCCTTCTTCACTCTGACTAGTCCGTCCGTCCGTCAGGTCACCTTCCCTACAATACCCGGCAGGGGGGCCGGTTGCAGAGAAGTGTCACACATAGTGATCTCGCTGGTGAGATCGCTGTTGCGTCACTAACTTTGTGACTCAGCAGCGATCTCGCTAGCGAGATCGCTATGTGTACCGGGGGCTTAACTCTCATCTCCTTACAAGCCACTTGGAATGTGAATGAGACCCCTCTCATTAATAAAGTTATCAGGAAATGGGTTTCAGCCGCTCTCCGCCTTCTCAGGGGCAGGGGGTGCACTAATGAGGGCTGTTGATTACTGGACGATACTCTCCACTCTTCCACCTCCCTTCCCTAAGTCGTGCCCAGCGCAGGTGGATGGCCCAGAGTGGTACTCAATACATTTCGATTCATGTAGAAACCAACCAGTCATGAAGAGGCGCAGGTTTTACCACTGATTTCTATTGTAGGGTGCCATTTACTATACTGTACATTCCATTCAGTGACACCAGGGTGAGATGAAATTATGGCATAAAGTCCTAGGGGAGAGCGGATGCAAGAATCTGGGCCAGGTGGGGGTTCCGACTTTCTGCAGAAAGATAATAATTAGCCTGCATAACTTATCCCAATGGCTGAAAAGTCACAAATCAATTCAGAAAGTGTCAAAACAAGAAACCTTCATTCCACGTGATATCTTGTTGATGGATAGATGTCTGGCTGTTGGAACCCCCACACTGATCAACGGAAATGGACGCATCTTTGTAGGAAAGCATCTGCAATGTGTGTGCTCGAGCTGCCGAACGCTGGGCTCCACTTTTTCCGAGAGAATAGATCAACTATCGGGCATCCGACCTGCCTGTCAATTTTGGAATGGTGAGGAAAGTGCCCCATAGTGCAAATCGATCCAGGACGCAATCGACCCCTCAACATTCCGTATGTCAACTTGTTTCCACAGGAGAACCACTTTTTTTAATAAAAATGTCTCAGCTGATGCCATATTTGTTGTCTCTAGAAAGTCGTACCTCATTTACTGATAGAAACAATATTTAAAATGTAGGAATCCGTATTCTCCCCATAACACACCTGAATTAAAATCCAACTTCATATGGTGTCTGATATGAAAACCTAAACATTTCCAGCTAGTAATAACCTGTAAGTGCTCAGAAGCCACAGACCCAATGTGGTGCCACACAGAGACCATATGGTCCAGTCCGGTAGCCTCATGGGCACGTTGGTGAGGCTAAATCTCTAGTAAGAGCATACATTCACAGGAGTTTCTCACTTAATTGGAATATCATCAAAAAGTGAATTTATTTCATTTCTTCAGTAAAAAAGTGACTCTCCTATATTCTATAGCGTCATTACACACAGAGTGATCTATGTCATGGGTTTATTTCTGGTAATGTTGATGATTACGGCTTACAGCCAATGAAAACACAAAAGTCATCTCAGTAAATTAGAATTATTACCAAAAAAACACCAGCAAAGGCTTCCTAAGTGTTTAAAAAGGTCCTTAAGGTTAGTTTCACACTAGCGTTACCGGGCGCAGCACATGGCCGCTGCTAAGCTCCGCCTCGGCCACGCCCACTCCGGTCAACTCCTCCTATGATCGCATGACGCTGCATACAGCGTACCCTATATTTAGCGTTGGGTACGCTGGTCGTGCGCTGGTACACTTTTGCCGGCGCATCCGCCCTTTTGACACTTTATTGTATGCAATTTCTCTTTCTATCAGTATTATTGCTATTTTGGCTATTATATGTAATTGCTATAATGATTGTCACATTTCACGTATAATAAAATGGTTGCACTTTGCACTGTGTATAACACATTTTTATTTTATTTTTCATTATTATATTTATATTTATTACTAGCTGAAGAGCCCGGCGTTGCCCGGGCATAGTAACCAACTGTGGTTAGTTATAACAAATGATAATGATTATATTGCACATAAAAACATTTCACATCATATATTCAACACTACAGATTGCCAACACAAATTAACTAAGCGATTACCCAAGTATTGATAGTATTTTATTTTCAACTCATTCAAGATTTTTGGTTTTTCCTTTCGGTGCAAAGATGAACAGATTTTTGGCAGTTCCAACTCTTGAACAGACCACGTAAAGTTGATCATGAGAAAAGCATGGAGATTGCAAATCAATCCCTACTAGTTTCAAGGACTGTCCCTGAGCGTTGCCAATGGACATTGCAAATAGCAGTTGAACTGGAAACTGGAGGCGTTTAAAAACAAAAAAAAATCAGATGGAATGAGTGGAATTCTTGGAATGAAAATGTCCTCTCCTTTGGCACATCCTGTTTCTGAGCCGTGTATCTAATCTTATCCTGTGTGATACTGACTGCTGAGCCGTGTATCTAACTCTATCCTGTGTGATACTGACTGCTGAGCTGTGTATCTAATCCTCTCCTGTGTGTTACTGACTACTCAGCCGTGTATCTAATTCTATCCTGTGTGATACTGACTGCTGAGCCATGTATCTAATCCTCTCCTGTGTGATACTGACTGCTGAGCTGTGTATCTAATCCTATCGTGTGTTACTGACTGCTCAGCGGTGTATCTAATCCTCTCCTGTGTGATACTGACTGCTGAGCCATGTATCTAACCCTATCCTGTGTGATACAGACTGCTGAGCTGTGTATCTAATCCTATCCTGTGTGATACTGACTGCTGAGCCGTGTATCTAATCCTCTCCTGTGTGATACTGACTGCTGAGCCGTGTATCTAATCCTCTCCTGTGTGATACTGACTGCTGAGCCGTGTATCTAATCCTATCCTGTGTGATACTGACTGCTGAGCCATGTGTCTAATCCTCTCCTGTGTGATACTGACTGCTGAGCTGTGTAACTAATCCTATCCTGTGTGATACTGACTGCTTAGCAGTGTATCTAATCCCATCCTGTGTGATACTGACTGCTGAGCCGTGTATCTAACCCTATCCTGTGTGATACTGACTGCTGAGCCGTGTTTCTAATCCTATCCTGTGTGATACTGACTGCTGAGCCGTGTATCTAATCCTACCGTGTGTTGCTAAGTGCTGAGTCGTGTATCTAATCCTATCCTGTGTGATACTGACTGCTGAACCGTGTATCTAATCCTCTCCTGTGTGATACTGACTGCTGAGCTGTGTATCTAATCCTATCGTGTGTTACTGACTGCTCAGCGGTGTATCTAATCCTATCCTGTGTGATACTGACTGCTGAGCCGTGTATCTAACCCTATCCTGTGTGATACAGACTGCTGAGCTGTGTATCTAATCCTATCCTGTGTGATACTGACTGCTGAGCCGTGTATCTAATCCTCTCCTGTGTGATACTGACTGCTGAGCCGTGTATCTAATCCTCTCCTGTGTGATACTGACTGCTGAGCCGTGTATCTAATCCTATCCTGTGTGATACTGACTGCTGAGCCATGTGTCTAATCCTCTCCTGTGTGATACTGACTGCTGAGCCGTGTATCTAATCCTACCGTGTGTTGCTAAGTGCTGAGTCGTGTATCTAATCCTATCCTGTGTGATACTGACTGCCAAGTCGTGTATCTAATCCTATCCTGTGTGATACTGACTCCGGAGCCATGTGTCTAATCCTATCCTGTGTGATACTGACTGCTGAGCCATGTGTCTAATCCTGTCCTGTGTGATACTGACTCCTGAGCCATGTGTCTAATACTCTCCTGTGTGATACTGACTGCTGAGCCGTGTATCTAATCCTGTCCTGTGTGATACTGGGCTCCCCCTGCAGTCTGTGTCAGAGGGTGGTCTGTGTTGACACAGCAATAAATTGTGTTTTTTCCAGCTTTACAGAAGGACAATAACACCATAGAAATGATAAGAATAATTGGCCTCAGTTACCACAACTGTCTACAAAGAAAATTATGTAGATATGGGTAAAATTGTTTTGTGAATTGGAACGCGTGGGGTTATAATTTCACCTCACAACATAACCTATGACGCTCTCGGGGTCCAGACGTGTGACTGTGCCAAATTTTGTGGCTGTAGCTGCGACGGTGCGGATGCCAATAAATACATACACTTTTTCCCCATTATGTAGATAGGGGCAAAATTGTTTGGTGAATATGTCATTTACTACCAAATTTGGGGGCACCTCAACTGAATTTTTGGACTTTTTTTAGAGGTTAGAGAGGATTCTCTCTTTACTTCGGTTTTTCGTAAACCATCATCCACTATCGCCGTGCTCCACTAGGACAGTTATCACCCTTCTTACATGAGAAACTGTTTACCGTACAATCAGTTTCTTAGACTAAAACGTATAAATAACGTCCAGAAAGGCTTTGTTGCCCAATTGCGAGAATTATACAACAGATTTTTGAAGAGGGGTCACCCTGAAAACCTGCTAAAAAAAAACACAGACCAGGTTTAATGAGAACTCATGTGGTGAGTAGAGTTGAGCGAAACGGGTCGAAAAAATTCAAAAGTCGCCGACTTTTGGCAAAGTCGGGTTTCATGAAACGAAACCCGACCCTAGGATGGGGTCGGCCACGAGGTCGGCGACTTACGCGCCAAAGTCGCGTTTCAAAAGTTTGTTTTGCGCTCTTTTTCAGCCAATCAGGATCCACGGACACTGTGGGCAACGTGATGACATAGGCACAGGTCACCACCATCTTTCAGAAGGGCATGCAAGTGATTGGCTTGCTTTGGTGGGCGTCACAGGGGGTATAAAAGGGCGTGCACGCCGACCGCCATCTTACTTCTGCCGATCTTAGTATAGGGAGAGGTTGCTGCTGATTCTGTAGGGAGAGCGTTAGGCACGGAAGAAGACAAAAGAACTGCTTCTGCTGCTAGCGATTTGGCCTGCACAACACACAAGTCACTGTGTGTGCAGTGCAAGGGGAGGCTATATTGTGGTGTATCAGTGGTGTTGGTTGTTGGGCTGCCTTCTAAAGGCCCTTTTACATTTAGCGATGCACCAGCGATCCGACCAGCGATCCCACCCGGTCAGGATCGCTGGTGCATCGCTAAATGATCGCTAGTGAGCTTTCATACAGAAAGACCTCACAGCGATGCAGCAGCGACGCAGCGCACGATACTTACCATTTACACACAGCGATCCAGACGTCCTCCCGCCCGCCTCCAGCGTCGCTCGTCGTCACAGCAGGAAGTCTCAGCAGGAAGCGCCCGACGAGAAATGGAGCCGGACATTCTCGCGCGATCAGCGATGGACAGCGGGGGAGCCGGTCGTTGGTAAGTATCACACGTAGCGATATCGCTAACAATATCGCTATAACGTCACAAAACCAGTGACGTTTTAGCGATATTGCTAGCGATATCGCTTAGTGTAAAACCCCCTTAAGGCTTCCTGACACGCTGGCATTGCTGTTTACCCACTGCTCCGCAAACAGCTTTTTTAAAAGCAATCCAATCTCCCTTATCCTCTAGTCACTTTTGTCACAGCTGTGCCATCGAGCGTGTCACATAGCGCTCAGATATCAGTGGGCCTCACACAATCTACAAGTGTCCAGTGTCCAAAAGTGTACGCAGAGATTCAAAATCTCCATTATCCTCTCGTCACTTTGGTCACAGGCAGCTGTGACATCGAGCGAGTCACATAGCGCTCAGATATCAGTGGGCCTCACACAATCCACAAGTGTCCAGTGTCCAAAAGTGTACGCAGAGATTCAAAATCTCCATTATCCTCTCGTCACTTTGGTCACAGGCAGCTGTGCCATCGAGCGTGTCACATAGCGCTCAGATATCAGTGGGCCTCACACAATCTACAAGTGTCCAGTGTCCAAAAGTGTACGCAGAGATTCAAAATCTCCATTATCCTCTCGTCACTTTGGTCACAGGCAGCTGTGCCATCGAGCGTGTCACATAGCGCTCAGATATCAGTGGGCCTCACACAATCCACAAGTGTCCAGTGTCCAAAAGTGTACGCAGAGATTCAAAATCTCCATTATCCTCTCGTCACTTTGGTCACAGGCAGCTGTGCCATCGAGCCTGTCACATAGCGCTCAGATATCAGTAGGCCTCACACAATCTACAAGTGTCCAGTGTCCAAAATTGTAAGCAGAGAATCAAAATCTCCATTATCCTCTCGTCACTTTGGTCACAGGCAGCTGTGCCATCGAGCGTGTCACATAGCGCTCAGATATCAATAGGCCTCACACAATCTACAAGTGTCCAGTGTCCAAAAGTGTACGCAGAGAATCAAAATCTCCATTATCCTCTCGTCACTTTGGTCACAGGCAGCTGTGCCATCGAGCGTGTCACATAGCGCTCAGATATCAGTGGGCCTCACACAATCTACAAGTGTCCAGTGTCCAAAAGTGTACGCAGAGATTCAAAATCTCCATTATCCTCTCGTCACTTTGGTCACAGGCAGCTGTGCCATCGAGCGTGTCACATAGCGCTCAGATATCAGTGGGCCTCACACAATCCAAAAGTGTCCACTGTCCACAAGTGTGTGCAGAAATTCTAAATCTCCCCTGTCCTATAGACACCTTTTACCTTGTTTTACATTACTATAATGATAATGGTAATGATGGTGTTGGTGGTGGATCTGATGGTAGTGGCAAGAGCAAAATAGGACCGAATGCAGGAGGTGCTGACCCTGCGTCATCGTCTGGCTACATAAGGCCTCGAACGCTTAGTTTTCTAGGAGTTGGCAAACCGCTTTTAAAGGCAGAGCATCAGGAAAAAGTTTTGTCTTACATTGCTGACTCAGCCTCCAGCTCTATCGCCTCCTCTTCTTCAGTTGTAAAAAGTAAAAGCACTGAGTCGTCATTGGAGGCTCATGTTCATGAACCACACCTTTCCTTGTGTCCTTCACCCCAACCAAGATTGAAGGATGATGCAGGCCATACTACTGATTACTCCATGGAGCTGTTTTCACATACCATGCCTGGATTATCAAGTCAAATGGTGAATTACCCAGGCCAAGATGAATCTGACATGGAGTGCACTGATGCACAGCCGCTGATGGATGATTCTGCTGGTACATTCACTCAGAGCACTACATTGTCCTCGCAGTGTACAGAGCCAGATTTTGACCATGAGGAGACTCAGGTGCCCCTTCCCGCACACTATACCACCATACACGGTGACACAGAGAAAGGTGCACATGACATAGAAGAGGAGGTGATGGATGACCCAGTTGTTGACCCAGATTGGCATCCATTGGGGGAAGAGGGTGCTGCTTCCAATAGCTCAGATGAGGAGCATCCACAGCAGACATCGACATCGCAACAACTGTTATCTGGCAGGCCCGGAGCACTCCAAAGACAGGTTCCAAACATCAAAAGAGTTGCTGGACAGCTTGTCCAGAGGGTCAAAAGATCACAGCGTGCTAGGCCGCAAAATGTCTGCCAAAGTAGGAAGAGTGCAGTGTGGCACTTTTTTGAACAAAATCCTCATGATCAGGCCAAGGTTATCTGTAAGAAGTGCGCAAAGACCTTTAGCCGAGGGAAAAATCTGAAAAATTTGAATACCAGTTGCATGCTTAGACATTTAACCAGCATGCACTTGCAAGCGTGGACACAACACCAAACCTCAAGTGCCACATGTGCAACTGATCACAACGAAGGTAGTCTGCAACGCTACATTGTTTCCCCCACTGTAAGCCCACCGGTTAGCACAGCAGCAAATGTTGAGGTGTCGTTGCAAGGCCACAGCAGTCAGGGAATCCCACTGTTATATCAACGAAAGACTGATTCTAGGCCATCAGAAAGAACACCAACTCCATCACCATCATCAACCCTCTCTCAGTCCGCCCTGTCCACCGCTACTTCCACCATATGCAGCTCTCAAGTCCAGCTCACCCTCCCAGACACTATGAGTAGGTCAAGAAAGTACTCAGTCTCTCATCCGCGTACACTGGGTTTGAACGCCCACATTGCCAAACTAATCTCGTTTGAGATGATGCCCTTTCGGTTGGTGGAAAGCACAGCTTTCCGCGAACTCATGGCCTATGCAGTACCACGCTATGACCTACCCAGTCGCCACTTCTTCTCTCGCAAAGCCATCCCAGCCCTCCACCATCATGTGAAAGACCGCATTGTCCATGCACTCAAGCAGTCAGTGAGCGGAAAGGTGCACCTCACAACTGATGCATGGTCCAGTTGGCATGGCCAGGGCCGTTACGTGTCCATCACTGCGCACTGGGTTAATGTGGTGGATGCAGGGTCCACAGGGGACAGCGGTGGTGGGACAGTGCTGCCTAGCCCACGGTATAGGAAACAGTTGGCTGTAGGCGTTCGACCCTCCTCCTCCTCCTCCTCCTCCAGAAGCGAAAGCTCATCCACAGAGCGCAGTCGTACGAGCACTCCATCTGTAGCTGCCACTGTTGCACACGAGGTGTCCCCCTATCGAGCAGCTAGTGGAAAGCGTCAGCAGGCTGTGTTGCAGATGATGTGTTTGGGCGACAGACACACCGCCGAGGTGCTGGCCGAGTACTTGAAGCGACAAACTGAGTCATGGCTGGGCAGTGTACATCTTGAGGCAGGCAAGGTAGTTAGTGATAACGGCCGTAATTTTGTGGCAGCCATAGCCCTTTCAAAACTCAGCCACATACCTTGCTTGGCTCACACATTGAACCTGATAGTACAGTGCTTCCTCAAAAATTATCCGGAGTTAACAGCCCTGCTCCAGAAGGTGCGAAGACTGTGCGCGCACATCCGCCGGTCGCCTGTACACTCCGTTCGTATGCAGAAGCTGCAGCGATTGCTCCACCTTCCCAACCACCGCCTCATTATCGACATTGCAACAAGGTGGAACTCCACCCTGCACATGGTGGAGCGGCTGTGCGAGCAGAGGCAGGCCATAATGCATTTGTGGGAGGATACACGGCCAGGCACTTTGAGAGCAGACATGGAGTTGACAGGCGTGCAGTGGTCGAAGCTGAAAGACCTTTGTAAAGTCCTTCAGTGTTTTGAAGAATGCACACGGCTGGTAAGCGCAGACGACGCCATCCTAAGCATGAGCATCCCACTTATGCGTCTGCTCATGCAAACTTTGACGCACCTTAAGGAGCAGGCATCTGCAGCCAATGTTGATGAGGAGGAAGAGGAGGAGGGAATCCTTGATGACATTCAGCCATTGTCTGCTCAGGGACCTCTCCTGGACGAAGTGGAGGAAGAAGAGGAGGAGGAGGAGGAGGATGATGGGGATGATTACTTAGGGGAGGAGGATGCATCTCGTGGGGCAAGTGAAAATGTTGGCGTGGCAAGGTCTGGTACAGGGTTTGTGCGTGACTGGAGGGATGTGGATTTGCCAGAAAGTGCTCCTCCACCCAGCACTCGCAGTGCATCATTGACACCGGGAACATTGGCCCACATGTCAGATTATGCCTTGCGGATCCTAAAAAGGGACCCCCGCATTGCCAAAATGATGAACGATGACGACTACTGGTTGGCCAGCATCCTGGATCCACGCTATAAAGGCAAATTACAAAACATCATGCCACAGGAGAACCTTGACCTAATATTGGCTAATAAACAAGCAACTCTGGTAAATCGGTTGCTTGAGGCATTCCCAGCACACAGCAGCGGTGATGGTTCTCACACGAGCCGTACGGGCCGGGGGCAGCTTGGCAGAGGTGTTCGTGGTGCACACAGCAGAAGTGGCGTTGGAGACAGGGGTTTCATGACAATGTTGTGGACTGATTTTTCAAATACCGCTCACACAACTGGTAATACTGCATCGATGGAAAGTGACAGGAGACAGCAGTTGTCAACTATGGTTACAAACTACTTTTCCTCCCATATCGATGTTCTCCCACACAGGTCATTCCCCTTTGACTATTGAGCCGCTAAACTGGACACCTGGCCTGAATTGGCCCAATATGCCTTACAGGAGCTCGCTTGCCCAGCTGCAAGTGTGCTATCGGAAAGAGTCTTCAGTGCAGCTGGATCAATCCTAACAGAAAAAAGGACCCGTCTGTCAACCCAAAATGTGGAAGATCTAACCTTCATTAAAATGAACCACGCATGGGTTTCCAAGGATTTTGTCCCACCTTCCCCTGATGACACATAGGGTGACAGAAAAATGGCTTGCTTTGGTCCACCTCTTCCTGGTACTTCACCTATTTCGCCTTTTGCATCAGCTGAATGTCCAACATCAACATATGCCACTTTCTAAAACTCCCTAACTGTGCTGCCTCCCCCCCCATGGCCGGGGTCACCACCTACCGCACGACACCGTGCGAGTGCCGTTGCCCTGGACAGGTGGGTAGGCCGACTCTTGGGCGTGGGCACTGGCACAGGGTCCCTCATAGTGCAATCAAGTGTCTCTGACGGCGGTGGTGCACACCCGCCGTCAGACACACCGCTGTACTATGAGGGGCCCAGTGCCAGTACCGACGCCCACGAGTGGGCCCCCCTTGCTTGGGCAGGGCCCCAGCATTTGCAATCTTTACCTCTCCCTGCTCCTCCTCTGTGTAATCTGGGCCGTCAAATCCATACTGTGCCTGACACCGTCTGAGCCTGCCTCCTGAGACATATATTTTGAATGTGTACGCTATCCATACATGTTATCCGGGGATACGGTACCCTTTCTAACCTTTGTGCAATGACGTGCAATCCATACTGGGCCTAACACCGTCTGAGCCTGCCTCATGCTGTATAGACATATATTTTGAATGTGTACGCTATCCATACATGTTATCCGGGGATACGGTACCCTTTCTAACCTTTGTGCAATGACGTGCAATCCATACTGGGCCTAACACCGTCTGAGCCTGCCTCATGCTGTATAGACATATATTTTGAATGTGTACGCTATCCATACATATTATCCGGGGATACGGTACCCTTTCTAACCTTTGTGCAATGACGTGCAATCCATACTGGGCCTAACACCGTCTGAGCCTGCCTCATGCTGTATAGACATATATTTTGAATGTGTACGCTATCCATACATGTTATCCGGGGATACGGTACCCTTTCTAACCTTTGTGCAATGACGTGCAATCCATACTGGGCCTAACACCGTCTGAGCCTGCCTCATGCTGTATAGACATATATTTTGAATGTGTACGCTATCCATACATGTTATCCGGGGATACGGTACCCTTTCTAACCTTTGTGCAATGACGTGCAATCCATACTGGGCCTAACACCGTCTGAGCTTGCCTCATGCTGTATAGACATATATTTTGAATGTGTACGCTATCCATACATATTATCCGGGGATACGGTACCCTTTCTAACCTTTGTGCAATGACGTGCAATCCATACTGGGCCTAACACCGTCTGAGCCTGCCTCATGCTGTATAGACATATATTTTGAATGTGTACGCTATCCATACATGTTATCCGGGGATACGGTACCCTTTCTAACCTTTGTGCAATGACGTGCAATCCATACTGGGCCTAACACCGTCTGAGCCTGCCTCATGCTGTATAGACATATATTTTGAATGTGTACGCTATCCATACATGTTATCCGGGGATACGGTACCCTTTCTAACCTTTGTGCAATGACGTGCAATCCATACTGGGCCTAACACCGTCTGAGCCTGCCTCATGCTGTATAGACATATATTTTGAATGTGTACGCTATCCATACATGTTATCCGGGGATCCGGTACCCTTTCTAACCTTTGTGCAATGACGTGCAATCCATACTGGGCCTAACACCGTCTGAGCCTGCCTCATGCTGTATAGACATATATTTTGAATGTGTACGCTATCCATACATGTTATCCGGGGATACGGTACCCTTTCTAACCTTTGTGCAATGACGTGCAATCCATACTGGGCCTAACACCGTCTGAGCCTGCCTCATGCTGTATAGACATATATTTTGAATGTGTACGCTATCCATACATGTTATCCGGGGATACGGTACCCTTTCTAACCTTTGTGCAATGACGTGCAATCCATACTGGGCCTAACACCGTCTGAGCCTGCCTCATGCTGTATAGACATATATTTTGAATGTGTACACTATCCATACATGTTATCCGGGGATACGGTACCCTTTCTAACCTTTGTGCAATGACGTGCAATCCATACTGGGCCTAACACCGTCTGAGCCTGCCTCATGCTGTATAGACATATATTTTGAATGTGTACGCTATCCATACATGTTATCCGGGGATACGGTACCCTTTCTAACCTTTGTGCAATGACGTGCAATCCATACTGGGCCTAACACCGTCTGAGCCTGCCTCATGCTGTATAGACATATATTTTGAATGTGTACGCTATCCATACATGTTATCCGGGGATACGGTACCCTTTCTAACCTTTGTGCAATGACGTGCAATCCATACTGGGCCTAACACCGTCTGAGCCTGCCTCATGCTGTATAGACATATATTTTGAATGTGTACGCTATCCATACATGTTATCCGGGGATACGGTACCCTTTCTAACCTTTGTGCAATGACGTGCAATCCATACTGGGCCTAACACCGTCTGAGCCTGCCTCATGCTGTATAGACATATATTTTGAATGTGTACGCTATCCATACATGTTATCCGGGGATACGGTACCCTTTCTAACCTTTGTGCAATGACGTGCAATCCATACTGGGTGTCACGGGGGCTAGGTTCAACTAAGGCTGAAAGACCCGGGGCCCCTGTGGTGTCCCTTTACTAGGGGAAACCCTGTCTGACCCTCAACCCAGGGTTTTTGCTGAAGGTGCAAATGCCTGAGCCTCCGACCTTTCCTTATCTCCTGCTCAGCCCTGCACTTAACCCTCCACCCTCCACCCAGTGAGAAGTCACCACCAAAGCTCCCACACAAATAATGACAGACAGGGAGAACTTAAACTGCACTGCGCCGCACACACACAGGAATAAACAGTAATGTGAACAGGGCACAACTAAACACAAATATGGGAAGGAGAAAGGATAACGACGGATCATACGACACCAGATATGAATCTCTCTCTCTTGAACACCTCCACTCCAGACCGGAACCACTTGGTATGAAACACAAGCTATAATCGGCGACGCCCATAGGCCAGCATGACTATTTAAAGACCGTGGGCGTGACTAACCATCCAACCTGGTCTCCAGCAGGATTAACCCCCGAGAGCCTGAAGATCAGGCCGGCGCCACTGAGGCTATAGTGGCTGGAGGTGGAACTACCTCTGCCTGCCGGATGCTGTGGTGTGAACAGCGTCCGACATGACAGTACCCCGTCTTCTACGAGGGACCCCAGGGCCCTCAAGACTCATAGGACCCGGCTTGTCCGGATGACGACGGTGAAAAGAACTGACCAGCCGATCCGCATGTATGTCTGAGGCTGGAACCCAAGACCTCTCCTCTGGACCATACCCCCGCCAGTGCACCAAATACTGAAGAGTACGGCGTACTACTCGAGAGTCCACTACCTTGGCGACCTCGAACTCTAACTCGCCATCCACCATGACTGGAGGTGGCATCGGCGTTGTGTCCACAGAGCCTACCACCTTTTTCAATAAAGCCCTGTGAAACACGTTGTGTATCTTGTACACTGCGGGAAGTTCCAACCGATAAGCCACTGGGTTAATGATGGCAGAAATCCTAAAAGGCCCAATAAACCTTGGACCCAGTTTTAAAGAAGGGATTTTGAGTTTTATGTTCTTCGTAGCTAACCACACCCATTCACCCACACACAGGTCCGGACCTGGCACGCGTCTACTGTCAGCCACCCGTTTGTACCTGGCACTCATGCTCAACAAACGCTGTTTCACCCGCCTCCAGACTGATGACAATTGGGCTCCTAGCTGATCCTCCTCCGGGACACCCCCGGAGTCACCCTGACGTAAGGTACAAAACTGAGGATGTTGACCGTACACACAAAAGAATGGAGACTCTCCTGATGACTCTTGGCGGTGATTATTTAATGCGAATTCGGCCAGAGGAAGGAAAGTAGACCACTCCTCCTGGTTGTCGGACACAAAGCATCGTAAATACTGTTCAAGATTTTGGTTCATGCGCTCAGTTTGTCCATTAGACTGTGGATGAAACGCCGATGAATGTGACAACTTGATCCCCAACCTTGAGCAAAAAGCTTTCCAAAACCTCGCCACAAATTGCGTACCCCTATCAGATACTATGTCAGACGGTATTCCGTGGAGTCTGACCACCTCCTTCACAAATACCTGAGCCAACGTCTTAGCATTGGGCAAAGAGGACAACGCCACAAAATGCGCCATCTTTGAAAAACGGTCAACCACCACCAGGATGACCGTGTTCCCTGCCGAGGCTGGCAAGTCAGTGATAAAATCCATGGAGATTTCTGTCCATGGCCTATTGGGTACCCCCAGAGGCTGTAGCGTGCCAGCAGGACGGGTTCGGGGTGACTTAGCCCTAGCGCACGTGATGCAAGCTGCCACGTACGAGACCACGTCCTGCCGGATTTTGGGCCACCAGAAACGACGCGATACCAGCTCTAAGGTGCCCTTCACCCCTGGGTGACCAGCCAGTACCGAATCGTGGTGTTCCTTCAACACCTTAGGCCGAAGATGCAGGGGTACAAATGATTTGTTGGCGGGAAGTCCTGGTGGTACCTCCTCTTGGGCCTCGGCAATCTCCGCCTCTACCTCAGTCGTGAGAGCCGAGACCACTACCCCTTTCTGGAGGATGGGTACCGGCTCTTCCCGAGGTTCTCCCCCCGGAAAACACCTAGACAAAGCATCCGCCTTGGTGTTTTTAGCCCCGGGACGGTACGTCACAAGAAAATTGAAACGAGTAAAAAACAATGCCCAGCGAGCCTGCCTAGGAGACAGACGCTTGGCCGACTCCAGGTAGAGCAGATTCTTATGGTCGGTGATAACTGTGACCTGGTGAGCCGCCCCCTCCAAGAAGTGTCGCCATTCCTCAAAAGCCAGTTTGATGGCCAACAACTCCCTGTTGCCGATATCATAATTCCGTTCGGCCGGCGACAACTTCTTGGAGAAGTAGGCGCATGGATGCATCTCGCTCAAGGACGAGCCTTGAGACAGTACTGCCCCCACTCCCACCTCCGACGCATCAACCTCTACCACAAAAGGTTTAGACACGTCTGGTTGCACCAGAATGGGGGCTGAAGCAAAACTATTCTTCAGACGCTCAAATGCACGTATAGCCACCTCAGGCCAGTTCGCCAGATCGGCACCCTTTTTTGTCATGTCCGTGAGCGGTTTGGCGACAGTCGAAAAGTGTTTTATAAATTTCCTATAATAATTCGCAAACCCCAGGAACCGCTGGAGTGCTTTCAGACTCTCCGGCCTCTCCCATTGCAACACCGCTTGCACCTTAGCGGTGTCCATTTTAAAACCAGCTGCGGACACAATATATCCCAAAAAGGGCAACTCCTGGACAAAAAATAAACATTTTTCCAGCTTAGCATAGAGCTGGTTCTCCCGGAGCAACTGTAACACCTGCCTAACATGCTGCAAATGAGTGTCCCGATCGCTAGAATAAATGAGGATATCATCCAGGTATACAATCACAAATCTCCCCAGGACATGAGCAAAGACATCATTAATAAAATGTTGGAAAACGGCAGGCGCGGTGGTCAACCCAAACGGCATAACCAGACTCTCAAAATGACCCTCAGGAGTGTTAAACGCCGTCTTCCACTCATCCCCCTGACGGACCCTTATGAGGTTATACGCCCCCCTGAGGTCCAGCTTGGAAAACCATTTTGCCCCCGCTACCTGGTTGAACAAATCCGGGATCAACGGCATTGGGTAGGGATCACGGATAGTAATCTGGTTTAACTCTCGGAAATCCAGACACGGGCGTAACCCCCCATCTTTCTTCTTAATGAAGAAAAACCCCGCGGCTACAGGCGAGGACGAAGGCCGGATGTGACCTTTGCTCAGACTCTCCGCGATGTAGTCTTTCAGAGCTTGTCTCTCAGGACCAGAAATATTAAACATCCTGGCCTTAGGTAATTTGGCCCCGGGTTTTAGCCTAATAGCACAGTCATAGGCTCTATGTGGAGGCAGTTCTGAGCAACCCTTCTCAGAGAAAACATCCGCGAAATCCTGCAAAGCCTCCGGCAGGCTGGGCGTCACGGCGGACACACATGTGGCCAAGCAATTGTCTTGGCAGAAACCACTCCATTGTACTATGTCCTGAGTTTTCCAATCAATTACCGGGTTGTGCCTGGACAGCCATGGAAAACCCAGGACCATTTGAGCTGGGAGATTACGGAGGACCCTACATGTAACCGACTCAGAATGTAGGACCCCAATGTGGAGTTTCACCTCTGCCACAAACTCAGTAATCTCCCCTTGAGGGAGGGGAACAGCATTAATGGTCACCACCTGTATGGGGTGAGGAAGTTTTTCAATCTTAAACCCGGCGGTGTGTGCAAACTCCTCATCTATGAGATTGGTGGCGGAACCGCTATCCACAAACACTGATATAGGTAGCTCTCTGCCGGCGACAATAACCTTGGCAGGGAGCATACATTGAGATACCATCATGGAGGATATGCATACGCTCAGTTGGGTCTCCTCCATACCCTCTGAGCTTAACAGTTTTCCGCCGGTGTGACCCTCTTAGGTAGTACCGGGCAAACGTTAACATAATGACCACCCTTACCACAGTAGAAACATGCTCCGGACTTCCGGACTCCCGGAGCGCGAGGCCGAACCTGTGCCACGCCAGCAATCTGCATAGGTTCAGGGGACTCATCTACTTCAACCACACCTGCACCTCTGTTTTCCCCCAGAGGTAGCGTCTCCTGTGCCCCCTGACGAAAACGGCGATCAATACGTATCACCAAACTCATGGCAGACTCCAATGATGCCGGAGTCTCATACATCAGGAGGGCTTGTTTCACCCTCCCTGATACCCCATGAATAAACTGGCTCCGCAGTGCTGGGTCATTCCACTGTGTGTCTACAGCCCAGCGGCGAAATTCCGAACAATAGTCTTCTGCCAAGCGCTCCCCCTGGCGGAGGGCACGGATTTTAGATTCCGCTAGAGCCAGTCGGTCAGGGTCATCGTAAATGAGCCCGAGGGCAGAAAAAACATTATCGACCGAATGAAATGTAGCAGAGTCAGGTGGTAAGGAAAATGCCCATGCTTGGGGGTCACCACTCAGTAATGACAACACCAGCCCTACTCGCTGGGCCTCATTACCTGAGGATATTGGCCGCATGCGGAAGTATAATTTGCAGGCCTCCCGAAATACGACAAATTTGCTGCGATCGCCTGAAAATCGTTCTGGCAGCGGAAACTTCGGCTCTGCACCGATACCTGCAGATGCCGTTTGCACCTTTGCTACTACCAGGCCATGCTGCTGAACTGCCCCATTCAACTCGGAGACCTGTATGGACAGCGCCGCCAACTGGCGGGTTATGGAATCTAATGGATCCATGGACTCCTGTCACGGGGGCTTAGTTCAACTAAGGCTGAAAGACCCGGGGCCCCTGTGGTGTCCCTTTACTAGGGGAAACCCTGTCTGACCCTCAACCCAGGGTTTTTGCTGAAGGTGCAAATGCCTGAGCCTCCGACCTTTCCTTATCTCCTGCTCAGCCCTGCACTTAACCCTCCACCCTCCACCCAGTGAGAAGTCACCACCAAAGCTCCCACACAAATAATGACAGACAGGGAGAACTTAAACTGCACTGCGCCGCACACACACAGGAATAAACAGTAATGTGAACAGGGCACAACTAAACACAAATATGGGAAGGAGAAAGGATAACGACGGATCATACGACACCAGATATGAATCTCTCTCTCTTGAACACCTCCACTCCAGACCGGAACCACTTGGTATGAAACACAAGCTATAATCGGCGACGCCCATAGGCCAGCATGACTATTTAAAGACCGTGGGCGTGACTAACCATCCAACCTGGTCTCCAGCAGGATTAACCCCCGAGAGCCTGAAGATCAGGCCGGCGCCACTGAGGCTATAGTGGCTGGAGGTGGAACTACCTCTGCCTGCCGGATGCTGTGGTGTGAACAGCGTCCGACATGACAGTACCCCGTCTTCTACGAGGGACCCCAGGGCCCTCAAGACTCATAGGACCCGGCTTGTCCGGATGACGACGGTGAAAAGAACTGACCAGCCGATCCGCATGTATGTCTGAGGCTGGAACCCAAGACCTCTCCTCTGGACCATACCCCCGCCAGTGCACCAAATACTGAAGAGTACGGCGTACTACTCGAGAGTCCACTACCTTGGCGACCTCGAACTCTAACTCGCCATCCACCATGACTGGAGGTGGCATCGGCGTTGTGTCCACAGAGCCTACCACCTTTTTCAATAAAGCCCTGTGAAACACGTTGTGTATCTTGTACACTGCGGGAAGTTCCAACCGATAAGCCACTGGGTTAATGATGGCAGAAATCCTAAAAGGCCCAATAAACCTTGGACCCAGTTTTAAAGAAGGGATTTTGAGTTTTATGTTCTTCGTAGCTAACCACACCCATTCACCCACACACAGGTCCGGACCTGGCACGCGTCTACTGTCAGCCACCCGTTTGTACCTGGCACTCATGCTCAACAAACGCTGTTTCACCCGCCTCCAGACTGATGACAATTGGGCTCCTAGCTGATCCTCCTCCGGGACACCCCCGGAGTCACCCTGACGTAAGGTACAAAACTGAGGATGTTGACCGTACACACAAAAGAATGGAGACTCTCCTGATGACTCTTGGCGGTGATTATTTAATGCGAATTCGGCCAGAGGAAGGAAAGTAGACCACTCCTCCTGGTTGTCGGACACAAAGCATCGTAAATACTGTTCAAGATTTTGGTTCATGCGCTCAGTTTGTCCATTAGACTGTGGATGAAACGCCGATGAATGTGACAACTTGATCCCCAACCTTGAGCAAAAAGCTTTCCAAAACCTCGCCACAAATTGCGTACCCCTATCAGATACTATGTCAGACGGTACTCCGTGGAGTCTGACCACCTCCTTCACAAATACCTGAGCCAACGTCTTAGCATTGGGCAAAGAGGACAACGCCACAAAATGCGCCATCTTTGAAAAACGGTCAACCACCACCAGGATGACCGTGTTCCCTGCCGAGGCTGGCAAGTCAGTGATAAAATCCATGGAGATTTCTGTCCATGGCCTATTGGGTACCCCCAGAGGCTGTAGCGTGCCAGCAGGACGGGTTCGGGGTGACTTAGCCCTAGCGCACGTGATGCAAGCTGCCACGTACGAGACCACGTCCTGCCGGATTTTGGGCCACCAGAAACGACGCGATACCAGCTCTAAGGTGCCCTTCACCCCTGGGTGACCAGCCAGTACCGAATCGTGGTGTTCCTTCAACACCTTAGGCCGAAGATGCAGGGGTACAAATGATTTGTTGGCGGGAAGTCCTGGTGGTACCTCCACTTGGGCCTCGGCAATCTCCGCCTCTACCTCAGTCGTGAGAGCCGAGACCACTACCCCTTTCTGGAGGATGGGTACCGGCTCTTCCCGAGGTTCTCCCCCCGGAAAACACCTAGACAAAGCATCCGCCTTGGTGTTTTTAGCCCCGGGACGGTACGTCACAAGAAAATTGAAACGAGTAAAAAACAATGCCCAGCGAGCCTGCCTAGGAGACAGACGCTTGGCCGACTCCAGGTAGAGCAGATTCTTATGGTCGGTGATAACTGTGACCTGGTGAGCCGCCCCCTCCAAGAAGTGTCGCCATTCCTCAAAAGCCAGTTTGATGGCCAACAACTCCCTGTTGCCGATATCATAATTCCGTTCGGCCGGCGACAACTTCTTGGAGAAGTAGGCGCATGGATGCATCTCGCTCAAGGACGAGCCTTGAGACAGTACTGCCCCCACTCCCACCTCCGACGCATCAACCTCTACCACAAAAGGTTTAGACACGTCTGGTTGCACCAGAATGGGGGCTGAAGCAAAACTATTCTTCAGACGCTCAAATGCACGTATAGCCACCTCAGGCCAGTTCGCCAGATCGGCACCCTTTTTTGTCATGTCCGTGAGCGGTTTGGCGACAGTCGAAAAGTGTTTTATAAATTTCCTATAATAATTCGCAAACCCCAGGAACCGCTGGAGTGCTTTCAGACTCTCCGGCCTCTCCCATTGCAACACCGCTTGCACCTTAGCGGTGTCCATTTTAAAACCAGCTGCGGACACAATATATCCCAAAAAGGGCAACTCCTGGACAAAAAATAAACATTTTTCCAGCTTAGCATAGAGCTGGTTCTCCCGGAGCAACTGTAACACCTGCCTAACATGCTGCAAATGAGTGTCCCGATCGCTAGAATAAATGAGGATATCATCCAGGTATACAATCACAAATCTCCCCAGGACATGAGCAAAGACATCATTAATAAAATGTTGGAAAACGGCAGGCGCGGTGGTCAACCCAAACGGCATAACCAGACTCTCAAAATGACCCTCAGGAGTGTTAAACGCCGTCTTCCACTCATCCCCCTGACGGACCCTTATGAGGTTATACGCCCCCCTGAGGTCCAGCTTGGAAAACCATTTTGCCCCCGCTACCTGGTTGAACAAATCCGGGATCAACGGCATTGGGTAGGGATCACGGATAGTAATCTGGTTTAACTCTCGGAAATCCAGACACGGGCGTAACCCCCCATCTTTCTTCTTAATGAAGAAAAACCCCGCGGCTACAGGCGAGGACGAAGGCCGGATGTGACCTTTGCTCAGACTCTCCGCGATGTAGTCTTTCAGAGCTTGTCTCTCAGGACCAGAAATATTAAACATCCTGGCCTTAGGTAATTTGGCCCCGGGTTTTAGCCTAATAGCACAGTCATAGGCTCTATGTGGAGGCAGTTCTGAGCAACCCTTCTCAGAGAAAACATCCGCGAAATCCTGCAAAGCCTCCGGCAGGCTGGGCGTCACGGCGGACACACATGTGGCCAAGCAATTGTCTTGGCAGAAACCACTCCATTGTACTATGTCCTGAGTTTTCCAATCAATTACCGGGTTGTGCCTGGACAGCCATGGAAAACCCAGGACCATTTGAGCTGGGAGATTACGGAGGACCCTACATGTAACCGACTCAGAATGTAGGACCCCAATGTGGAGTTTCACCTCTGCCACAAACTCAGTAATCTCCCCTTGAGGGAGGGGAACAGCATTAATGGTCACCACCTGTATGGGGTGAGGAAGTTTTTCAATCTTAAACCCGGCGGTGTGTGCAAACTCCTCATCTATGAGATTGGTGGCGGAACCGCTATCCACAAACACTGATATAGGTAGCTCTCTGCCGGCGACAATAACCTTGGCAGGGAGCATACATTGAGATACCATCATGGAGGATACGCATACGCTCAGTTGGGTCTCCTCCATACCCTCTGAGCTTAACAGTTTTCCGCCGGTGTGACCCTCTTAGGTAGTACCGGGCAAACGTTAACATAATGACCACCTTTACCACAGTAGAAACATGCTCCGGACTTCAGGACTCCCGGAGCGCGAGGCCGAACCTGTGCCACGCCAGCAATCTGCATAGGTTCAGGGGACTCATCTACTTCAACCACACCTGCACCTCTGTTTTCCCCCAGAGGTAGCGTCTCCTGTGCCCCCTGACGAAAACGGCGATCAATACGTATCACCAAACTCATGGCAGACTCCAATGATGCCGGAGTCTCATACATCAGGAGGGCTTGTTTCACCCTCCCTGATACCCCATGAATAAACTGGCTCCGCAGTGCTGGGTCATTCCACTGTGTGTCTACAGCCCAGCGGCGAAATTCCGAACAATAGTCTTCTGCCAAGCGCTCCCCCTGGCGGAGGGCGCGGATTTTAGATTCCGCTAGAGCCAGTCGGTCAGGGTCATCGTAAATGAGCCCGAGGGCAGAAAAAACATTATCGACCGAATGAAATGTAGCAGAGTCAGGTGGTAAGGAAAATGCCCATGCTTGGGGGTCACCACTCAGTAATGACAACACCAGCCCTACTCGCTGGGCCTCATTACCTGAGGATATTGGCCGCATGCGGAAGTATAATTTGCAGGCCTCCCGAAATACGACAAATTTGCTGCGATCGCCTGAAAATCGTTCTGGCAGCGGAAACTTCGGCTCTGCACCGATACCTGCAGATGCCGTTTGCACCTTTGCTACTACCAGGCCCTGCTGCTGAACTGCCCCATTCAACTCGGAGACCTGTATGGACAGCGCCGCCAACTGGCGGGTTATGGAATCTAATGGATCCATGGACTCCTGAAAAAATGTGGGCCGATTATAATGTCACGGGGGCTTAGTTCAACTAAGGCTGAAAGACCCGGGGCCCCTGTGGTGTCCCTTTACTAGGGGAAACCCTGTCTGACCCTCAACCCAGGGTTTTTGCTGAAGGTGCAAATGCCTGAGCCTCCGACCTTTCCTTATCTCCTGCTCAGCCCTGCACTTAACCCTCCACCCTCCACCCAGTGAGAAGTCACCACCAAAGCTCCCACACAAATAATGACAGACAGGGAGAACTTAAACTGCACTGCGCCGCACACACACAGGAATAAACAGTAATGTGAACAGGGCACAACTAAACACAAATATGGGAAGGAGAAAGGATAACGACGGATCATACGACACCAGATATGAATCTCTCTCTCTTGAACACCTCCACTCCAGACCGGAACCACTTGGTATGAAACACAAGCTATAATCGGCGACGCCCATAGGCCAGCATGACTATTTAAAGACCGTGGGCGTGACTAACCATCCAACCTGGTCTCCAGCAGGATTAACCCCCGAGAGCCTGAAGATCAGGCCGGCGCCACTGAGGCTATAGTGGCTGGAGGTGGAACTACCTCTGCCTGCCGGATGCTGTGGTGTGAACAGCGTCCGACATGACAACTCCTGAAAAATGTGGGCCGATTATAATGTCACGGGGGCTAGGTTCAACTAAGGCTGAAAGACCCGGGGCCCCTGTGGTGTCCCTTTACTAGGGGAAACCCTGTCTGACCCTCAACCCAGGGTTTTTGCTGAAGGTGCAAATGCCTGAGCCTCCGACCTTTCCTTATCTCCTGCTCAGCCCTGCACTTAACCCTCCACCCTCCACCCAGTGAGAAGTCACCACCAAAGCTCCCACACAAATAATGACAGACAGGGAGAACTTAAACTGCACTGCGCCGCACACACACAGGAATAAACAGTAATGTGAACAGGGCACAACTAAACACAAATATGGGAAGGAGAAAGGATAACGACGGATCATACGACACCAGATATGAATCTCTCTCTCTTGAACACCTCCACTCCAGACCGGAACCACTTGGTATGAAACACAAGCTATAATCGGCGACGCCCATAGGCCAGCATGACTATTTAAAGACCGTGGGCGTGACTAACCATCCAACCTGGTCTCCAGCAGGATTAACCCCCGAGAGCCTGAAGATCAGGCCGGCGCCACTGAGGCTATAGTGGCTGGAGGTGGAACTACCTCTGCCTGCCGGATGCTGTGGTGTGAACAGCGTCCGACATGACACTGGGCCTAACACCGTCTGAGCCTGCCTCATGCTGTATAGACATATATTTTGAATGTGTACGCTATCCATACATGTTATCCGGGGATACGGTACCCTTTCTAACCTTTGTGCAATGACGTGCAATCCATACTGGGCCTAACACCGTCTGAGCCTGCCTCATGCTGTATAGACATATATTTTGAATGTGTACGCTATCCATACATGTTATCCGGGGATACGGTACCCTTTCTAACCTTTGTGCAATGACGTGCAATCTATACTGGGCCTAACACCGTCTGAGCCTGCCTCATGCTGTATAGACATATATTTTGAATGTGTACGCTATCCATACATGTTATCCGGGGATACGGTACCCTTTCTAACCTTTGTGCAATCACGTGCAATCCATACTGTGCCTGACACCGTCTGAGCCTGCCTCCTGAGACATATATTTTGAATGTGTACGCTATCCATACATGTTATCCGGGGATACGGTACCCTTTCTAACCTTTGTGCAATCACGTGCAATCCATACTGTGCCTGACACCATCTGAGCCTGCCTCCTGAGACATATATTTTGAATGTGTACGCTATCCATACATGTTATCCAGGGATACGGTACCCTTTCTAACCTTTGTGCAATCACGTGCAATCCATACTGGGCGTGAGAACGGCTGGCGAGCTGTTAAGCAAGCTACAGCACCTGTCCAGACAAGTACAGGGATTCCCTAGCGAGGAGACTTATTTGATTGTTTTCAATGTTGGGACAGCAATTTTTGGGGAGCACTATACTCTGGAGAATGATAGATGGGGCCCACCATACACTGGAACATTCCAAAGGTGGACATCAGACACTGGAGCAGCATTTACAGGGCCCATTATACACTAGAGCATTAGAAATGGGCCCATTATGTTTGGAGCATTATTTGGGCCCATAAGACAGTGGAGCTTCATCCATGGGGACCAACATATACTGTAGCATTATGTGGAGCTCATCATATACTGTTTCAAACATTATATGGGACCAATGATTCTGTATGGAGAAATAGATGGGCCTCGTCATGAGATGTAAAAAGTGAGGTATTTTTCATTGTACTATACCGCTATTTCTCTGCCGTATCGGAGCATGATGAGTTGTGGTATGTGTTAAAGGGGCGCTCTTTCGCCCAGGGCACATGAAAACCTGGAGCCAGCCCTCCCCCCCCACAGTTTGTAGCCAAATAACCCCCATTTTTCAGTGCGTAACTTGTATTATGAAGTTAATTAAGGTTGACAAGCTTAAGAAAGAAGAATTGATGCTTTTGGCATTCAAATGGGCACTGTAGGTGTGTTTCCTGTCCTCCTCTCACTGCCGACTTTTATTCCCCATTGACTTACATTGGGTTTCGTGTTTCGGGACGACCCCGACTTTTCCCTATAATCGGACGATCTTGCTCGACCCGACTTTTGGAAAAGTCGGGTTTCACGAAACGAAACGCGACCCTAAAAAACCAAAAGTCGCTCAACTCTAGTGGTGAGGCGAATAAAAGGGTTAACTGCAAGAAGGATGAAAAGAGGTTCTCGTTTTGGTTTGATTCTGGTCCTATGGACGGTGCAGTCAGGTCTGCAATCCGTAAACATTGGCGCATTCTAAGTCCCGATCCTGATTTATAAGACTGCTTTCACACATCTGGCTTTTTGAATCCGGCACGATGCGGCGAAATTTTGAACAACCGGATCCGGTACCGGATCCAGTTTTGTCATGTCGGACACTGTTCACACCAGGGTGTCCGGCAGACAGCGGTAATACCCTGTTGGGTATTCTGTTCCAGTCGGGATAGGGTTAACCAGGTTGTCATGCTGGCTGAGGGCTGGGCCACGCCCTTGGTCTTTAAATAGTTCGTCCTGACTATGGGCGTCGCCGACTATAGCTTTAGCCTAGTGCTAGCAATACCGGTCAGCAGTGGTGGTGTTGGAGCGTCTGATATCTGGTGCAGTATATCCCTCAGTGGTTCTTTCTCCAATCTGTTATATATATATTTGGTTGCCCTTGCACATTATTGTATTCCCTGGTGTATTAACTGTGTGGTGTTTCTTTTACCCCGTCCATACGTATTTGTGGGGTCTGGTGTCTGGTCCCCTCACTGGGTGGAGGGAGGTGGGTTCAGCTTAGGGCTGGACAGGAGACAGGGACAGGGTGGAGGCTCAGGCAGGCACACCTTCAGTGTAAACCCTGGGTAGAGGGACAGACAGGGTTCCCCTAGTCTGAGGGACATCACAGGGGTCCCGGGGTTTTTGCCTAAAGTAACCTAGGCATACCATGACATTATAGTCGGCCCAAATAATAAAGTGAGAGAAAAAAAAAAAAAAAAAAAGGTAGGGAATATAGGGGTTACTTACTATGGATCCTATACTTTCCCTAACCAAGCAGCTGGAGGCTCTATCCATACAGGTCACTGAACTCAGGGGGGCGATCCAGCAACAAGGCCTGTCAGCTCCTGCAGTACCTGCTGAGGCTGCAGCCAGGGCAGCTGAGCCCAAGTTTCCCCTTCCTGAACGATTTGCTGGTGATCGTGGTAAGTTCACGGTGTTTCGTGAATCATGCAAATTGTATTTCCGTATGCGTCCACATTCCTCAGGTAATGAGGCTCAACGCGTGGGCTTGGTGATTTCTTTGCTGAGTGGTGACCCACAGGCCTGGGCCTTTTCACTCCCTTCAGACTCACCGGCATTTGAATCTGTAGATTTTTTTTTTTCTCTGCTCTGGGTTTGATCTATGACGATCCGGATAGATTAAACTTAGCAGAGTCTAAGATACGCTCACTGCTACAGGGTGATCGACCAGCTGAGGATTACTGCACGGAATTCTGGCGCTGGGCGGTGGACACGCAGTGGAATGACCCTGCGCTTAGAAGTCAATTTTTGCATGGGGTTTCTGGAAGGGTTAAACAGACTCTCCTAATGTACGAGACTCCCGCCTCTCTGGAGGCTGCGATGGCACTTGTAGTACGCATAGACCGACGTCTCCGTCAGGGGGCGCTGGTTTCGTTGCCTCCGGGAGGTGGGGGAGTGGTCGGTGAGGTTGCCGCGGGTGAATCCGTGGAACCCATGCAGATCGCTGGTATAGCACAGTCACCGAGTAACAAGCCTAAACGTCCTTGGCACAGAAGGCAGGGGCTCTGTTTTTTTTGTGGCAAAGGAGGACATTTTATTAACGCTTGCCCCCTGGTACCTAAGAAGGGCGCGCCGGCGGAAAACTGATAGGCTCAGAGGGTTTGGAGGAGTCTAGTCTGAGCCTTTGTGTATCCTCCGTCATGGTTTCCCAGTGTATGCTCCCTGCTAGGGTGGTACTTGGGGGGCAAATGCTCTCTATTACAGTATTTATTGATAGTGGCTCAGCTGCCAATCTCATTGATGAGAGGTTCGCGCATACAGCGGGATTTCCGGTGGAGAAATTGCCGAACCCCATCCGGGTGGTTACCATCAATGCTTCCCCGTTGTCTCAAGGGGAGATCACAGAGTGTGTGTTGGATATACAACTCCACATCGGAGTATTACACTCAGAGCGGCTAACTTGTAAGGTGCTTAGTAACTTACCGGCTCAGATGGTTCTGGGCTTTCCATGGTTGTCAATGCATAATCCTGTTATTGATTGGAAGACCCAGGACATAATTCAGTGGAGCAGGGAGTGTCAGGAGAGGTGCCTGGCTACATGTATTTCCGCTTTGACTCCCAGTATCCTGGAGCCGTTGCTGGACTATGCGGATGTATTTTCTGAGAAGGGTTGTTCAGAACTACCACCGCATCGCCCCTATGACTGTGCTATTAGGTTGAAACCAGGGGCTAAGTTACCTAAAGCTAGAATGTTTACTATCTCAGGTCCCGAGAGGCTAGCTCTCAAGGAATACATTGCGGATAGCCTTAGCAAGGGTCATATTAGACCTTCCTCTTCTCCTCTGGCTGCTGGCTTCTTCTTTGTTAAAAAGAAGGATGGCGGTTTACGCCCGTGTCTGGATTTCAGAGAACTCAACCAGATTACGGTCAGTGATCCTTACCCTATGCCACTTATACCCGATTTATTCAACCAAGTGGTTGGTGCCAGGTGGTTCTCCAAACTGGACCTCAGGGGGCGTACAATCTTATAAGAGTCCGTCAGGGGGATGAGTGGAAGACGGCGTTCAATACCCCTGAGGGTCACTTTGAGAGTTTGGTAATGCCGTTTGGGTTGACTATGGCACCGGCGGTCTTTCAACACTTCATCAATGATGTCTTCTCTCAGCTGTTGGGGAGGTTCGTTATAATTTATCTTGACGATATTCTCATTTTCTCTCGCGACCATGATACACATATAGAGCATGTTAGACAGGTTCTGCAGTTGCTCAGAGAGAACAGGCTCTGTCAAGCTTGAAAAATGTGTGTTTTTCGTACAGGAGCTACCGTTCTTGAGTTATATAATCTCCGCCTCAGGTTTTAAGATGGACACCGCAAAGGTGCAGGCGGTACTACATTGGGATCGGCCTGATAATCTTAAGGCGCTTCAGCGATTTCTTGGCTTCTCCAATTACTATAGGAAATTTATTAAGAACTTCTCTATGATTGCCAAACCACTGACTGACATGACTAAGAAGGGTACCGACTTTTCTGACTGGTCTGAGCCTGCGGTACAGGCGTTTGAATTCCTCAAGAATAGTTTTGCCTCAGCGCCCATTCTGGTGCAGCCCGATGTCTCCTTACCGTTTGTCGTGGAGGTGGATGCGTCGGAGGTTGGAGTGGGGGCTGTACTGTCTCAGGGCCCTTCTTGGGCCAAGTTGCATCCGTGTGCCTTCTTCTCCAAGAAGCTGTTGCCTGCGGAGCGTAATTATGATATTGGCAACAGGGAATTATTGGCCATCAAATTGGCATTTGAGGAGTGGCGACACTTCTTGGAGGGGGCTGTTCATCAGATTACTGTGATAACCGACCATAAGAATTTGCTTTATTTAGAATCTGCTAAGCGCCTGTCCTCCAGACAGGCTCGCTGGGCATTATTCTTCACCCGGTTCAACTTCATTGTTACCTATCGACCTGGGTCGAAGAATGTTAAGGCAGACGCTTTATCCAGGTGTTTTCCTGGTGGAGAGTTATGTGAAGAGCCGGTGCCTATTCTCCAAAAGGGTGTGGTGGTATCTGCCATCACGACAGAGATTGAGGCAGAGATTGCGGAGGCTCAGGAGGTGGTACCGCTGGGGTTGCCTGCTAATAAATCTTTTGTGCCGCTACATCTACGCTCTAGAGTGTTGGGCGAACATCACGACACGGTACTGGCAGGTCATCCAGGGGTTAAGAGCACTCTGGAACTGGTATCGCGTCGTTTTTGGTGGCCTAAAATCCGGCAGGATGTGGCCTCATATGTGGCTGCCTGTACCACGTGCGCACGGGCCAAGACTCCTCGTTCCCGTCCCGCTGGTAGCTTGCAGCCTCTCGGGGTGCCCAGTAAGCCATGGACTGAGATTTCCATGGATTTTATTACTGACTTGCCCGCCTCGGCAGGGAACTCGGTCATTTTGGTAATTGTTGATAGGTTCTCCAAAATGTCACATTTCGTTGCTTTACCGTCTTTGCCCAATGCTAAGACTCTTGCTCAGATATTTATTCGCGAGGTGGTCAGACTTCATGGTGTCCCGTCTGACATTGTGTCTGATCGAGGTACGCAGTTTGTGGCAAAGTTTTGGAGAGCTTTTTGTTCTCGCCTTGGAATCAAATTATCTCATTCATCGGCTTTCCACCCTCAGTCGAATGGACAGACTGAGCGGATGAACCAAAACCTGGAGCAATACTTGCGCTGCTTTATTTCCGACAATCAGGAAGAGTGGTCAGCGTTTCTTCCTCTGGCAGAATTCGCAATAAACAACCATTGTCAGGAATCGTCTGGGGAATCTCCATTTTTTTGTGTGTATGGTCAACATCCTCAATTTTGCACCTTGCGTCAGGGGTGCTCAGTTGGCGTCCCTGAGGAGGACCAGTTGGGAGCTCAATTGTCGTCTGTTTGGAGGAGAGTCAAGCAGCGCTTGTTGAAGGTGGGTTCCAGGTACAAACGGGTGGCTGACTGCAGACGTGTGCCAGGTCCGGACCTGTGTGTGGGTGATTGGGTGTGGTTATCTACTAGGAACATTAAGCTCAAGATACCGTCACTTAAGTTGGGTCCCAGGTTCATTGGCCCATTTAGAATCTCCGCAGTGATCAACCCCGTGGCATTTCGTTTGGAGTTGCCGGCTGTGTATAAGATTCATAATGTATTTCACAAAGCATTGCTAAAGAAGGTCATGGGTTTGGTGGATGGTTCCCCCGGGCCACCACCTCCCGTCTTGGTGGATGGCGCGTTGGAATTTGAGGTGTCCAAATTGGTGGACTCTAGGGTTGTGCGTCGCACTCTACAGTACCTGGTCCACTGGCGTGGCTATGGTCCTGAGGAGAGGACATGGGTGCCGGCCTCTGATATTCATGCTGATCGACTGGTTACTATGTTCCATCGTCGCCATCCGGACAAGCCAGGTCCTCGACATGGTGAGGTTCCGGAGGTCCCTCGTAGAAGGCGGGGTACTGTCATGTCGGACACTGTTCACACCAGGGTGTCCGGCAGACAGCGGTAATACCCTGTTGGGTATTCTGTTCCAGTCGGGATAGGGTTAACCAGGTTGTCATGCTGGCTGAGGGCTGGGCCACGCCCTTGGTCTTTAAATAGTTCGTCCTGACTATGGGCGTCGCCGACTATAGCTTTAGCCTAGTGCTAGCAATACCGGTCAGCAGTGGTGGTGTTGGAGCGTCTGATATCTGGTGCAGTATATCCCTCAGTGGTTCTTTCTCCAATCTGTTATATATATATTTGGTTGCCCTTGCACATTATTGTATTCCCTGGTGTATTAACTGTGTGGTGTTTCTTTTACCCCGTCCATACGTATTTGTGGGGTCTGGTGTCTGGTCCCCTCACTGGGTGGAGGGAGGTGGGTTCAGCTTAGGGCTGGACAGGAGACAGGGACAGGGTGGAGGCTCAGGCAGGCACACCTTCAGTGTAAACCCTGGGTAGAGGGACAGACAGGGTTCCCCTAGTCTGAGGGACATCACAGGGGTCCCGGGGTTTTTGCCTAAAGTAACCTAGGCATACCATGACAAGTTTTGTCCCATAGAGTTGTATTGTCGCCACACCGTGCTGGATGGGTATGCGGCGCATCCGGTTTTTGCTGGATACGGCAAAAAGTAGCCATCCGGCGTCTGCAAAAAACGTTCGCTGCTACGTTTTTTGACAGCGCCAGACCGGTTTTTCTCAGAGCGCATGCGCGGAGATTGAGTCTCGCGCTGCTCTTTTAAATGTGGGCGCCACCATATCCGGCCACACAGGCATCCGGTGTCTCCGGCACATCCCGTATCCGCCCCTACGGCTTTTTGCCGCACGGTGCCAGAGACACAAAGCCGGATGTGTGAAAGAAGCCTAAGGAGTGGTGGAGAGAGGACCCTTTTTGCTTGTAGGAATAGTGTCAGTTTAAAGGACATTTTTGCACATAATCGCATGGAAGACCCACAGAGTAATTGGCTCAATCCGACGCCCCCGACAGGTTATGATCGCTGTGGGCAGCGTCCGCTCTGTTCTCAGCACATTCTTCACCGTTGTTTCCGTATCGGTGCGGGAACTCATTATGTCACTGATTTTATTTCATGCCAAACCTCTCATGTTTGTGTTTTATTTTGTCCTTGTAAGTTTTTTATATAGGGAAATCTATCCGTCCTCTTTATCTCAGGTTCAGGGAGCACCTCAATTCTATTTTGACAGGCAAAGGGGTCCCTAGACTTATTAACCATATGAGAGAAGGACACAGTGGCAGTCCCAATGCATTATCATTTGCTGGCACAGAAAAGGTTACTCTACCCTCACGGGGAGGTGATCAGAATAGGAATTTATTGAAATGAGAGGCCAGGTGGATTATGTAAATCCGTTGTTTTGAGCGTATGGGACTCAATGAGAGGATTGATATGTCTGCTTTTTTGTGAAATAAAAAAAAAAGAAAAAAAAAATTTTGCAAACATTTTTTTGTGAAAAATCATCATTTTTTCGTCTTTCTGGCTTGTTTTTTTTCCCTCTTTTTCCTTTTGTATTTATGGTACTATTATATGTATCATATATTTTTGTTTTCACTCATGTGAACTATGTATATATATTTTGTTGTTTTGTTGATTGCTCAGCAGGTGAGCGGCATCGGTGGGAGGAGTCCTGACTTCTGGTTGTGGGTATTTCCTCCTTGGCCGGCTGCAGCTCACCATGTAACCTGTGGAGGCGCCTTTGCAGTGCGAAACGATCATCGTTGCTATCTCCTTTTTGCACCCATTCATATGCTTTTATAATAAAGCCTTGACTACACTACCCGGTGAGTGCTGCTGTTTTCTACTATTTTTTGCTATTCTATGTGATACTGACTGCTGAGCCGTGTATCTAATCCTATCGTGTGTTGCTGACTGCTGAGCTGTGTATCTAATCCTATTCTGTGTGATACTTACTGCTGAGCCGTGTATCTAATCCTATCCTGTGTGATACTGTCTGCTGAGCCGTGTATCTAATCCTCGCCTGTGTGATACTGACTGCTGAGCCGTGTATCTAATCCTCTCCTGTGTGATACTGACTGCTGAGCCGTGTATCTAATCCTCTCCTGTGTGATACTGACTGCTGAGCCGTGTATCTAATCCTCTCCTGTGTGATACTGACTGCTGAGCCGTGTATCTAATCCTATCCTGTGTGATACTGACTGCTGAGCCGTGTATCTAATCCTATCCTGTGTGATACTGACTGCTGAGCCGTGCATCTAATCCTATCCTGTGTGATACTGACTGCTGAGCCGTGCATCTAATCCTATCCTGTGTGATACTGACTGCTGAGCCGTGCATCTAATCCTATCCTGTGTGATACTGACTGCTGAGCCGTGCATCTAATCCTATCCTGTGTGATACTGACTGCTGAGCCGTGCATCTAATCCTATCCTGTGTGATACTGACTGCTGAGCCGTGCATCTAATCCTATCCTGTGTGATACTGACTGCTGAGCCGTGCATCTAATCCTATCCTGTGTGATACTGACTGCTGAGCCGTGCATCTAATCCTATCCTGTGTGATACTGACTGCTGAGCCGTGCATCTAATCCTATCCTGTGTGATACTGACTGCTGAGCCGTGCATCTAATCCTATCCTGTGTGATACTGACTGCTGAGCCGTGCATCTAATCCTATCCTGTGTGATACTGACTGCTGAGCCGTGCATCTAATCCTATCCTGTGTGATACTGACTGCTGAGCCGTGCATCTAATCCTATCCTGTGTGATACTGACTGCTGAGCCGTGTATCTAATCCTATCCTGTGTGATACTGACTGCTGAGCCGTGTATCTAATCCTATCCTGTGTGATACTGACTGCTGAGCCGTGTATCTCATACTCTCCTGTGTGATACTGGGCTCCCTCTGCAGTCTGTGTCAGAGGGTGGTCTGTGTTGACACGGTAATAAATTGTGTTATTTCCAGCTTTACAGAAGGATGATAACACCATAGAAATGATAAGAATAATAGGCCTCAGTTACCACAACTGTCTACAAAGAAAACTGTTGCTGATAGCAGCCAATCACAGCTCAGCTTTCATCTTTTAAACAGCTCAGGGACAGTGTGGCGAGTTTTGAGTGGCGACTTTTGTGTTTGGACTTTTATGTGGCGAGGTTGGTGTATGTGTGGTGAAATGTGTGCTGAGGGTGGTATATGTGGTGAAGCACGTGGTAGTGTGTGGCGCATTTTGTGTGTGTGTTCTTATCCCCGTGTGTGGTGAGTATCCCATGTCAGGGCCCCACCTTAGCAACTGTACGGTATATACTCTTGGGCGCCATCGCTCTCATTCTTGTTCACATCTGGCAGCTGTCAATTTGCCTCCAACACTTTTTCCTTTCACTTTTCCTCATTATGTAGATAGGGGCAAAATTGTTTGGTGAACTGGAACACGCGGGGTTAAAATTTCACCTCACAACATAGCCTAGGACGCTCTCGGGGTGCAGACGTGTGACTGTAGCTGCGACGGTGCGGATGCCAATACATACATACACACATACACACATTGAGTTTTATATATTAGATTTATGGTTCATTAATATATTGCTTGTATTACATTATCCTGTTTTTCTTATATTAGTATTTTGTCCCCTTTCCATTTAGGCTATGTGCACACGCTGCGGTTTTGGCCGCTGTGGATCCGCACCAGTTCTGCAGACAGTGTGCAGTAGCATGTTATCCTATGGGATTTACGTTCTGCTGGGCACACGCTGCGGATTTTTAACTGTGGAAAAGCTGCGGTTTTGAATCCGCAGTAAGTATTGACATGTCACTTCTTTGCTGCGGTTTACCATCTCCTCCATTGTGGAGGTGTGAAATCGCAGGGGAGAACCTGCAGGCCAATTCGCAGCGTGTGCACTTAGCCTAAGGGTGTGTGCACACGTTGCAGACTCTGCTGCGGTGTACAGTACCTTTATACCCTATGGGGAAAAAAAAACGCTGCAGAATTTTCCGTGCGGTTTCAAAACCGCAGAAAGAATTGACATGTCACTACTTTTCTGCGGATTCCGCTGCGGTTTACCATCTCCTCCATTGTAGAGATGATAAACCGCAGGTCTTTTTACCTGCGGATTTTACAAAATCCGCACGGCCAAATCCGCAGAGCATTCCGCAACGTGTGCACATAGCCTTAGATTAGCATTTCGATAACACCATTATGTAATATATAATTTCTATGCACATTTTAATAATTTAGTCTTTATAGTCTAGATTACAAATTCACTATTTATAGTTATATGGTTTCAATATTAACCAGTCACTTAATAAGCATTTTGATGTATTTTAAACTATATATTATACAGAGTCCACTTCTTAATAATGGGATATAATTTTTTTTATCAGTTATACATAATATATACTGTTCAAAAAAATAAAGGGAACACTATAACACAGGATCCTATGATATAGTGTTCCCTTTATTTTTTTGAGTAGTATATATTGTTCATGTATGGTGTGATTTAATCATTATCAGGTATCCACTTACAGCCCTTTTACCATCTCCCCAGTACACTCCCGGGTCTGTATATTGCCACATACACTATGATTTCCAGACAGTGCACATGCATTCCTTCCTTCTCCTTCACGCTTCTGGATGTGCCCTCACCCCAGTGTAACAGGCCAGATTAACCCCCTGCACAGAATATACCCGGGGTTTAATTGGCCTAGGCCAGATTATACCCCTCCGGGTCAGAATATACCCCAGCTGTTGTAGATCAGGCAGCATTTGGGGACCCCAGGCAGCACACGGGGGCAGAGACAGCGAATGGGGCCCCAGGCAGCGCACAGGGCCCCAAGCAGCAAACAGGGGGCAGAGACAGCATGCAAGAAGGGAAAGAGACTGCCTGCAGGGCCTTTGTGCGCTGTCTCTGCCCCCCTGTGTGCTGTCTGGGACCCTCTGTGCGATGTCTGGGTCCCCATTCTTGATTATATCACTCAATCCTGTGCAACATCTGGGGCCCTGTTTTTGAGTATATCACTCAATGGTTCTCACAAGCATGAAAAATGTGATCTACAAAAAAAAGTACACACATTTGATATGGAACAACCCGCCCTATAAAACTGTCCTACAAGTTAACCACTTCAGTGAAAACCAAAAAAATAAATAAAAAAATTAGGCAAAAAAATTATGCTTGATCTTTATACTGCTGAACAAAAAGTGGCATCAAGCGAGATCAAAATAACAAATGTAAATTACATTTGAAAATATCATCTTGTCCTGCAAGAAACAGCCATCATACAGATCCATCAGTGGAAAAATAAAAATGTTATAGCTCTCAGAATAAGGCGATGCAAAAAGTTTGTTTTTCTATAAAATAGTTTTTAGTGCGTGAAAATGCCAAAACATAAAAATAGATATACAGTAAATGTGGTATCACTATAATCATAGTGACCCTAAGAATAAAGCGGTCTTATAAATTTTACCACATGTGGAACAGCGTAAAAAATCTGAATTAAAAAGTGATCAAAAAAATCACGTGCCTGAAAATGGTACCAATAGAAATTCCAACTTGTCCTGCATAAAACAAGCCATTACATGACTGTGTGCCAAATTATGGAAAAATTATAGCTGTTTAAATATGGCGATGCAAAAATAGTTTTTGCAATAAAATGTGTCTTTTAGTGTGTGGCAGCAGCTAAACATAAAAACCCGATATAAATCTGGTATCACTGTAATCACTTATACTGCACGAGGAACGATGTTAAAAATAAATAGAAAGAATTCTTCACCTGATGTTGACTTTTTTCATTCTGCCTCCCAAAGATTGCAGTAAGGCTCGACTCACATTTATCTTGAACTCTATGCTGAGCACTTATACTGGGGTTACCTTGTAAATCTCTGAAATAGGTGATGCGGATGATTCCCTATAATGAGGCAGATGGAGGCACTATGGATGTCATAGGGCCTGTGATCTGGTGGTGTCTGTCTTTTTTGAGGCGTGCTTAAAAGTGCAGTGCACCACAGAAGGACAACACTGAACAGAAGCCAGACAGTCCAGAGTTCTGCTGCCTCTTTATAGTGAACTAGCTGAAGAGCCCGGTGCTGCCCGGGTATAGTAACTAACTGTAGTTAGTTATGGCAAATTCTAATTATCCTCCATCCCATAGTCCCGTTCCCATATACCCATCATACATATCCACGATCCCATAGGCCCGTTCCCATATACCCATCATACATATCCTCCATCCCATAGTCGAGTGCCCATATACCATCACACATCCTTCATCCCATAGTCCCGTGCCCATATACCCGTCAAACATATCCTCCGTCCCATGCCCATATACCCATCATACATATCCGCCATCTCATAGTCCCGTGCCCATATATCCGTCATACATATCCTCCATCCCATAGTCCAGTGCCCATATACCCATCACACCTCCTCAATCCCATAGTCCCATGCCCATATACATATCCGCCATCCCATAGTCCCATGCCCATATACCCATCAAACATGTCCTGTGTCCATATACATATCCTCCATCCCATAGTCCCGTGCCCATATACCCATCATACATATCCTCCATCCCATAGTGCCGTGCCCATATACCCGTCAAACATATCCTCCATCACACATCCGCCATCCCATAGTCCCGTCCCCATATACCCGTCATGCATATCCTCCATCCCATAGTCCCGTGCCCATATACCCATCATACATATCCGCCATCTCAGTCCCATGCCCATATACATATCCGCCATCCCATAGTCCAGTGCCCATATACCCATCACACATCCTCCATCCCATAGTCCCATGCCCATATACATACCCGCCATCTCATAGTCCCGTGCCCATATACCCGTCATACATATCCTCCATCCCATAGTCCAGTGCCCATATACCCATCACACATCCTCCATCCCATAGTCAACCATTATGATGACATAATGAGCGGTGGCGGGGCTTGCAACCTATGATGACATCAGAGTCGCCATGGCAACCATTGTGACATCATAATGAGGGGCGGGGCTTGATACACACTTTTTCCCCAGTATGCAAATAGGGGCATTATGACATCATAATGAGGGGCGGGGCTTGACGCACCCTCACTTTTTCCCCCAGTATGTAGACAGGGGCAAAATTGTTTGGTGAATTGTAACACGCGGGGTTAAAATTTCGCCTCACAACATAGCTTAGTACGCTCTCGGGGTCCAGATGTGTGACTGTGCCAAATTTTGTGGCTGTAGCTGTGATGGTGCGGATGCCTATCCCTGACACACACACACACACACACACACACACACACTTACTTTGAGCTTTATATATTAGATGAATCCCTTGAGGGTTTCATTTGAATCGCATCACTCAGATTTAGATTGAAACTAAAATGTAAGTGCTCAGTGTAGAGCACCAGATAAATGTGATCCCAAATGTTATGTAAAATGTTCCCCAAAAAAGCTTCAAATTAATCCACAAAAAAAGCAAGTCCCCACTTAGGTCTGTCATCTGTTAACAGAAATATGGTAGTACAAAGGCTCTGGAAAAGCAAAATGGCCTTTGCCCCTAAAAGAAATTCAGAAAATGCTCCAGAATTCAAATGACCCCTCCCTTCTGATCTTCACAGTGTACATAAACCACAATTAGTGTCCATATGTCTGGCATTTCTATAGCTTTAAGAGCCTGCCTTATTTACAGGTGCATGTCTCCAGAGCACAAGCTGGTCACTACAATGTACTGGTGACTACAATGTGCTGGGCACTACAAAGTATAGTCAGGACAACATACTGGGCACTGCAATGGCAGTTTGCAATTTTCACTGAGCAACATGCACTGCTGGTTGTTTATGAAAAACACCAACGGAGTCAAAATTGTCACTACACCTGTAGATAAATTCCCAAAGGGTTATAATTTCCATGAATCACTTGAGGGGCATTCTGCTTTTCTAGCACTTGGGGGCTCTGCACATGAAGTTTGCAAACTATTCCTGCAGGCAATAGCGCTCCATTTCCTCTAAGTCTCTCCATGTGGCTAAGCAGTACTGTAAGGCCACATATGGGGTATTTCTACTTTCAGCAGAAATTGTGGGACAAGTTCTGGTGCTATTTTTCATCCATTTCTCAGTGTGAAAATGTAAAATCTGTGGCTAAAACTAAATGTTGGTGTTCTTCACTGCCCAATAGTATAAAATTGTAGTATCAACATGATCACTGTACCCCTAGATGAATTCATTAAGAGGAGCAGTTTATAAAATGTGGTCAATTAGTTGGGATATCTGCTGTCCTGGCCTCTCAGGGGCTCTGTCAATGTGATATGGCGATCTCAAACCAGTCCAGTAAAATCTGAACTCCAATATGGCACTGCTTCCCTTCCTTGCACTGTGCCTCAATAGTAGTCTTCAACCACATATTGGGTATTGGTGTACGCAGGAGAAAATTGACCCCAAAAATGGTTGTGCAACTCATGTTACCCTTGTGAAAATAAAAAATTTGGGGGTTAACAGTACATTTTTGTAATGGAAATGTGAAATTTTTTTTATTTTCATGGCTCTAAGTGATAAACATGTGTGAAGGGGTCTAGTTTCTAAAATGGAGTCACTTGTGGTGGTTTCCACTTTTTCGGCACAACAGGGGCTCTCCAAATGTGACATGCAAATTTTGCATTCAAAAAGTCAAAGGGCTCACTTTCACTTCCAAACCCTGTGGTGCACCCAAAATAGTTATCCTTCACATATTGGGTATACTCTGAATACACAAGTGAAATCGCACAACAAACTGTAAGGTCCATTTTTTCGTTATCCTTGTGAAAGTAGAAAAGTTTGGGGCTAAAAGAACATTTTTGTGGGAAAAATTTTATTTTTTTTCATGATTACGTCTCATTGTTATAAACTTCTGTGAAGCACCTGGGGGTTCAAGGTGCTCAGCACACATTTTAAAAAAACTTCCCTGAGAGGTCTAGTTTACAAAATGGTGTCATTTGTTGGCAGTTTCCACTGTTTAGGCACATCAGGGGCTCTCAAAACGTTACATGGCTTCCGATAATATTCCAGCATTTTCTTACATTCAAAAAATAAAATGGTGCAGGAGAAATTACACATCAAATTTCAGGGACAATTTTATCCTGCTACCCTTGCAAATAAAGATTTGGGTAGAAAGTAAAATTTTGGTGAATAAAAGTTTGTTTTTTTTTATTTTTTATTTTTTCCTTCAACATGCTATTAATTACTGTAAAGCACGTGAAATGTTGATAAACTTCAATGTGGTTTTGAGCACCTTGGGTAAGCGATTGTAACTGTTGATTAGTAGCAGCGGTAGAACGTCTCTGCAACTGACACTAGCTGCAGCAGCCACATAGTACACATTTGTAAAGCATTGAAATCTCTTTTTAGCAAGTACAGATTTCTTCTTGTGTTCTTTAATTCCAAAAAAAAATTTAAAAACTTTGTCCCCGATTTTAAATATGGTGTGTAATTTTTTTTTTTTTTTTTTAGTCTTTTTCAAGCTTGAAGTTTTTTCAACAAATTAACTAAAACAGAGCAGATAGAAGAATGTGGCATAAATTAAGATTTTGATTTCTTTTGTCTCTTTTGCCGTCAATTGGCGCAATTTTTGAAAATGAAATCTTGTGCTGAGAATTTCAATAAGCTTTCCTCTTTTTCAGATGAAAACTAAACAAAAACTAATACAAAAAGTAAAAAAAGAACACTTTTTTTTACTCCACTAAGGAACTAGAATTCAACTAAGCACAAATTTGGCCACATTTCGAAATGTCTCAAAGAAGCTTATCTCAGTCACTGGGGGAATGGTCAGTGTAGCATTGCAGGACAATGAGACACCAGCCCCTCCAGTGCCAACAAGGTGATGTGTCTATGCAAGAGTTTGGCCACCTCAGCAATGTGGTACAGTGAACTGTGGGTACTGTCCGGATCAGAGGTGGCTGGCTACCCTGCTAGCTTGCTGGTAACAAGTGAGGATTTCCATTGTGGAAGGTCCTGCGGCATTGGGATGTGGTCACCCGTTAGAAGGTTTTTATCTGGTCCAGCGCTGGGCAGCTGCTTGTTCTTCATCTTGACCTTTGCCATGTTGTAGTCTCCTGAGTCGAAGTACTTTTGCCCTTCATAAGGAAATCGGAGCTTCTGCCCTAGATTGGGGTATTTGGCCTTCAGCTTCTGCTCCTCTGCCTTCTCAGGTATCGCCACCTCCTTTTCTTGGGAGTCCTGCTTGTCCTCTCTGGTCTCCTCCAATTGCACGTCCCATTTGCACTTTTCCGACATGATGGTAGCTCCGGAGGCAGTGAAGCAGAACAGCTGTGAATGACACTGGCGACTTTCCACAGTGCTCCCCCCAGTCCACCCCGACTTCTCCACTTAAAATGGCTTGACACACCTCCAGAAGAAGCGAGCAGCGAAGTGGCACCCATCAAGTGGGCAGGAGCTCACAGTCTCACAGCAGCACCTTCGGTCCAGGTCGGGGGTGGGCGGCTGTGCCTCGATGACGTGCAGGGTCTGGCGCCGCCATGGCGCTGGTGGCCTGCTCGTCCCCACACGTTCACTCAGACCAGAAGTGGCACGGGGGCGGGGCCGGTAGCACCGGACCGGAAGTCTTATGCCGGCTTTTCTCCCCGGTGCGTCACTGGGCGCAGCGGTGCAAGTGCTGACATAGCGGCAGGGGTGGGGAGGCCGCGTGCAGGGAGGAGTATCCATGGACGTCGGGAGGGGGAAAGGGGGGGAGAGTTAGCCCCTGGCCATGACACCTGTGAGCCCGGATTGCTGGGGGGAAGATAAAAGGGCGCAGAAGCACTACAGAGCGGCTTCAGCTCAGGTGCAGAAATGGACGAGCCGGAAGCTCCCGTGGCCCAGCTGGACCGAGAGCAGGAACGTGCCTCAGAGGTCCCAAACCAGCTCCCAGCAAAAGAAAAAACAAACTGGACAATCCGGCCATAGAAGTTCCTCCAGGCCGAAGGATCCAGCTCGCCCCCCCCCCCCCCCGTGATCTGGTACCTACGCCTTCTGATCAGGGTAAGATCTTCGTGAATGTGCCCTGATGCAGTGCTCCCCTTATGTTTTTTCCTCCAATTGGGGAAGATATGCACTGACAAGGCGAAAAGCAGGGAGTGCGCCCTTAAATGTCCCTTGCCGGACGCCTACCCTAAAAGGCTGTGCCAGTCATGTATACGGCAGACGGTAAAAAAAAAAGGGAGTTGTCACAAAAAAATTGCCATGCATACTTCCTTACCATGTCCCCCCTCCTGTAGGTGGCGGTAGAAACCCCTGATGTCGCTACAAGTCTAAGGGAAATTATCAGGACGGAAGTTAAAGCCCTAAGGTCCGCACCCCAGGGGGAGTCATCTAGGAAAAGAAAGAGAGCAAGTTTCTCAGGGTCAGACTCTTCAGCTGACCCTAGAGGAAATGAAGACTCCTCAGAGCCCTCCACCTCCGCGTCCTCTTCAGAGGAAATCACCAGTCGTTTCTGCCTGGGTCTGGAACAAGTGGACAAACTGGTCAAGCAGTCGGCTACCATGGGGGTAACAGACACAAAGCCAGAATGCTCAGCGCAGGACCTAATGTTCGGGGGTTTAGACCCCAGGAAACGTAAGTCGTTCCCGCTAAACGACAAAGTCCAAAATTTGATCAATAGAGAATGGAGGAAACCAGAAAGGAAAGGCTCCCTACCACCAGCTTTTAAACGCCGATATCCTTTTGAGGACCCCGTGGTAAACAAATGGGACAATGCCCCGAAATTGGACTCAGCAGTGGCTAAAGCGTCCAAGAAATCCACTATCCACTTTGATGACATGGTCTCTTTAAAGGATCCACTAGATAAAAAGGTGGACTCCTACTTGAAAGGGACATGGGAAATGTCAGCTGGCGCCCTGAGAGTAGCAGCTACCTGCACAGCCAGATCTATGATGGTCTGGCTGGACCAGCTGGAAACACAGTTAGAGGACAGAGCCTTGAGGGAGTCTATCTTGAAAACCCTACCTACCATCCAGGATGCGGCAGCCTTTTTAGCCTACACTTCGGCAGATTCCACAAGGATGGCGGCCAAAGCTGCAGGGCTATCAAATGCAGCCCGATGGGCTATATGGCTGAAATGCTGGCCCGGGGATATACAGGCCAGATCCCAGCTTTGCTCCATCCCATGTGAGGGGGAATATCTATTCGGACCAGTCCTAGATGAACTCCTGGAGAAGGCTGGCGACTGTAAAAATTTAATTCCCTTCCCTGCCCACCCCTTCCTATAGGCGTCCCTTTGCTAGGAAGAGATTTTTCCGAAGGAGATCATCCAGGGACCGGGGCTAAAAAAAAAATAAAATAAAAAAAGATAAAAAGAAAAGAAGTACCGGGTTTATGTTTGGAAGGGGACGCCAGGAAGTTTCCCGTGAGACCAAGAAGCCTCCCCAATGACTAGAGGCCCCGGTGGGAGGTAGACTATCGGCCTTCTACCAAGCCTAGTCGCAGATCTCAAACAGTGACTGGATCCGAGGGTTAAAGTAGCTCTTCTGGAAGCGTTGACATCAGCCCGTAGAGTAAGTGACATCCAGGCATTATCTAGACTTCCTCCCTACATACAATTCAGGGATGACAGGGCAATTCTTACACCTGATCCAGCATACCTGCCTAAAGTAGCCTCCAGTTTCCATAGAACTCAGGAGATAGTCCTTCCATCCTCCCTCCCTAATCCCACGAACGATAAGGAAAGGAAACGACATACTCTAGACGTCAGGAGATGTCTCCTAGAGTACCTGGCGGTTACCAACCCCTGGAAAAAAGGATAATGCCTTGTTTCTCTCCTATCAGGGCACCAGAAAGGGCCTTAGGGCTTCAAAAAGCTCGCTAGTGAGGTGGATTAGGGAGGCCATTTCATTAGCATACACCTCAAAGGGCAAACCGGCTCCTGGCAAGCTGAGGGCGCATTCCATCAGGGCCATGGCAACCTCGTGGGCAGAGAGATCGGAGGTCTCGATCGACCAAATATGTAAAGCAGCTACCTGGTCCTCTCCAAGCACCTTTTATAACCATTATAGACTAGACCTGGGTGCTTCCTCAGACCTCTCCTTTGGTGTCAGGGTTCTGCAGGCTGGAATCCCTCCCTAAAGTAATTATTACTCTCTGTAATTCTCTCAAGTATTGCTGTCATGGACGACCGAATAAAGTCATAGTTACTCACCGGTTAACGGTATTTTTCGGAGTCCATGATAGCACCTGTATATTCCCTCACTTTAGCTTAATTTGGGTGTGCACTGCTTCCTCTTATATGTACACGGGTAATTAATACTCGTGCAGAGTATTGTATATAAATTGTGCTATTAACTTTGGTGGTCCTCTTGTGCTCTGTAAACCAACTGATGCGTGGGAGAGGTGGCACCCTTATGTATCTGTAGGATTTTCTGTTCCTGGAGGGCGGATCCCCTCTCTCAGGTGGTGCTGTCATGGACTCCGAAAAATACCGTTAACCGGTGAGTAACTACGACTTTCTGTATTATTTGGGTGATTTGCTAATGGATAGCTGATGCTGTTATTACATCTTGGCATGCAGGATCTCTTTAGCTAATGTCTGATTTGACTACTATCCGGTTTTGACTATCATTTTGTATGCAGCATGCCTTTTTTTCCTTTTTCATTGTATCTTTTCGCTGCACATGTTCCCTCTTGCCATATTCATCTAAGGGTATGTGCACACGTAGTGAAATCTGCTGCGTTTCTGCAGCGGTTTTGGCTCTGCAGAAACGCAGCAGATTCTGCTGCGTTGTACAGTACCTTTATTTCCAATGCAAAAAAAAAAAGCTGTGCACATGCTGCGCTTTTTTCCGCGCGGTTTTGATGCAGTTTTCAAAACGCAGCATGTCAATTGTTTGGTGCAGAAACGCTGCAGTTTTACACCTCATCCATTATGAGGTGTAAAACCGCAGGACTTTGTCCTGCAGATTTACCTGCGGTTTTCTCTACAAAATCCGCAGAGCCAAAAAACTATATGTGCACATAGCCTAATTAACCCGAATGGCTGCTTTGATACCAGACTATATGATTTGTTAGCTGTCTCTTCTTCCCATGTTTTGGAAACTTACCCTGTCTAATTCTTCTTTATTTTTTTATTTTTATGTTTGTTCTTTTGGTATAAATAAAAATTACATTCTTTTAGTATACTTTTGTGGCTTACACTTCTTGTCTAATGGCATACTGCCATAATAGACCTTGTTGATATACAGTATACTGTTTGAAGTGCCTAACAGAGAGAGAATTATTTTGTACACACTAGTATTAACAAATTTTAAAATCAGGAGTAGCGGATGGGGCCAATGACTGGACCTCACGAATTTCCGCTTCCAATTCCAAGGATACCATAGAATTCCTAGAGGAAGGATGGAGGTTCTGGAGGAGAAACAGAATCAAGGCTGCGTGACAAACCATCAACCCTAACATTCTTAGACCCCAGTCTGAGCGTGATGGGAAAAATTGAATCTAAAGAAAAATAGGCCAAATAGTCCTTATCTAGGGGGTTAAACGTTTAGCAGATTCAATATAGGCTAAATTTTTATGATCTGTCACCACAGTAACAGGATGAATAGCTCCCTCCAAAAAATGTCTCCATATTTCAAAAGCTAATTTGACCACGAGCAATTCGTGATTCCCCACATCATAATTTCTTTCAGCAGATGAAAATTTCCTGGAGAAGAATGTACATGGGCGCAAGTTGGTCAGAGTTTTGGAACCTTGAGACAATACTACCCCAACCTCTGAGGCATTCACCTCTACAATGAATGGTTTCTGGAGATCAGGTTGAATCAACACTAGAGCCGACATGAAGCACTCCTTTAATTTATTGAAGGTGCCAACAGCATCCAACAACCAAACCATAATCTTCGCCCCCTTTTTTGTGAGGACAGTAAGGGGTTTCACTATCTGAGAAAAAACACTTAATAAACTTTCTGTAGTAATTAGTGAACCTTAAGAATTGTTGCAAAGCTTTCAGATCACGAGGTTGAACCCAATCAATTATTGCCTGCACCTTCCCAGAGTCCATTTTAAACACTTCAACAGACACAATGAACCCCAGAAACGATATTTCCTGAACAGAAAAAGTACATTTCTACAATTTAGCAAACAAAGAATTTTCCCTTAGTTTCTGTAAAAGAAATCGAATGTGCTCATAGTGAGAATTCAGATCAGGCAAAAAAATTAGACTGTCATCCAGGTATACCACAATAAACCTTCTCATAATATCAGAGAAAATGTCTTTCATAAAGTTCTGAAAGACTGCAGGTGCATTTGTTAACCCAAAAGGCACGACAAGATTTTCAAATAAACTCTCCGATGTTAAAAACGCCATTTTCCACTCATCACCCTCTCTGATACGTATCAGATTATATGCCCCTCTAAGGTCAAGCTTGGAAAACCATTTAGCCCCAGTAAGCTGATTATATAGGTCAGGGATAAGTGGAAGCAGGCATGTATTCTTGGCTGTAATTTTGTTCAGTTCACGGAAATCCAGGTAAGGACAGAGGCCACCATCTTTCTTTTTTGCTAAATAGAATCCTGCAGCTACAGGCGAGGAGGAAGGATGGATATGAACCTTCCGTAAACGTTCATTAATATATTCCTTCGTAGTGGTCCGTTCAGGTCCCAACAAATTAGACAGCCGAACTTTAGGCAATTTGGCATTAGGAATAAGATTTATAGCACAATCATAAGGATGATGGGGCGGTAATATCTCAGCCGCTTTCTCCGAGAATACATATCCAAAGTCCTTCAGGTAAGCCGGCAAACCCTCCAAATTAGTGTAGCAAATTTTTACAGAGGTAAGACCTTTCTTATGACAGTAAGAACTCCATTTAACAAGGAGTCATTACTACAGTCGATGGTGAGGAGCTTTGGGAAGCATCCATAGTTCTAGAAAACTCACCCTGCAGCTGGGACTGTGTAGTTTCTAGTTTCAGGTGTTCCCTTGCAAGACCCTGAGCCATCTGGGTCAAATTCATCACTTGATCATAGAGTGCACGAATAGGATCCATTGGTGAAGGGGGGGGGGAAAAGGACTTTTTAGGGCCAGTCAAAATGTGACGATAGTCACAACCAATGGCTAGGCCATGAATAAGCTCAGTTTGATGTTCTGGGGACAATACCAAAAGATGATGTAGTAAACCAAGGGAAAATACTAAGTCACAAGTCAGGTCACATACCAGGATCAGAATGTCAGAGAAACAGTGGATAAGCAAAGGTGCAATAACAAGCGGGTAGTCTGAACATGGTCCAAATGTCAGCAACGGAATATCAGTTGCAAAGGTGCAATTACAAACAGGTAGTCTGAACACGGTCCAAAGGTCAGCAGCAGAATATCGGATGCAAAGGGGCAATGACAAACGGGTAGTCTGAACACAATCCAAAGGTCAGCAGCAGAAGAAAATCAGAACTTTCAGCACAGGATACAGGCAAATACACCAGAGAGCACAAGCTTAGAACAAGCTTTTGACTGGCAACGATCTGGGCCAGACAGCTCACCTAAATAACAAGACAATTACCAAGAATATGGAGCACCTGTGGAAGTCTCTGCACCTTCCAGTCAGATAGGTCAATCAAAGCACTGACAGCTCAGCGCGCCCCAGCGCAGGATAGGATGCTAGAGCTGTCCATTAGAGTCCCAGACACTCTGAGCAGAGGAATCATGAAAATTTGGCCCCACAGAGTCCACCATACATATAATGGACCCCACATAGTCCACCATACAGTACAATTGGCCCCACATAGTCAAACAGTAAAATGGGCCCCACATAGTCCACCATACAGTACAATTGGCCCCACATAGTCCACTATACAGTACAATGGGCCTCATATAATCATCCACACAGTACAATGGGCCTCATATAGTCACCATTATGGACACTAGATACACAGCTCTGCTACATTAATTTACAGTGATATGGCAGAGCTGAGTCAGTGTGTTAAGAGCACAACAGTGTGACATTTTCTCTTCTGTGCTCTGAACATGGCGTTGGCGGTGAGCAGTCATCTGCAGCCTTGTATTGTAATATTGATGTTCCCTGGAATCGCCACTTCCCACTGCCAAATCTCACCACATCTAGGACCTCTGCTCCCAGCATCTCCTGTCAACATTCCCAGATCCTATCACTGCTTGGCCAACATCAAGCACCAGGCAGTGACAGTGGCAAAGTGTAGTCTGCCACAGACTTCTCCTACAGCGATGACCTGGACAGCACAGCGGCATGACCATGTCCAAGCAGGAAGCCCCACTGTTTAGGAGATGCAGTTGGACACTGACCACAGAGTCCTCGATACAGTGGATGCCATATTTGAAGGGTCATTTCACATCAGGAATTGCAAATGGCAGCCCACAGTGGCTGCAGAAGAAAAACAGAAACAGTTACCAGCAAATTCTATTTGTATTTAAAAGAACTAATTATATAATCAATAATTAGTCCAAAAATAAAATCCAGGAATCTCTTTTGTGCATTGATCCCCATACAATTCTTCTCCGCTGTCTTCTCCCTTGGATGAAGAAATGTCCGTCTATCACTGCTGAGGTCAGTTATGATTTTTTGCTTTACAGAAAAATATTACTGTCCTCTCATCCTAGCATGGTTAATTCATAAATACATTATAAATCTAGAAATTATTTTTTTTATTTTAGTCATCAAAATAGATATTTTGCATTTTTTTTCCTTACTCCACTTTACAATCAATTGATAGGAAATCCCAAAGCTCTCCTGCAGTCAGAGGGTTAATGTGTTAAGAAAGGCGGGAACGCAATGATGATGATGGTGTACAGCTGTGTGGACTCTTGTCCATCACCCACACTGACGAGTGTCCCGGCCCTGGTCACAGCCCCATGTCACTTGTCCAGACCCCCAGCATAGGGGGACCCTCTGTGTTCCTCACTACCGGGTGCTACATTTCCCACGTCGTTACCACAGGGTGAAATTCTGCAGCTTTTTAAGTGAAATCAATTAACAAAGTCCACAGAGCTAATGGGGGACAAAGTGCAGCAATTCCCGATACTAATTCAGATCATGCCCCGGTGTTAGGGGGAGAAGAAGGGCGGACCCCCTGAAATGTAACCATTACCTGAGTCTCCCATGGGACTGATGGGAATAATATATGAAAAGAATGATTGCAAAATATCAGAAGAGATGATCCATGGAGGTTCAGTGAGATCTGAGGAGGACCGCTGAGATCTGATTAGGGACCGCTGACATCTTAGGAGAACCGCAGCTTAGATAAAGGAAAAAGTGATTTCATGATGGGAATAATCAGATTGTAAAGGATCGAAACTGGAATAAGAGGAAGGAAAAATGTCAAACTGAGAAAAATATGTGGAGCACAAGGGTTCCCACAGAACAATGGAGGAACTGTCACCAAATGTGGATTGTTGGGCTGGAGACACCGGAGCTGCCGCCATCTTCATCTCTTACAGTGACTGAGATTGTCCTCAGTATCGGCCGAGGTGAGAAACAGCAGACACCGACCAGGAGAAGAAGACGACACTGATGAATCAGATCTCCTCTAATTGTCCAATCACACCTCATTGTATGGAGAATAAAATGTAATAGAGATTAAAGGACATGAAAATGAAGGCGCAAACATGGAACAAAGATAAAACTAGTAAATTAAATTACTGGTAAACTGTCACTGATGCATGTAAAATTGGGAAAAAAAAAAAAAAAAAAAAACGATAATGGAACACAAAAATTGTAAATAACTGTAGTTTTAAAGTCATTGAATGAATTTGTAAGATAGAGGGGAAAAAAAACAAATGTTATATTGTTCAAGATTATATAATCAAGAATAAAGGAGGATAATTCTTGCTCAACCTGACAAAATAAAGGATCAAAAATGTAAAAATAAAAAAATTCACAATATAATACATTTCTTTGCTAGAATTCAATTTGTAATGAAAAGATGGAAGTAGATGAAGTGAAATGAAAAAAATACATATAGCTGCATGTAAATAGAAATCTATCCATCGCTCCCCTTTATGAATCCCTAATATAAGGGGCTCGGAGCTGGACCCCGGTATGACCCCAGGAGAGCCCACCCTGGCAGCAGAGAGGAGATCATTATGGATCTGTCTAATGTCCGGTTATTACACATTTCGCTCCTCATCAATGTAGAAAGCGACTTTGTGCCTCTTGCTCGGTGTTTTGGTCCTGGAGATCTCCTGAGATCTGGGGATCTCTCCTCAGTGTAATGTATCATTAGAGCAATTCTCTGTAATTACCAGGACCGGCGAGAACAGCAGATATGGAGACACACGGGGGCGCTGCCCTCAGAGGATATTAGGCGGCTACTGATAGCGGGGGCCGGAGATCTGGAGATAATCATATACAATTTATCTGATGTCATCAGGAAATGATTGAGAAAGGCGGTAATAATAATAATAATTAATTAGCCTTTTAAAGCAATTCTCTAAATTGTGCTCACATCCTACACATTATCTATTAAATCAGTATTTATCTATTGGTGAAGATAGATAAGCAGATAAAGAGGAAATTGATAGATATAGATAAATACATATCAGTTAGAGTTGGATACACAGACACTGATGATATATTTCCATCTCCTTCTCACATCACTTGATTCCAATTATTCATTGATATCAGATATGTGAGATGTAGCGTTAGATACATAGATAAGTGGATAATCAGTGAAATATGAGATCCATTAACTACCAGCTAAATAAGAGCTGTATACATAGATGAGCAGATAACAGAATCCTGCGCCCCGTGGACGGGTGGATCACAGGTCGGTATATAGACACGTGGAGATATATAGTTACACTCATCACACGATTCCCGCTATTTATGGATTCATTACAGGTGTCCTTTTGCCCCCTGGATTTTGGGTCCAGCTGGGGGAGGTTGTAGGAAGCTTTGCCCTTTGGCCATTTCCTCTCCTCTCGGGGGCAGAGTGGGGTCTGTGGGCCAAACCCACTCCTCCACTCTCAGTGCTGATCTCTGCTCTGGGCTATTGGCATGCTAATAGTGTATTTGCATTTCACAGAGCCCAGATCTGGATATAAGGAGGCTCAGAGCTCAGGACCCTACATTCTCCAGAAGAGATCACCTGCTCCTGGAACTTCTCACCACCTGAGGATACTTTCCCTTCTCCCAGCCATCATGCAGCCTACTTCAATCTTCTCAGGGCTTGACCATCACTTGGCTCTGGCTCCTGCTGTGCCAGCGGCCATTCAGGACCAGACGAGACCAAGGAACGCCTTTGATATAGACTCAATATTATCCAGGAAGGACAGACGGGCTCCCCGGGTGATTCTGGAGGAACCCGGCTGGCAGATGCCCCCTGCACCCTATGGTGACTCCTATGGGGCCATGTCCTACCCTCCAGTGTGGCTCTGCCAACCTGCAGCCTTTCCCGGCTATGTCCAGCCCCAGCAGCATTACAGACCACACAGTGGAGGATGCAGATGTCCGTACCCCCTGTGCAGCCACAGAGGTGAGTCCACACTCCTCATCTTGTTATATTACTTTTTATCTAATAATTAATTTTGGTACTAATAATATCTTTACAAAAATTAGATCAGGAGAGATGTGGGTTTTTATTCAGATTTTTTACTGATACTTGTATTTCTCACATCAGAATAGTTATCTTGGATCTCACTTGTAGAAGTTGTAGCTCTGTGCGCTCCAGCCCTAGGAGCGCTCCTTCCTTCTTTCTTGCCTGTGGTAACAGCACCACCTTCTGCTTCTTCCAGGATATACATCCTTCACCAACAGTCCCATAGGATCTCTGCCCTGCAAGATAGGACCCTCCAAACTGAAGAGGATTAGGACGGTCTTCACTCCAGATCAGCTCGACAGGCTGGAGAAAGACTTCCTAAAGCAGCAGTACATGGTGGGGACAGAACGAGTGGACCTCGCTGCCACACTTGGCCTCACAGAAACCCAGGTAAGAACTGGCATATGAGCTTTGCTTGTTCTCAATTTGGGCCCTTTTGTTTGGCAATGCTTTTTTTTTAACTGAGAATTTGTGCTGTGTTAAAAAAAAAAAAAAAAAAAAAAATGTATAATTTAAGGGTCACTGTGCTGTAGCTAAAGAGTCTCTCCCTTTCTTTAGATCCCATTTCTTAACAATATCTTCTCCTTTTTTCATAGGTGAAGGTCTGGTTCCAGAACCGTCGCATTAAGTGGAGGAAACAAAGTCTAGAACAAAAGAAGGCTAAACTGTCCCAGTTTGGAGTTCTTCCCAAACAGTCACCAGCCTCAGATACCACAGAAGAGAGTGAGATTGAAGGAGAGGATGAGGTGGATGTAATGCAATAAATCTCCAACAACTTATTTTTTTTTTCTTGACCATTAAGGAAGAGTCAGACAGTAATAAGACTCAGATGGGGATAGCGGTGCAATATTTGGACTGGCCAGTGGCTCTCCCGATCTGCATTTGGTAGCATGCATTTCTATGGAGCTGTTAAACTTGGGTCAGGGGAGCCACCGAGTCTGACTCTTGCCTAAGTTTGGAGGACTCTAAGGACTACTACAGGATGAAGAAATCCTTCTTTGACAAAAAAATACTCTGGACAATGAGACCCAATGAACTAGTCACTTTGTGCACAAAGGCTTTGGACCCACAGAAGCGCTGGGATAGGCGCAACACGGCTGTTGTCTGTCTTCACTTCCCCGCTCCTCCTGCATGTTAAAGGATTGTCCCGCTACATGGAATAAAGGACATTAACCATTTTTACGAAGCAATGGTGAGTGCTGTTTCCTTTTCTCAATATTGAATCACCTTTGTAAAAACCTAACACTAATTGTCCTTCAACCATGAACACTCTAAGCAAGAGTCGTGTGACGTATTCATCTTCATACATGTTGTCTACCTCTTAGAGCTTGGATGACACTCTGGTTGTCCGATTTTGAACATCTCAGAACATTGATGGGCGACTTTATGTTCCTTCTACCATCTTCCATAAATGAAAATTTGTCTTTAAACTTTTTGTTTGAGGTGTAATTTTAGGACAGGGGTTTGGTTATTGAACAAAGATCTTCCTGAGTAATTGGCGGGAAATAAGGCGCAGTGTATATGATTTGTCCCTCTTCTTACTGTGGTCCTTTATAGTAACTGTGTTACTGGTTTTGCCCTTTATTCTGACCTGATTTGTCGATTTCTTCAAGTTTTGGCCTTTAACACTAGCAGTACTGGGGGACTTGGCACTGGCTATGAAATATAAATACCCCCTCCCCGCTTTCTGATTGGCTGGAGACTGTTCAGCCAATCCCCTGTCCTGTCATAACATCTCAGCCCCTATGGTGGCTCGTGAAGGACTATTGTAATTTATATTTGTATGTAGGCCATTATTTTATTCACATGTTTTATACTGGTCTTTATTTAAAACCATTGAATAAATATTTTTTTTTATGCTCTTATTACTAAATTATCTCTGTGGTCATTCTCTAGTCTTAGCATTTGTTCTCATGTATCTTATTATATTACTCTTAATCCTAAAAACATTAAAGATTAACCAAACATTATTTCAATTTAATTACTGATCAGCGTATGTAAAGTTATAAATCCGTGTAATATACTTTATTACTTCCCTCACACGCCCACCCCAAAAAAAAAAAAAAAATTGGAGACATTGAAGGTATTTTAGTTCCTACAGCTATATCAGCACACAATATATTTCTTTAACCCCTTCCTGACATCTGACGTACTATCCCGTCCACGGTACAAGGGCCTCTATGACCGGGGACAGGATACTACGGCATCACGATCAAGAGTGCTCCCGGGGGGGCGCCGCTGATTGCGGCCGGGTGTCAGCTGATTATCACAGGAAACACCCGCCACTATGTCTCAGGGGCAGTCACGGACTGCCCCAGGCAAGTTAACCCCTGGCACACTGTGATCAAATATGATTGCAGTGTACCGAGGGTTTAGAGAAGCATCGGCAGGGAGGGGGCTCCCTCCGTTCTTTCCTGCGACCCCCGCAGCAGCACGATGTGCAGCGCTGCTGCGAGGGCCTCCTTCCCTGCAGGTCCCTGCATTCAATATGGCGGTGGAGTCCTGCAGGGAGGCGGCTTCCTCAGTGCCTGCAGAGCGCAGGCATGAGGAAGCCTTGTGCAGCGCCTGTCAGATCGATGATCTGCCACAGCGCTGTGTGAAGTGTCAGATCAGCGGTCTGACACTTCACAGTATTGTCGTTCCCACACACCCCCCCCCCCCCCCCCGGGACAATGTAATAGAGTAAACAAAAAAGTGTAAAAATTTATAAAAAAATCGCTAAATAAAAAAAAAAATTCCCTAATAAATTCATTTTTTGGAAATAAAAGAAAAAAAAAAAATAATAAAAGTACACATTTAGTATCACCGCGTCCGTAACGACCCGCCCTATATAACTGTCCCACTAGTTAACCCCTTTAGCGAACCCCTTAAAAAATAAAAATAAAAAACAAAGCAAAAAACAGTGCTTTATTATTATACCGTTGAACAAAAAGTGCAATAATGTGCGATCAATAAGACTGTGTTATGTACTATGGGAGGGTACATTATATTCTATAGGGAGGTTGGCTGTATTATATTCTGTGGGGGCTGTATTATATTCTATGAGGGAGGATTGCATCATACTCTTTGATGGGGCTACATTATATTCTGTGGGGAGGTAGGCTGTATTATACTCTTGGGGGGGCTACATTATATTCTATTGTGTATTATATTAATTTTCTATGAGGGGTGATTGCATCATACTCTGAGGGAGCTGCATTATACTATATGGGGGGCTGCATTATATTCTATGGGGGGCTAGATTATATTGTATGGGGGAGCTTCATTATATTCTATGAAGGAGCTACATTATATTCTATGTGGGCTGCATTATACTCTATGATGAGGGCTATATTGAATTCTATGGAGGGGCTACATTATACTGTATAAGGGGGCTTCATTATATTCTATGGGGTGGCTGCATTATATTTTGTGAAGGGGGCTTCATTATACTCTGAGGGGGCTACCATAAATTCTTTGGAGAGGCAGCATTGTACTATATGGGGGTGCATTATATTCTATGGGGGTTACATTACATTTTATGGTGGGGCTGCATTATACTCTGTGGAGTGGCTGCATTATACTTTGTGGGGTAGTTGCATTATGCTCTATGAGGTGTCTGCATTATACTACATGTGGGCTGTATTATACTGTATGTGGGCTGCGTTACACTATATCAACGACTATGGGGAATACATTATACTATATGAAGAATTATGTTGTGCCTTATACTATGGGAAGTGAATTGTACCACAGAGATGACTGTGGTGGTGCATTATGCTATATGGAGCACTTTGAGGAGTGTATTATACTATATGAAGGACTGAGTAGTGTATTGTTGTATATGGAGAACTATGAGGCGTGTATAATACTATATGGAGGTCTTAGGAGTACATTTTAATATATGGAGGACTCTAGGGAGTGTATAATACTATATGGAGGACCATGGGGGCTGTATTAGTATATGGAGGACTATGGAGAGTGTATTATACTATATGGAGGACTATGGGGCACATTATAATATATGGAGGACTATGGGGTGTATTACACTAAACAAGCAAAATGCTGCATGTTCATCAAGTGATTGCTTATGCTGGCACAAAACTCATTGTTCTCAGCAGCACATCGCCAGTGTAAATTGTAGATGTACTGCTGATAACATGATACTGTACGGGGACAGATTGATCTAATAGTGATGGTTCTGTTCCCATCATTCTTTGTTGGTGTAAAGAGTCCGGGAAACAAGCGTCGAATGACTTCAGTATTGTCGATCACACTCATTTAACGTCCTGAACTCAACGCATGTAACTACAACCGAAATGCTTTGTGTGATGTGCAATATGTTACCATTTGGGGCCCCATTTTGCCTAAAACCGGCCCTGACAGCATGTGACTTAAATATGAGTGTCTGAGCAAAGGGTCTGAATACTTATGACCATGGGATATTTCAGTGTTTTTTTTTTTTTTTTTTTTTTTATAAATTTGTAAAAATTTCTACATTTCTGTTTTTTTTTTTTTTCCAGTAAAGTAAAGATGGGGTGCAGAGGATGGGCGTCCTTCGCGATGTTCATCTTCCGTCGATGTTCTTCCCAGCTTAAATTCCTTGGCCCAGCGTGCAACTGTGGAATATGGAGAAGAGTCCCCCAATGTTTCCACCAAGTCGCTGTGTATGTCTTTGGTAGACATTTTTTTCAAGCCGAGGTATTTGATGACAGCTCTGAGCTCGTTTTTTTCCATTTTGATGTTCACTCCTTGGCAGTTCATATTCAAATGAATGTAGCTCCCGGGAATCGTGGCCTATTTAAGTGATTTTTTTTTTTCCTGGACTAGTGGGTACCTAACAGAGAAGAAAACATTTTATTTTAATTTCTGTGTGCAATAGAAATAACCGATTATCATTACTTTTGGATCGCCCCTCGTATAGTGCCTCGTATACACCTGCGTTATATTACTGTTGGACTGGTTTATATTAGCGGTTGTGCCCCGCTCTTCAGTTACTCTGGACATTTCTATATTGAGCTGTGCATTCATTACTATTGCAGGAAGTGCTCTGTTAGTTTTGCTTTACTTGCATCATTCCATAATGTGCTGTGTTTTTGTTACTATTGCAAGACGTGCTTTGTTAGACTTGTCACACTTGTTAAATATACTTATTTGTAGAGTTGAGCGACTTTTGGTTTTTTAGGGTCGAGTTACGTTTCGTGAAACCCGACTTTTCCAAAAGTCGTGTCGAGCAAGATCGGCCGACTATAGGGAAATGTCGGGGTCGTCCCGAAACACGAAACCCAATGTAAGTCAATGGGGAATAAAAGTCGGCAGTGAGAGGAGGACAGGAAACACACCTACAGTGCCCATTTGAATGCCAAAAGCATCAATTCTTCTTACTTAAGCTTGTCAACCTTAATTAACTTCATAATGCAAGTTACGCACTGAAAAATGGGGGTTATTTGGCTAAAGTTGTGGGGGGGTAGGGCTGGCTCCAGGTTTTCATGTGCCCTGGGCGAAAGAGCGCCCCTTTAACACATACCACAACTCATCATGCTCCGATACGGCAGAGAAATAGCGGTATAGTACAATGAAAAATACTTCACTTTTTACATCTCATGACAAGGCCCATCTATTTCTCCATACAGAATCATTGGTCCCATATAATGTTTGAAACAGTATATGATCAGCTCCACATAATGCTACAGTATATGTTGGTCCCCATGGATGAAGCTCCAATGTCTTATGGGCCCAAATAATGCTCCAAACATAATGGGCCCCATTTCTAATGCTCTAGTGTATAATGGGCCCTGTAAATGCTGCTCCAGTGTCTGATGTCCACCTTTGGAATGTTCCAGTGTATGGTGGGCCCCATCTATCATTCTCCAGAGTATAGTGCTCCCCAAAAATTGCTGTCCCAACATTGAAAACAATCAAATAAGTCTCCTCGCTAGGGAATCCCTGTACTAGTCTAGACTCCTCGTCGTTCCCATCTTCCATCTCACTGCACAGTATTTCAACCTTGCAAGTGCTGTGATCCTGAGCAAGCAGGGGGGGCCCACTCGTTGGCGATGGCACTGGCACGGCCCCTGATAGTACGGTGGTGTGTCTGATGGCGGGTGGGCCGAACCTGCACTTTCATCTGCAGCTTCCTCTTTGTCACCGTGTAAGATGGAACTGTATATGGGAAGGGTAACCTGAGTTTCATCAGGGTCAGATTCAGGCCGTGTAGCGTGCGAGGGGAATGTAGTGGTCTGGGTCAATATACCAGCAGATTCATCGAGCAGTGGCTGGGCATCAGTGCACTTGTGTCGCCTCCAGGAGTACGGTCGCCACAGTGGCATTACCTTCCTCCTAGGGAGTGTGATGTCATGCTTGGGAGCAACGAAGGATCTCTCTAGCAGGTTAATAATAATAATAATAAATTGTATTTTTATAGCGCCGACATATTCCGCAGCACTTTACATTTCAGAGGGGATTTGTACAGACAATAGACATTACAGCATAACAATAATCACATACAGTAGATTATAACAAATACCAAGAGGAAAGAGGGCCCTGCTCGCAAGCTTACAGTCTATGAGGAAAGAGGTAGACACGAGAGGTGGGTGGTAACAGTTGCCCTGATTGTATGGACCAGCCATAATGTTAAGTGTGTGACAGTACAGACACAGAGGGCTAATGGATGCATAAAGCATGTGGGAACATGATGCGGGAAATCTGGTTAACTGTTTGGGCGGCGTTATTCCCACGAGTCATGACCCTCCAAACAGCGTTCATGAAGGCAAAGTGTTTGTTTTACGTGGGCAGTATGGTTGCAAAGCTGAACCTTAAAGGAATGTCCAGAAGGGCACCACCAGGAGTGGAGCCTACGGTTTAATTCGACTCCACCTGGGAAACCTCAACCATGCCAGCTACAGAACAGATGCACACATTGCAAGCTTAATTCCGTTAACGAACGAGACTCCGTCATGCCCCGCGGTCCGAGTCCGGCTTACTAGAGTGACACGTGAGGCTCTGGCACATGAGATTGGCCAATAACTGGTGTGTCATGCCCTTACATGTCCGTGGCTGCATGCAGGCTCGGACTGGCCCACCGAGGTACCGTTGGATCCCTCGGTGGGCCCCGCCCCCGAATGTCACTGTCACTCACTGGTTGCTCGTACCCAGGGCAGGGCCGGCGTCAGCACCCGGGCAAGTCACTGGGATACCCGCTGGCCGCCGCCACGCCCCTCATGTACTGACCCCATCCTGCGCCCTCCGCGAGGGACCCACGCAGTGACGCAGCCCCTTACAGCCAGCAATGATCATCGCTTCCTTCGGCTGTAATCTTGTGTGCGGTGCCAGCACAGGACCTGTGATGAGGTCACAGGAGGGGAGGAGTCGGGTCACATGATCAGGGTGGCTGCAGGACTCTGCTGTGCTGGTCGCTTTTCATTATGGTGCTGGTCTGGATGGATGAGGTAACGTTTATGTGTGGGACAGTGGGGTCAGGGAGGGGTTTAACAAGTGGATGTAGCAGAGCCGTGTGTGTACTTGTGTGGGGTCAGGGAGGGGTTTAACAAGGTGGATGTAGCAGAGCCGTGTGTGTTCTTGGGTGGGGTCACGAGGGGTTTTACAAGGTGGATGTAGCAGAGCCGTGTGTGTTCTTGGGTGGGGTCACGAGGGGTTTACAAGTTGTACGGAGCAGAGCCATGTGTGTACGAGGTGTACGGAGCAGAGCCGTGTGTGTACGATGTGTATGGAGCAGAGCCGTGTGTGTACGAGATGTACGGAACGGAGCCGTGTGTGTACGGAGCTGAGCCGTGTGTTTATGGAGCGGAGCAGAGCCGGGGGTGTACGGAGTGAAGCTGCGTGTGTACAAGGTGTACGGAGCGGAGCCGTGTGTGTGTACGATGTGGAGCCGCGTGTGTACGAGGTGTATGGAGCAGAGCCGTGTGTGTACGAGATGTACGGAGCTGAGCCGTGTGTTTATGGAGCAGAGCCGGGGGTGTACGGAGTGAAGCTGCGTGTGTACAAGGTGTACGGAGCGGAGCCGTGTGTGTACGAGGCATACAAAGCGGAGCCGTGCGTGTACGAGGTGTATGGTGGGGAGCATTTATACCTCCCGAGTCCCAACTGTCCCGGATCCAGCGAGACAGTCCCGATTTTGAGAGAGAGACTGCCCCAGCCGGGAGCTTACTTTCCCCGCGGGACACAGGAGTACACAGCGGACCCCCAAGGAGCAATTTAAAACTTGCACGTACCGTTCTGCCGGAAGTGATGTGCTGGAAGCTGACCAGAAATTAGGTCATTTCAGTAGGAGATTGTGACGGAACCATGGAGGCACTTCAGGGAATGCTTCAGATCCATCACCGTGTCCTCCTCTGACAGCGGACAGCGAGATCGCCTTGGAATCGGGGATGTCGGCCATGTGAGCGGATCATGATATGTCCTGCACCAGGAGGCTCAGGTAGGAACTACAATGGGAGCTGGGCTGCTATAGTATCTTTATAGAATTTTTCTTTCTCTGTTTCTTTCTCTCTCTGTTCTTTCTCTCTAATCTTTTTTTTTTTCTCTCTGTTCTTTCGCTCTCTGTTCTCTTTCTTTCTTTCTGTCTCTGTTCTTTCTCTCTGTCTGTTCTCTCTTTCCTCTGCTTTCTTTCTTTCTTTCTTTCTTTCTTTCTTTCTTTCTTTCTCTCTGTTCTTTCTTTCCCCTCTTCCTCTCTGTTCTTTCCTCTCTTTCTTTTTCTCTCTACCTCTCTGTTCTTTCTTTACCCTCCTTCTTTTTCTCTCTCCTTGTTCTTTTTTTCTGTCAACTCTTTTTCTCTCTCCTTTCTTTCTTTCTTTCTTTCTTTCTTTCTCTTTGTTCTTTTTTTCTGTCCACTCTTTCTTTCTCTTTGTTCTTTTTCTTTCTTTCTTCTTTCTCTCTGTTCTTTCTTTCCCCTCTTTCTTTCTCTATCTGTTCTTTCTTTCTTTACCCCCTTTCTTTCTCTTTCTCTCTGTTCTTTATTTTCTTTCTTTCTTTCTTTCTTTCTTTCTTTCTTTCTTTCTTTCTTTCTTTCTCTGTTGGTTCTTTCTATGTTCTTTCTTTCTATGTTCTTTCTTTCTTTCTCTCTCTGTATCTTTCTCTGTTCTTCCTTCCTTCCATTCTTTCTCTTTCTTTCTCTGTTCTTTATTTCCCCTCTCTTCTTTCTTTCATGCGTACACTACTAATCAGTAGCCTCCATCACATGAACGTGTTTTGCCACAGAGCGAGTGTCCATGTGGATCACTTGCGTGTCCGTGTGATCCACATGGAGACAAGTCCATTTTTGGCCGTCACCACAGATGTCACACGGCATGAGTCATGGTATGTGTTAAGGGGGGGCCAACTGAGACTTTTTCGCCCGGGGCCCTCAAAAACCTGGAGCCGGCCCTGCCCAGGGGTGGGATTCAGCGGGTTCTCCCTGGTATCTGGTACACAGGCCAACGCCGGGTCAGTGAGTTACTGTCTGTATGTGCTGCGTATTGGGGACCTGTGCTGCCTACTAGGGACCTGTGCCTGCCTTTTGGGGACCTGTGCCTGCCTTTTGGGGACCTGTGCCTGCCTTTTGGGGACCTGTGCCTGCCTTTTGGGGACCTGTGCCTGCCTACTAGGGACCTGTGCCTGCCTACTAGGGACCTGTGCCTGCCTACTAGGGACCTGTGCCTGCCTACTAGGGACCTGTGCCTGCCTACTAGGGACCTGTGCCTGCCTACTAGGGACCTGTGCCTGCCTACTGGGGACCTGTGCCTGCCTACTGGGGACCTGTGCTGCCTATTGGGGACCTGTGCTGCCTATTGGGGACCTGTGCTGCCTATTGGGGACCTGTGCTGCCTATTGGGGACCTGTGCTGCCTATTGGGGACCTGTGCTGCCTATTGGGGACCTGTGCTGCCTATTGGGGACCTGTGCTGCCTATTGGGGACCTGTGCTGCCTATTGGGGACCTGTGCTGCCTATTGGGGACCTGTGCTGCCTATTGGGGACCTGTGCTGCCTATTGGGGACCTGTGCTGCCTATTGGGGACCTGTGCTGCCTATTGGGGACCTGTGCTGCCTATTGGGGACCTGTGCTGCCTATTGGGGACCTGTGCTGCCTATTGGGGACCAGTGCTGCCTATTGGGGACCTTTGCTGCCTATTGGGGACCTGTGCTGCCTATTGGGGAGTTGTGCTGCCTATAGGGACCAATGCTGCCTATTGGGGACCTGTGCTGCCTATTGGGGCAGCTAATCGCACGGGTACCGGGAGGCTTTTGCCGCTAAGACCGGCAGGCAGCAACACTGCCGGACTGGTCCGGGCGAATTTTAGCCCCCCCTGCAGATACGAATGCTTCGATTGGCTGGGCTGTGTAGCATCTACCATGGAACTCTTGTTGGGACAAAGTGATCACTATACCCCCTACGTCAATCCTTGGGGGTGTAGATTCCAAAATGGGGTCACTTTTTAACTTCAAAGTAACACAGGTCAGATTTGCAAAAAATGGCCTGGGCATTAAGGTGAAAACAGGCCTGCGGCCCTAAAGGATTAAATGAATCGTAGTGCGGAAAGATCTGCAGCATATGAACAACGGTGCAGCTTTTAGTAGAATTAGGATGCTGAAATGATGCAGATTTGGCGTGGGATATACGGCAAAAGAACCCATGGTGTAATTCTGCGGTCTCAAAGCCTAAATGTTGAGTTGTACATTACTGTAGGTGGGCCCCTAAAATTAATTCCCTTGGTGGGCCCTAGACACCCCAGTCCGACCCTGGCTGCATGTGCGCTACACTGAAAAGGCCAGCGTTTGTCGCTTACAGGTGCAGATAACACGCTGAACAACGTTAGTGATGGGGATCTGTGATTACAATTATTACCCGCGAACGATGATTTCCCAGTAAGTGCAGGTCAACCGCAATTCCGGAATTAGGCCTAACCGTCATTCCTGAAAAAATGAAAAACTTACGTGTGCAAACCACAGGTGCTGTAGCTTGCTTAACAACTTGCCAGCCATTCTCAGGCCCAGTATGGATTACACGTGATTGCACAAAGGTGAGAAAGGGTACCGTATCCCCGGATAATATGTATGGATAGCATAGTGTACACATTCAAAATATATGTCTATACATCAGTAGGCAGGCTCAGACGGTGTTAGGCCCAGTATGGATTGCACGTGATTGCACAAAGGTGAAAAAGGGTACCGTATCCCCGGATAATCATGTATGGATAGCATAGTGTACACATTCAAAATATATGTCTATACATCAGGAGGCAGGCTCAGACGGTGTCAGGCACAGTATGGATTTGACGGCCCAGACTACACAGCGGAGGAGCAGGGAGAGGTAAAGATTGCATATGCTGGGGCCCTGCCCAAGCAAGGGGGGCCAACTCGTGGGCGTCGGTACTGGCACTGGGCCCCTCATAGTACGGCGATGTGTCTGACGGTGGGTGTGCACCACCACCGTCAGAGACACTTGATTGCACTATGAGGGACCCTGTACCAGGGCCCGCGCCCGAGAGTCGGCCTACCCACCTGTCCAGGGCAACGGCACTCGCACGGTGTCGTGCGCTAGGTGGTGACCCCGGCCATGGGGGGGGAGGCAGCACAGTTAGAGAGTTTTAGAAAGTGGCATATGTTGATGTTGGACATTCAGCTGATGCAAAAGGTGAAATAGGTCAAGTCCCAGGAAGAGGTGGACCAAAGCAGGCCATTTTTCTGTCACCCTATGTGTCATCAGGGGAAGGTGGGACCAAATCCTTGGAAACCCATGCATGGTTCATTTTAATGAAGGTTAGATCATCCACATTTTGGGTTGACAGACGGGTCCTTTTTTCTGTCAGGATTCATCCAGCTGCACTGAAGACTCTTTCCGATAGCACACTTGCAGCTGGGCAAGCGAGCTCCTGTAAGGCATATTGTGCCAATTCAGGCCAGGTGTCCAGTTTAGCGGCCCAATAGTCAAAGGGGAATGACCTGTGTGGGAGAACATCGATATGGGAGGAAAAGTAGTTTGTAACCGTAGTTGACAACTGCTGTCTCCTGTCACTTTCCATCGATGCAGTATTACCAATTGTGTGAGCGGTACTTGAAAAATCAGTCCACAACATTGTCATGAAACCCCTGTCTCCAACGGCACTTCTGCTGTGTACACCACGAACACCTCTGCCAAGCTGCCCCCGGCCCGTACGGCTCGTGTGAGAACCATCACCACTGCTGTGTGCTGGGAATGCCTCAAGCAACCGATTTTATCAGAGTTGCTTGTTTATTAGCCAATATTAGGTCAAGGTTCTCCTGTGGCATGATGTTTTGTAATTTGCCTTTATAGCGTGGATCCAGGATGCTGGCCAACCAGTAGTCATCGTTCATCATTTTGGCAATGCGGGGGTCCCTTTTTAGGATCTCCAAGGCATAATCTGACATGTGGGCCAATGTTCCTGGTGTCAATGATGCACTGCGAGTGCTGGTTGGTGGAGCACTTTCTGGCAAATCCACATCCCTCCAGTCACGCACAAACCCTGTACCAGAACTTGCCACGCCAACATTTTCACTTGCCCCACGAGATGCATCCTCCTCCCCTAAGTAATCATCCCCATCATCATCCTCCTCCTCCTCTTCTTCCTCCACCTCGTCCAGGAGAGGTCCCTGAGCAGCCAATGGGTGAATGTCATCAAGGATTCCCTCCTCGTCAACATTGGCTGCAGACGCCTGCTCCTTAAGGTGCGTCAAAGTTTGCATGAGCAGACGCATAAGTGGGATGCTCATGCTTAGGATGGCGTCTGCGCTTACCAGCCATGTGCATTCCTCAAAACACTGAAGGACTTTACAGAGGTCTTTCAGCTTCGAACACTGCACACCTGTCAACTCCATGTCTGCTCTCAAAGTGCCTGGCCGTGTATCCTCACACAAATGCATTATGGCCTGCCTCTGCTCGCACAGCCGCTCAACCATGTGCAGGGTGGAGTTCCACCTTGTTGCAATGTCGATAATGAGGCGGTGGTTGGGAAGGTGGAGCAATCGCTGCAGCTTCTGCATACGAATGGAGTGTACAGGCGACCAGCGGATGTGCGCGCACAGTCTTCGCACCTTCTGGAGCAGGGCTGTTAACTCCGGATAATTTTTGAGGAAGCACTGCACCACCAGGTTCAAGGTGTGAGCCAAGCAAGGTATGTGGCTGAGTTTTGAAAGGGTTATGGCTGCCACAAAATTACGGCCGTTATCACTAACTACCTTGCCTGCCTCAAGATGTACACGGCCCAGCCATGACTCAGTTTGTCGCTTCAAGTACTCGGCCAGCACCTCGGCGGTATGTCTGTCGCCCAAACACATCATCTGCAACACAGCCTGCTGACGCTTTCCACTACCTGCTCGATAGGGGGACACCTCGTGTGCAACAGTGGCAGCTGCAGCTGCAGATGGAGTGCTCGTACGACTGCGCTCTGTGGACGAGCTTTCGCTTCTGGAGGAGGAGGAGGAGGGTCGAACACCTACAGCCAACTGTTTCCTATACCGTGGGCTTGGCAGCACTGTCCCACCACCGCTGTCCCCTGTGGACCCTGCATCCACCACATTAACCCAGTGCGCAGTGATGGACACGTAACGGCCCTGGCCATGCCGACTGGACCATGCATCAGTTGTGAGGTGCACCTTTCCACTCACTGACTGCTTGAGTGCATGGACAATGCGGTCTTTCACATGATGGTGGAGGGCTGGGATGGCTTTGCGAGAGAAGAAGTGGCGACTGGGTAGGTCATAGCGTGGTACTGCATAGGCCATGAGTTCGCGGAAAGCTGCGCTTTCCACCAACCGAAAGGGCATCATCTCAAACGAGATTAGTTTGGCAATGTGGGCGTTCAAACACAGTGTACGCGGATGAGAGACTGAGTACTTTCTTGACCTACTCATAGCGTCTGGGAGGGTGAGCTGGACTTTAGAGCTGCATTTGGTGGAAGTAGTGGTGGACAAGGCGGACTGAGAGAGGGTTGATGATGGTGATGGACTTGGTGTTCTTTCTGATGGCCTAGATTCAGTATTTCGTTGATATAACAGTGGGATTCCCTGACTGCTGTGGCCTTGCAACGACACCTCAACATTTGCTGCTGTGCTGACCGGTGGGCTTACAGTGGGGGAAACAATGTAGCGTTGCTGACTACCTTCTTTGTGATCAGTTGCACATGTGGTACTTGAGGTTTGGTGTTGTGTCCACACTTGCAAGTGCATGGTGGTTAAATGTCTAAGCATGCAACTGGTATTCAAACTTTTCAGATTTTTCCCTCGGCTAAAGGTCTTTGCGCACTTCTTACAGATAACCTTGGCCTGATCATGAGGATTTTGTTCAAAAAAGTGCCACACTGCACTCTTCCTACTTTGGCAGACATTTTGCGGCCTAGCACGCTGTGATCTTTTGACCCTCTGGACAAGCTGTCCAGCAACTCTTTTGATGTTTGGAACCTGTCTTTGGAGTGCTCGGGGCCTGCCAGATAACAGCTGTTGCGATGTCGATGTCTGCTGTGGATGCTCCTCATCTGAGCTATTGGAAGCAGCACCCTCTTCCCCCAATGGATGCCAATCTAGGTCAACAACTGGGTCATCCATCACCTCCTCTTCAATGTCATGTGCACCTTCCTCTGTGTCACCGTGTATGGTGGTATAGTGTGTGGGAAGGGGCACCTGAGTCTCATCAGGGTCAGAATCTGGCTCTGTACACTGCGAGGACAATGTAGTGCTCTGAGTGAATGTACCAGCAGAATCATCCATCAGCGGCTGTGCATCAGTGCACTCCATGTCAGATTCATCTTGGCCTGGGTAATTCACCATTTGACTTGATAATCCAGGCATGGTATGTGAAAACAGCTCCATGGAGTAATCAGTAGTATGGCCTGCGTCATCCTTCAATCTTGGTTGGGGTGAAGGACACAAGGAAAGGTGTGGTTCATGAACATGAGCCTCCAATGACGACTCAGTTCTTTTACTTTTTACAACTTCAGAAGAGGAGGCGATAGAGCTGGAGGCTGAGTCAGCAATGTAAGCCAAAACTTTTTCCTGCACCTCTGGCTTTAAAAGCGGTTTGCTAACTCCTAGAAAAGTAAGCCTTCAAGGCCTTGAGGAGCCAGACGATGATGCAGGCTCAACACCTCCTGCATTCGGTCCTATTTTGCTTTTGCCAATACCATCAGATCCACCACCAACACCATCATTACCAGCTGCCAACCCCCACCCAATTCCACGGCCTCTTCCACCAGCCTTCCTCATTTTTGGTAGAAATGTAGACAAAATCCAACAAACTATATAGTAATGTAAAACAAGGTACAAGGTGTCTATAAGACAGGGGAGATTTTGAATTTCTGCACACACTTGTGGACACTGGACACTTATGGATTGTGTGAGGCCCACTGAATATCAGAGCGCTATGTCACAGGCTCGATGGCACAGGTGTGAAAAAAATGACTACAGGATCACGGAGATTTTGAATTTCTGCACACACTTGTCGACACTGGACACTTATGGATTGTGTGAGGCCCACTGAATATCAGAGCGCTATGTCACAGGCAGAAATTGGCTAGTGTATCACAAACTACAAGGTGTATATAGAATTGGGCAGAATAGGAATCTCCCTAGAGTGTAGGTCTGTAAGAACGGAACAAGTCCTCCACTTATTCTCACAGAGTGACACACAGCTTCACTGTGGCCGTGATAACAGCCGTTACACGGTACTGAGAGGAGCGTGCACGTACACGGCTGTCCGGTGTACGTAAAATTGTCAAGCTCCGTGTTTTTTAAGTATACGGACTGACACACGCTGTCTCTCTATAGTTTTGAATGTGATCAAACAGCAAATATATTTAACTGTTTGAAAGCTAGAGAAAACTAGAAGGTGCAGGTCTGTAAGAACGGAACATGTCCTCGACTTATTCTCACAGAGTGACACACAGCTTCACTGTGGCCGTGATAACAGCCATTACACGGTACTGAGAGGAGCGTGCACGTACACGGCTGTCCGGCGTACGTAAAATTGTCAAGCTCCGTGTTTTTTAAGTATATGGACTGACACACGCTGTCTCTCTATAGTTTTGAATGGGATCAAACAGCAAATATATTTAACCCTCCGTCAGGCGCAATAGATCTGACAGGCACACAGTAATTAGTTTCACTTCTCTCTCCTTGCCCACTTATCAGAAAACCCCACCCCTCCTAGTTATCTCCTGACTCTACAGGCTCTGTGAAACCTGATATCACAGTGACTCAGCAGACCTTCTAGTGAGCAGATATCAACACTTTGGCTTCTTAGGCACATTGCGCCTGATTTCAACACAAATTGAAAGGTTAGTATTTTCTTTTTTTATTCATCACGATTGTGTATTTAGCTTGTTTTATGAAGGATTAATGCTAAGTTAGTGTACATATGTACTGTTTTCTTAGACAAAAGGAGGGTGGCTTCTAAGGCACATTGCGCCCTAACACATACTCTTTCTCTCTTGCTTCAGATTTTCTGCTGCAATGGCCAGAAAACAGTATGATTCATCTAAACCCCTTCATTTAGAAGAAATGAAGATTTTTTTGTTAGAAGATGATGAGGAAGAACCAGCAGTAACTGAGGATTTAGAGGAATCTAGTGACATTTCATCTGAAGATGAGGTAGCAGAATGTAACACTGATTCTGGAACAGAGCAGGATGGTGATGACACTGATACAGAGGAAACAGACACAGATCTAGCTTATTATTTGGGCAAAGATAAAAATACAAAGTGGAACAAAAAGGCACCCAAGAACAAACAGCGCAGAGAATCCCACAATATTATTACACACCTTCCTGGAGTTATTGGAAGTGCTAGAAAAGCTAAAACTGCAGTGGAATGTTGGAGTAATCTAATTACAGATAGCATGTTGGAAACTATTGTTCGGTTCACTAACCAGTATATTGACACAATCAAAGAGCAATTCTCCAGAGAGAGGGACATCAAAAACACTGATGTGATTGAACTCAAGGCATTTATTGGCTTGTTATACCTAGCTGGTGCTTTCAGAGCAAATAGGCAAAGTTTGGAGGAGCTGTGGGGGACAGACGGTGATGGCATCGAAAAATTCAGCCTTGTGATGAATCTGAAACGATTCAAAGTCCTGATCCGTTGCCTCCGTTTCGATGATCTTCTGCTGCAATTGAAACCACTGAAGATGAGTAGAAAATAATTAAGTAACATCTAAGTGCAATATCCTTTAAGTTTTTTTCCATAATTTTATATTTAAGCAATAGTTAAGTAAAGATAACTGGAGCCTATTTGGCGGTACTACCGAAAAGTGGTACTTTTAGTTTTAATAAGTTTATGGTTAATAAATGTTTTTTTTTGCATCTGATTTGGTGTAATCTCTTTTAATACATTCCTATGAAGGTCACTGACTACTTCTATAGTCCTGAAATTGAAATATGTAGCTACTATAGGTGGTTTTCTGACCTGTGCTTGTCAGGCACATTGCGCATGAACTGAGGAGAATCTATATTGCGCCTGACGGAGGGTTAACTGTTTGAAAGCTAGACTAAACTAGAAGGTGCAGGTCTGTAAGAACGGAACATGTCCTCGACTTATTCTCACAGAGTGACACACAGCTTCACTGTGGCCGTGATAACAGCCGTTACACGGTACTGTGTGAGGAGTGTGCACCGCTGTATGGTGTGAAAAAATGCACGCTCAGTACCTCAGCAGGACAAAAAAAAAAATTGGGATTGCTTTTAAAAAAAGCAGTTTTCAGAGCAGTGGGTAAACAGCAATGCAGCCGTCAGGAAGCCTTAGAAGGCAGCCTAACAACCAACACCGCTGATCCACCAAAATATAGCCTCCCCTTGCACTGCACACACAGTGACTGGTGTGTTGTGCAGGCCAAATCGCTAGCAGCAGAAGCAGTTCTTTTGTCTTCTTCCCTGCCTAACGCTCTCCCTACAGAATCAGCAGCAACCTCTCCCTATGCTAAGATCGGCAGAAGTAAGATGGCGGTCGGCGTGCACGCCCTTTTATACCCCCTGTGACGCCCACCAAAGCAAGCCAATCACTTGCATGCCCTTCTGAAAGATGGTGGTGACCCCTGCCTATGTCATCATGTTGCCCACAGTGTCCGTGGATCCTGATTGGCTGAAAAAGAGCGCAAAGCAAACTTATGAAACGCGACTTTGGCGCGTAAGTCGCCGACCTCGTGGCCGACCTCATCCTAGGGTCGGGTTTCGTTTCATGAAACCCGACTTTGCCAAAAGTCGGCGACTTTTGAAATTTTTCGACCCGTTTCGCTCAACTCTACTTATTTGCATCAACTTTGGACTCGGTTTCATATTATCTCACGCTGTCAGATTCCGTATTACCCATATAATTATTACATGCTTACAGCGCAAGGCACTTTTTATGTCGCAGGTCCAGCACAACCATTGCCAGTTATGATATCGGGAGAAAAGGTGAATATCTCCCTGCTGTAGGTAGCCCCCAGACACAACAGGCAGCAGAGACCACAGCCTGAGGTGCAAAGGGGGAAGCATCTGCATCAGTTTATGATGAGGACCCTCAGGACCGATCTGAGCTGCCAACATTAGTTATAATCCTAATCGACTGCAGCTCCAGTTGGGGGGGGAACATCCTCACACGAAATGGCAACTTCTAAGTCCAAATATCAGCCCGTGCATGACACCAATATACAATTACACAACTACTCCTCCGATGAAGGAGAAGAGGGAACATCATACATGCTGCCCAGTACTAGGAAAAGAAATCCACAGGCGCTAATAAGGCAGGGGCAGATAGAGGCATATCCCTTACACTATGTGCCCTTCACCCCAAGTCAGGTGACCAGTATTCTATATGATCTGCCAGACCCAGAGATGCATCCTGTGCCATTTTACCGAAGAATGCAGCAGAACCATATATAATCATAGAATCGTAGAGTTGGAAGGGACCTCCTGGGCCATCTGGTCTGACCCCCTGCTCAAAGCAGGATTCTCTAAGTCATCCCAGTCAGATGTCTGTCCAGCCTCTGATTGAAGACTTCCATTGAAGGAGAACTCACCACTTCTCGTGGCAGCCTGTTCCACTCATTGATCACTCTAACTGTCAAAATGTTTTTTCTAATATCTAATCTGTGTCTCCTCCCATTCAGTTTCATCCCATTGCTTCTAGTCTTTCCTTGTGCAAATGAGAATAAAGATGATCCTTCTACAATGTGACAGCCCTTTAAATATTTGTAGACAGCTATTAAGTCTCCTCTCGGTCTTCTCTTTTGCAAACTAAACATTCCCAAATCCTGCAACCTTTCCTCATAAGACAGGGTTTGCAGACCGGTCACCATTCTGGTCGCTCTTTTCTGAACTTGCTCCAGTTTGTTGATGTCTTTTTTAAAATGTGGTGCCCAAAACTGGACACAATATTCCAGATGAGGTCTGACCAAAGAGGAGTAGAGGGAAATAATGACTTCACGTGATCTAGACTGTATGCTTCTGTTAATACATCCTAGAATTGCATTTGCCTTTTTTGCTGCTGCATCACACTGTTGACTCATATTCAGTCTGTGATCTATTAGTATACCCAATAGTGTTGAGCATTCCGATACCGCAAGTATCGGGTATCGGCCGATACTTGCTGTATCGGAATTCCGATACCGACTTCCGATATTTTTTCAATATCGGAATTCGGCATCGGAATCGGAAGTTCAGTTGATTGACGGCCTGACGTCATCATGATGCGCGGTGTGTGCGCATCATGATGCGCCGTCATTTCGGGCCTGCCGGGGGTCTCTGCCGGCCTGCCGGGGGGCTGTGCCGGCCTGCCGGGGGGCTGTGTGGACTGCCCGGGGTCTGTACCGGCCTGCCGGGGGGCTGTGCCGGCCTGCCGGTGGTCTGTGCACCCTGTGGGGGTCTGTACCGGCCTGCCGGGGGGCTGTGCCGGCCTGCCGGGGGGCTGTGCTGATGTCCGGGGGTCTGTGCAAGCATCGTCCGATGGGACTACAAGTCCCATCGGGCGATGCCTGCTACCATGACAGTGATTGACACATTAGCCAATGATGGGACAGTAGTAGTCCCATCATCCGGCTAATGTGTTAAATGTTAAAAAAAAAAAAAAAAAAAAAAAAAAAAAAATTTCTACATACATACTACATATATACTACATACATACTACATATATACTACATACATACTACATACATACTGCATGCTACATACATACTACATACATACTACATGCATGCTACATACATACTACATGCTACATACATACTACATATATACTACATACATACTACATATATACTACATATATACTACATACATACTACATATATACTACATACATACTACATACATACTGCATGCTACATACATACTACATACATACTACATGCATGCTACATACATGCTACATACATACTACATACATACTACATGCTACATACATACTACATGCATGCTACATACATACTACATGCTACATACATACTACATATATACTACATATATACTACATACATACTACATACATACTGCATGCTACATACATACTACATACATACTACATGCATGCTACATACATACTACATATATACTACATGCATGCTACATACATACTACATGCATGCTACATACATACTATATGCTACATACATACCACATATATACTACATACATACAATACATTCATACAATACATACATAGACATACAGTACATATAACATAGAGTAACATACTTACCAATACTTGTCACATTGTTCCCCGAAGCCATTGTCTTTTCCGGGATAAATATTAACATAACAAACCACAAAAATACTCACCCACGATCCGAAGCAGTCCACGAGTGTGTCCCACGACGATCTTGGGTAGAGAACTGCAGCATCAGATGATGCTGCCGTTCTCTACGGGCTGCAGGAATCCAATGACGGAAGGTAGGTATCCTTCAGCACTGTATTCCTCCGCCACTTAAAAAAAAAAAAGTCCCTAGTCTCACTTTATGCCATTGCTGTGTGGGAAATTCCCACACAGCAATGGCATAAAGTGAGACTAGGGACTTTTTTTTTTTAAGTGGCGGAGGAATACAGTGCGGAAGGATACCTACCTGCCGTCATTGGATTCCTGCAGCCCGTAGAGAACGGCAGCATCATCTGATGCTGCAGTTCTCTACCCAAGATCGTCGTGGGACACACTCGTGGACTGCTTCGGATCGTGGGTGAGTATTTTTGTGGTTTGTTATGTTAATATTTATCCCGGAAAAGACAATGGCTTCGGGGAACAATGTGACAAGTATTGGTAAGTATGTTACTCTATGTTATATGTACTGTATGTCTATGTATGTATTGTATGAATGTATTGTATGTAGTATATATGTGGTATGTATGTAGCATGTAGTATGTATGTAGCATGCATGTAGTATGTAGTATGCATGTAGTATGTATGTAGCATGCATGTAGTATATATGTAGTATGTATGTAGCATGTAGTATGTAGCATGCATGTAGTATATATGTAGTATATATGTAGTATGTATGTAGCATGTAGTATGTATGTAGCATGCATGTAGTATGTATGTAGTATGCATGTAGCATGCAGTATGTATGTAGCATGCATGTAGTATATATGTAGTATGTATGTAGCATGTAGTATGTATGTAGCATGCATGTAGTATGTATGTAGTATGTATGTAGCATGCATGTAGCATGCAGTATGTATGTAGCATGCATGTAGTATATATGTAGTATGTATGTAGCATGCATGTAGTATATATGTTATGCATGTAGCATGCATGTAGTATGTATGTAGTATATATGTGGTATGTATGTAGCATGCAGTATGTATGTAGCATGCATGTAGTATATATGTAGTATGTATGTTGCATGTAGTATTTATGTAGTATGAATGTAGCATGTATGTAGTATGCATGTTGTATGTATGTAGCATGTAATTTTTTTTTTTTTTTTTTTTTTTTTACATTCAACACATTAGCCGGATGATGGGACTACTACTGTCCCATCATTGGCTAATGTGTCAATCACTGTCATGGTAGCAGGCATCGCCCGATGGGACTTGTAGTCCCATCGGACGATGCCTGCACAGACCCCCGGAGCCTGCACAGACCACCGGCAGGCCGGCACAGCCCCCCGGCAGGCCGGCACAGCCCCCCGGCAGGCCGGCACAGCCCCCCGGCGCCTGCACAGACCACCGGCAGGCCGGCACAGACCACCGGAGCCTGCACAGACCCCCTGGCAGGCCGGCACAGCCCCCCGAAAGGCCCGTACAGACCCCAGAGAGGCTGTACAAGGGCAGGAAAGGGTTTTTCTTATTCCGATACCGGAAGTCCCATAGACTTGAATGGGACTTCCGGTATCGGAATCGGCGATACCGATACTTTTTTTAAAGATCGGCCGATACCATCCGATACGATACTTTGAAGTATCGGACGGTATCGCTCAACTCTAATACCCAAGTCTTTTTCACATGTGCTGTCACTTAGCCCTATTCCTCCCATTCTGTATATGCTTTTTTCATTTTTTATTGCCCAGATGTAGTACTTTGCATTTCTCCCTGTTAAAAACCATTCTGTTAGTTGCTACCCACTTCTCCAGTTGATTTATATCTTTTTGAATCCTCTCTCTCTCTTCTCTAGTATTAGCTATCCCTCCTAGCTTTGTGTCATCAGCAAATTTAATCGGTTTACCCTCAATTCCTTCATCTAAATAGTTGATAAAGATGTTGAACAATACAGGGCCCAGGACAGAGCCCTGTGGTACCCCACTTGAGACATTCTTCCAACTGGATGTGCAGCCATTTACGACCACTCTTTGGGTCCGATCACTAAGCCAGTTATGAATCCACCTAACAGTTGCCTTGTCCATTCCATACTTAGTCATTTTTTTCAATAAGAATTGTATGAGAGACTTTGTCAAATTCTTTGCTGAAGTAAAGATATACTATATCTACAGCATTTCCTTGATCCACCCAATCAGTGATACCGTCATAGAAGGAAATTAAGTTAGTCTGACATGACTTATTAGTTACAAACCCATGCTGACTCTGTTTAATCACTTCATTCTTATCCAGGTACTGACATACATGTTGTTTAATAATTTGTTCAAAGATCTTTCCTGGTATAGAAGTCAGACTCACTGGCTTATAGTTGCCTGGGTCCACCTTCTTCCCCTTTTTTGAAGATAGGAACAACATTTGCTCTTCTCCAGTCTTCTGGCACTTCTCCTGTTCTCCAAGAATTTTCAAAGATTATGGAGAGGGGTTCAAAAATATCTTCTGCTATCTCCTTCAGTACCCTGGGGTGTAATTCATCTGGACCTGGAGACTTGAATTCATTTAGGTTAGCTAAGTGTTTCCTCACTATCTTTCTGTTTATAGATATCCTGGATTCTTCTATTCCCTTAATAGGACAGTGAAGAACAGTTGATGTCACATTTCCTTTCTGAGAGAAAACAGATGCAAAATAGGAATTTAAAAGTTCAGCCTTCTCAACATCCTGTCTTACCATTTCATCATTTTCATCCTGTGAAAATCCTATAGCATCTTTGACTTTTCTTTTACTTTTGACATATCCCCAAAATCCTTTATTATTGCTTTTGACATATCTTGCAAGCCTCATTTCATTTTCAGCTTTAGCTAATCTGATTTGTGCCCTGCAGGTTCTGCAGACAGCATTATATTCTTCTTTAGATATGCCTCCCTCTTTCCATTTTATAAACATTTTTTTCTTCCTTTTTAGCATGTGCTGAAGTTCTGTGTTCATCCATCCTGGTTTCCTTAAATACTTCCTATTCTTCCCTCTTTTCGGAATTGTTAACAAGTGTGCTTTGAGAATTTCATTTTTCAAGATTTCCCATCCTTCCTGGACATTTTTGTCTTTAAGGATATCCAGCCATTGGATCCCTCCAATTCTCTTTCTGAATCCCTTAAAATCTGCCTTTCTGAAATCTAACCTTGACATCTGAGTCTTCACAGGTCTTCCGCCTCTAGTTATCCAAAATTCAAAAATAGCATGGTCGCTACCTCCTAGGGTCCCAGCCACTTTTACCTCCTCAACCATTTCCTCCCTGTTTATAAGGATTAGATCCAAGGTAGCAGTTCCCCTTGTTTTCTCCCCTACCTTTTGGAAGATAAAGTTGTCAGCAAGAGAGGATAAGAATTTCCTTGACCTGTTAGTTTTGCCTGAGAGAGATTCCCAACAAATGCCTGGATAGTTGAAATCTCCCATGACAACTATGTCATATTTTTTGGAGAAACTGGCCATTTGATGCATAAAGAGTTCATCCATATCTTCAGCTTGCACAGGAGGCCTGTAGTTAATGCCTACAATGGTGTCCTTTCCATTGTTCTGTCCTTGTATTCTTACCCAGTTTCCATAGAACTCCCAGTCTCTGAAGCTTCAATCTCTGTGCAGATATACGCGTTTCTAACATACAATGTGACACCTCCTCCTCGTTTATCAAGTCTGTTTCTTGCAAATAAGTTGTATCCTTCTAGTCTTGTATTCCAATCATGTGTATCGTCCCACCAAGTTTCAGTGATTCCAATGACATCATATTTCTTATGATATGCAGCAACCTGGAATGATCTCTGAGCTGTAAAGGAAATAAAAGCAGTTGTTGCATTCTGGCCAATCATGAAGGAACACTTCAAACTTCCAGCACAATTGGACGTGCATGTTTGGGAGTCAGGGCCAAAGCTAATTGAGCAGCTCAGAGAGTTGGCCAAAGGATGACTAACAGGGCAATCTCTGAGCTTAGGCCTGTTTCACACTTCAGTATTTTGCCATCTGTCAAAATCCACCAAAATTTGAAAATGGCGGATCCGCTTTTCTTGTGGCGGATCCGCCATTTTTTCCCATTGGGATACATTAGTGGCGGATTTTGGTGGATGGTCGTCCGCTATTCGGCGGATCCGCCAAATTCCTGGCGGATTCTGTCTGAGGGTGAGGGAGCTTGCAAGGTTTTTTTCCGCCGTCAAAATGGCGGACGACGGCGGATCCGCCGTCATCCGCCATGCGGTAGAATGGACGCCTATGGGCGGTGGATCCGCCGGGATCCGCTATTTTGCTGAATCCGCCGGCCGAATTCGCTAAATCGCACTGAGCATGCCCAGAAAAAAATACTTTTCCAGACAGTCCGAAAACTATATAAGGTGGGCTAATTGGGCCCAGACATGCAGTAGCAGCATCAAGATGGAAGAGAGAAGATACCAGACACAGCCTGACAGCCAGCAAGCATCTGCCAGCCAGCCAGCCAGTCAGCCAGCATCAAGAGGCCTGCCACCAGAAGCCAGCACCTGCTATCAGCAAGACAAGAGGCCTGCCACCATTGTGCCAGGACAGAGTGGCCTACCAGTGACAGCACCAACAGCCAAAACGCCTGAAAGTGTGAGTATAACCTATTTGTGTGTGACATTTCTGTGTGTGTGTATGGCCTGCTTGTGTGTAGCCTTCCTGTGTGTGTGTGGTCTGCGAGTGTTGCATGTCTGTGTGTGTGTGTGTATTTTTTTTTTTTCATACTTTTTTTTTTCTGTTGCATGTGTACTGCATTTTATTTTCATACTACTGTAATTTTATTGTATTATTTATGCTGTGATTGTGTGGTGTAACTGGTATTGTATGCGGTGTAATTGGGCCCAGACATCCAGAACCAGCCACACTAAAGATACAGAGCCACACATCCTTCAACAGCCAGACTGATAGAAGACCAATCTAGAGTTATAAAACCTGCCTGCCCAGCTGCAAGTCTTCTACCTGCAAGACCCCTGGAGCATGTGTGTGTGTGGCCTGTCTGTGAGTCATGCGTGTGTTTTTTTTTTTTTTTTTTTTTTTTTTTCATACTCATGTTGCATGTTGCATGCTGCATGTGTATTGCATTTTATTTTCATATTTGCCATTGTGGTGTGATTGTGTTGTTTAATGTATGTGGTGTATCTGTTATGTGTATATACATATTTTTTTTTTTCTCATTTATTGTGGTATTTAAAATAAAGAGCGGAGTAGCTCCTATTTGTGTAAATAAAAAAAAAAAATTATAAACTAAAAAAATAAAATAATAACTTTTTTGAAAAAATCTCTGTAGTATCAATTTAAAACCAGGTAAAATTAAGTATGGTTATGTACCATAAAGGTACTTTCATTTTTGTGTTTTGGTTATACTCTCAACTGGAAGATTGCAATTTACACATTCAAACACTTGTGTTTACTCTCGGTGAGAGATTTTTAGGGAATTCAAACACATGCAAACACAAGTGTGGGGATACACAGCAATTATACATTTTACATCACTGTGGTTACACTCTCGGTGAGAGTTTTTCAGGGAATTCAGACACATGCAAACACTTAAAACTGTGCGTATACTCAGTTTCAGGGAATTACACACACTTTAAATACCAATGAAGATTTATTTTTTTATGCTATTTAAATTTTTGTTTTCACTTTGATATCATTTCAGTAAGTGACGCACAACTGCCATTCCGCAGGATACAGCACGCTGCATCCAGACCAACAGGCCGCAGCAAACCCACACCATAGTGTGCAATTTTCCCAGTAAGTATAAAAACCTGAAAGCTTGGGATATCCTTTGTATAGTAGCTTAACAAGTGTATTTATACTTACAGATCCAGCCAGGAAGGTCGCAGCAGGCGAGCCAACCAGTAAGGCCGCAGGAAACCCACACCATAGTGTGAAATTTTACAAGTATAAAGGCCTGAAAGCTTGGGATATCCTTTGTCTAGTAGCTTAGCAAGTGTCTTTATACTTGCAGATCCAGCCAGGAAAGTCGCAGCAGACCCTCAAGAAAGGACGCAGGAATGTCTTCTCCTGAAAGCTCCCCCTCACATCATCAGCGAACTGAGGTAAATATTTTTTTTTTATAAACCCTATATCCATATATTATGTTTTCACAGGAAGCTGATTCAGAGGAGCTTCCAGGAGGAGACGTGCAGGGTGGAGAAACACAAGGAGGGGGAGCACAGAGTGTAAGTTTAGGACAAACACATACATACATACATAATGCTACACCCAACACAAACATTTATCACAGCGCACACACAATAACTACGCATCCATCCAAACCAAAATTTTTCTTTTATTTTACAGTCTTTAGAATCCCGCACTAGAGCGACTCCCAGGACATCCCAGGGTCGTCGAGGTGATGCCTCTGGTGGTCAGCAAACGGTAAGTAACCCTATTTGGATAATTGAGTAAATGAACATCATGTGTTTGAATATAATGTAATTTTTTTTTTTTTCTTCACAGGTTTCAACAGCGTGCTCCCCGGAGACAACTCGAGGAGGGTGTGATAATAGACACGGATGACCTCATCCATGAGGTTGAAAACCGGGAGCCGCTGTGGAACATGGGAAACCGTTTACACGCCGACCAACCAACCACCCAACGGCTCTGGGATGAGGTGTGTTCTGCAGTTATAGAGAACTGGGAGGAGCTCAATGCGAGGGCCAGGGATTTAGTGTGTAAGTATTACAACTTCAGTAACTTATACTCCAGCATGTGAAGTGTTGAATTCTAAACCCCCTTTTTTTTTTTCTTCACAGGTGACAGGGTTATCACACGGTGGCGGTCGCTCAGGGATCTCTTCAAGAGGGACTTCAACAAGGAGATGCAGGCCCCGAGTGGATCGGGAGGACGCCAGGGAGCCCAGTACAAGAACTACAGAGCCCTGGGGTTCCTCCGATCGACTATGGTGTGCAGAAGGTAAATATTCCACAAACCATTTCTGTAGTAGAAATGTTTAACCAAATTTTTTTCAGCAGAGTTAAATTAAATATCAATATCTTTAACATATTTTTTCTCTTTTTTGTAACACCATCTGCAGCACTCGGGAGCCTGCATCAGAGTTGCCTCCCTCTGGAGTGATCCCTTGTGAGACCGCCCCCGGTGACCACATCGAGGTATCCGACCCCTCTCTACCTACCCTCTTGTCTCATCCCTCTATCCCCTCCACCAGCACTGGAGCAGCAGGGCAGACTTCATCACATGAAGCTGCTGGTGACGATTTGTTCCCTGTTCCCCACCCCTCAGACACTGCCGCAACATCTCGACCAACTTTTGGTTCTGGCCGGCAGTGTCTGAGGAGTCAGGAAAGGATGACCTTGTCTGACTGTTTGAGTCTAAACTCATCTGTCCAGCATGGTTTCCAGAATTATGGACAACATTTATCTTCTGGGTTGACTATGATCAATCAAAGTATCATGGAACTCAGAAGATACATGGAACAGATGAATTTAGATGCCGAGACATATCTTTTTTCAATCCATTGTCTGGCAAATGGAAGGTTTAAGTACTCACCAGCAGATGTGTGTGATGCAAGCCTGTCAGAATGCTCTAGTGGAGGTACTAGCAGAAGCATCCCATCCTCCCCCTGTCCATCCTCCCCCTGTCCATCCTCCCTCTGTCCATCCTCCCTCTGTCCATCCTCCCTCTGTCCATCCTCCCTCTGTCCATCCTCCCTCTGTCCATCCTCCCTCTGTCCATCCATCATACAACCGTCCCTCCTCCCACCACTCCCTCTCCTTTCTCTAGTTCCCCATTCCATTCTTCCCAGTACCTTCCTTCCCCATTGCATTATACCCCAATACCCTCACCATACCGACCCCCACATACACCTTCAATGTACCCACAAACCTCGTCTGTCCATCCACTCCCGTCCCAACCACATGTTTTGAACCCCCTTCCACTTCTAATCCTCACCAACTCCATTCCCAGTCCCCCCCCCCGATGTGGTCAACCCTATTAACCCCTCCGATACTATCTCCACCCAACAGTATCATTTATAACTTGTTTATACCCAAAAAAAAAGTTTTTCAAAACTTAACCAAAAAAAAGTTTTAAAAAAAGGGTAAAATATATACCACAAAAAAAACTTTACCAAAAAAAGTTTATCAAAATTTAACAAAAAAAAGTTAAATATATATAAAAAAAAAGAAATCACAAATAAACAATGTTTTTTTCTTTTCAAAGAACTTTATTGTGTTTCTTTTTTGTAATTTATTTCTTGGGAAATGTTCAAAGTACACTGGTAGTGTAAAAGGTAACCCAACACTTGGTAAAACCCAACACTTGGTAAAACCCAACACTTGGTAAAACCCAACACTTGGTAAAACCCAACACTTGGTAAAACCCAACACTTGGTAAAACCCAACACTTGGTAAAACCCAACACTTGGTAAAACCCAACACTTGGTAAAACCCAACACTTGGTAAAACCCAACACTTGGTAAAACCCAACACTTGGTAAAACCCAACACTTGGTAAAACCCAACACTTGGTAAAACCCAACACTTGGTAAAACCCAACACTTGGTAAAACCCAACACTTGGTAAAACCCAACACTTGGTATCATTTCACAATGTTAAAGTTTAAAAAAAAAAAAAAAAAAAAAAAAATTGGTAACACAACGCTTGGTACCCAACACTTGGTAACATTGCAAAGTGAAAAACTTGAAAAAAAAACCCCAACACTTGGTAAAACAAAACACGTGGTAACACAATGCTTGGTAAAACCCAACACTTGGTATCATTTCACAGTGTAAAAGTTTAAAAAAAAAAAAAAACACTTGGTAACACAATGCTATACCCAACACTTGGTAACATTTCAAAGTGTAAAAGTGAAGAAAAAAAAAAAAAAAAAAAATGGGTAAGACAACACTTAGTACCCACAATTGGTATATTAAAAAAAAAAAATTATACCATGTCATCTTGCCAGTCCAGTTGTCCCTCTGGTGTCAGAAAATAGTCTGCAAAGGTGTCCCTCATTCTTGCCACTGACCCAGTACTCCGAAAAGTTTGCTGCTCATAATCCCACAAGGAGGTTTCAGACAGATTTTCTTCTATGGAAACAGGTTCCTTTCAAAGGACAAAGTTGTGCAGGATGACACACGCCTTCACCACCTCATCCACAGTCTCTGTTTTCATTTTAATGGCCGTTAACAGGATTCTCCATTTGGCAGTTAAAATTCCAAACGCGCACTCCACCACTCTGCGCCCTCTGGTCAATCGATAGTTATATATTTTTTACCGGTGTGTCAGTCCACAACTACCATATGGCTTGAGTAGGTGTTTAGAAAGCTGAAAAGCGTCGTCACCAATGCACACAAAAGGCATTGGTGGGCCTGTTGTTCCAGGGAGTGGTCTTGGAGGTGGGAAGTCAAAATTGTCTCCATACAAACGACGACCCATGGTGGACCTCTTGAAGGCCTGAGAGTCATTTGAACGACCGTATGCACCGATGTCCACGGCAATGAATTTGCAGTTTGCATCCAAAATGGCCATAAGGACAATAGAAAAGTATTTCTTATAGTTGTAAAACTGTGAACCAGATCCCATGGGTTTCACAATCCGAATATGCTTGCCATCCACGGCACCGATGCAATTTGGAAACTGGCAGATTTGTTGAAACTTGTCGGCAATCTCCAGCCACCTCTCCTGTGTTGGCTCTGGGATGTATTCCTCCTGTAGAGAATCCCTCAATGCCCGGCAGGTCTGTTGGATAATTCCAGAAATAGTTGAAATCCCAATCCGGAACTGGAAATGGAGGGAGGTGAATGATTCTCCAGTTGCCAGGAATCTGTTAAAAAAAAAGGGAAAAAAAGTAAAATGAATACAAACTACAAGCCACAACATAACAATAAAAGCATGCAGAATCTGAAACATTTTAAAAAGTAGATAACTTACCGAAGGGTCACCATCAAATGCTCCGCCGGTGATATACAAAACCACATGTAGGTGTCCCTTCTCCGGATTTGTTCTCCAACACGATCCACCAATATCTCGAACAATTCCTGCCTCATGCGCACATAGTTGAAGAACTTGTTCGGATTATCCCTCAATTCCAGGTATAGTGTGGAAAAAACGCCACGGGTGAACCTCTGTGCATTAATGGGATGAATCCACTGGCGCCGTTTCCTCAGACGCAGGAGTCGCAGTCTTCTTTTCTCCCTCTGGAGAGCAATAATTGCCAACCGATTCAAGTGAAGATCAAATTCCACACAGAAGCTGTCAATACTCGCAATAACTCCTTCCATACTCGCACTAACTCCTTCCATCACTGCCACTAGCTCTAAAACCTTTCAAAGAAATTGTATCACAACACCCTAGATATAGTTTTCCCTAGTTTCCAGTATCCAATCACATTTGAGAGCATTCTCTAAGAGCCAATCATATTTAGGAGCATCCCATTTTGGAGGTGCGGAAAAACGGATCCGCAAGAAAACGGATCCAATGGATGTGAAAACGGATGCCAACGGATAGAACGGATCCATTTTTTAACGGATCCGCACAAAAATCTGAATAGCGGATCTGTAAAAAAACGGATCCGTACCATCAGCTGGCATCCGTTTTTAATCATTTTTAGCGGATCCGCCATTTTCATCTTTTGGCGGATTTTGACTGATTTCAAAAAACTGAAGTGTGAAACAGGCCTTACAGGAAATGAGCCAAGACAAGACAGAGTCTGTGGAGAAGATTCATGGCAGAGTGATGCAGGTGTTCGAAGATTTGGGCTTCACCATTCATTATCAAATCCACAGACAAATGTTGGTACAGGCCTTTGTGCATGGACAAAGAGTCAATCAGGAAAGCACTGATAGTGGCCAGACCCGAGTACAAGTCAATAGCAATAGACACCCTGCTCACAGTAGTTAAAGGCATAGAATCCCAACCTGGAATGTTGAAGACAGCCCCTCTTGTTTTGTTTTCAATGTTTTTTTTATTGAGAATCAATGCAGACATAAATGCAGAAGAAGTAACAGTACACTGTTCAAAAGGCCGCACAGGTCTCAAAGATACTAATGATAACTGGCAAATGTCCAGCCTATAGGGATGAAAATGCACACGTCACCATTGAAAAAACGTTACTATGAAAAGTGAATGATTCTTGAGTATTATTAACAAACAAACATACATTAGAACAGAACTGAAGCTCTGATGTTCAAAGACAACTCACGTTGGTGAGATGATTAGCTAGAAGCCGAATCAGAGCACAAAGGAGTGGGTGGGTAAACCATAGGGGTGTACCAAGAGAACAGTTGGGTGGATGGGGAGTTGGGGGGGATAGTGGTCCACTGGCATATTGGTCATGTCCATAAATCAAGGTGTGGAATCAGGCACACACATGGAAATGAATTTATCTGATTTCCTATACGATACCCAGAGACTCCAGACGTGCGAAAAGGAGTAAAAGCTATGTGTAGAAAGTGCTGCCAATTCTTCAGTATGATACAATTGGTCGATTTTAGTTAATAGCTGATTGGTCCTTGGAATATTAGTCGAATGCCATAATGTAGTTATAAGGAGCTTACCTGATGTAAGAATGAAAGAGACCAGTTTAGAAGTGGTTTTATTATTTGGAACTGTTGGAAGATTGAGGAAAACATGTGTCTAAAACTTGAGATACGATGTTCCAAAATTTTTGTATGATGTGACAGGACCACCAGATATGTAGGTATGAGCCTCTGTCCTTTTCGCATCTCCAACATAAATCCGACATGGTAGGGAACCATTTGTGCAACAGGAGCTATTTTCTTGGGCTCTTACACAATGTGAAGGGCCATATGGAGATTTGTATATTAGATTAATTTGGGAGTCAGAGAAGGAGTGGCCTAATTCTCTTTCCCATCTCAGCAAAAAAGCTCTTCTCGGAGGCATTTTTTTTAAGAGCAGTATATTATAAAGGGTCGAAAGCACTTTTTTCTGGGTTTTTGTTTTGGAGTATAATGTTTCAAAAGTGGTTAATGGTCGTGTAAGGTCTCCAATGATCATAACTTGGCATAGCGACTTCCTAAGAGATTCATAATGTAGAAAGTTACAATTAGACATTGTGGGTAGTTCTTTCATTTCTTGAAAGGATAATTCCGTATTTCTAAAAATGGTGGACTCTCTCTTGGTGGGGAAGAATCATGATGGTCAAATAGTACATTTTTCCAAAAATCCTATATCTACTCTGTTCACTTCCTTTAAAAAATGTCCACTTCTTCTCTTACAAATCTTCAAGCCTCATTGAACTCCTTTATATGGGATAACAAAAGACCCAGAATAGCAAAAAAACATTCTATACAACCACAAATCTTATGGTGGAGCTGGTTCACCAAATATTGCAGCATATTACACTGCAAATTTGGTTAAACAAAGTGCATACTGGTGGCCACATGAATCGACTCCAGCTTGGCATGAACTAGAATTGTTTTTCAACAATTATAAACCTCTTCATCTACTAATTTTGAACCAACTCCTTCATAAAAAAGTAATCAAAAATTCTCACCCGATTTTTCAAGCTATTTCTGAGGCCTGGAAAAAATTTTCTGTTCCAAAAAGAGGTACTAGCAAAGAAGTCACATTAAAAAATCTGGCCTTATCAGTTATTTTTCAAGCATCCAATCAGACTATTTACCCCATTTGGTCTGAACTTGGGCTTAAAAAACTCAAAGATTTATACGATGGTGCCATTTGTACACCTTACAACAAACTAAAGAAAAGATTTCAATCTTCTACTCCTGCTTTCTTACAATATGTCATCCTCAAGGACATACTCCATTAGTTTCTTGCTATCTCGCCAAGAATTTCTGAACCAGCAGTTAATCTTATTTGTAATATAGATCTTAATATTTTCTGGAGTTTGAGTATACATACAGATGGTGTAATAATAGCTTTGCAGTGGTCAAGACTCAAAATATTTTCAGATGGGGAAAAAGAATTACATACAATAATTGACCCTCCTGACCTTGAACAGGCATGTTCCCTCTTGTACGCCTCTACCATTTTCTTATCACTACAAGAGACCCACTTCAAACTCTTAACGAGATGGTATTACACCCCAGTAAGACTCCATAAAATCAATCCTGACAATTCTCCACTCTGTTGGAGGGGTTGTGGTAGGCCTGGAAATATCCTGCACATCTTTTGGCAATGTCCCAAAATTGTTCCTTTTTGGAGAAAGGTTTCAAACCTTATTGATCTTATCCTAGGAACACGACTTATTTTGTCTCCTCGTCTGGCCCTTCTCTCCCTGATCCTACTAACAGACTATTGAGTATGCATATTTTATTAGTCTCTAAACACAATATCGCTTTCCTTTGGAAAAACCCACAACCCCTGCAAATTAATGACATTATAGACAAAATTAGTCTTCATCGTTCCTTTGAACTAAAATTTGCAAATATGCATGATCAATTTGCCAAATATGCCAGGAAATGGTCCAGGTGGCTGAAGTTGTTTACTTAAGGCTACAACCGGAGTGCACCTGCCTAAGACCCCTTGGGTCTGGGTCTTTTGGTTGGTATAGATTTAATAGGTTATATGCTTAGGCGTCAGGTTTCTGTGTCTGCTCTGCAGGAATCCAGAGCATCACATTCTGCCGTCTCCTGCTGTCTTTCTACTGCAGAGGAGATTACTTTGCAGCAGACCGCTCCAGAGACTAAGTTCCTCTGTGCTCCTACTGGGCATGCTCGCGAGACTATCTCCCAATAGAGATTGGGAGTCATGTGCCCAGGTCCTGCTCCAGATCTCATTGGTCCATCTCGGAGATCTGGAAGGTCCCGCACGGCTATAAAAAGCACGCATGACCGTTCGGCCATGTGCTAGTATAGACTATACTTGTTATGTGTGAATGGTGACGGATGTATGTTTCTGGTGACTGACTCATTATAAAACCCCTTCCCTCTGATATTATGCATGTGGATAGGGAATAAGTTTAGCAGTCAGCACCAGACAGTGGCAAGCCTTAGGCCACTGTGCACACCGCACCTCTACACTAGCGTCCGACATTGTGCTTGCTTTCTAGCTTTGTCATCAAGCAGCAGTGTCCTATGTCGCGCTGCAGTTGCAGCCCTTCTTGGCGCTCACAGTAGCGATGCCGCACACACGGTAGGTCTAGAGGGACGCAGCTCCTATGTCTTAGGTCCTGCTCCTGCGACCAGATACCGTGTGTGCATTTACCTGAGGCCTGTGACACTAACAGGCTCAGCGTTTTTGTATGATTTGTTGCGGTGTCTCTGTGTGAACAGAGCCTACTCTGCGCACTCCGGGTGAAGTTGAACCCGTGCGCATTATACCGCCATATTGCTCCTCTGTCTTTACCTAGCAGCAGACATATCATCTACTGCATGGTGGACCCCGAGCGGCGAAAGCACTTTATTATAATTTTTATTTAGTGCGTTCCGCCGTTCCTAACACCTACCTTTGCTATAGTTGATTTTCCAATGTGTTTCTGCATTAACATGTTTCATTTTCATGTTATCTTTACATTTGGACTTTGTTGTCCTTCCGTTTTTCCTTCCTTCTCTTTACCTTTCACCTTCCCCCCTTCCCCTCCTTCTTTCCTCCCCCTTATTTTCCCCATTTATTGAAAAACAAATAAAAGTTTGGAAAAGAAAGGATATAATGGTCCCCTCGTTATGTAACTGATCCAATAGGGGTGATTTAACATTTGGTATAGGTTTCGCCAAGCCAAAAGCCATGACATCTGAGACCTCAGCAAGTGGTGAGGGAGTTGGGGCTAAATAGGAAGCCACAGATTTCCAGCATTTGACCGCCGCCCGAGTAAGGAGGTTCGGAAACGTAATTTTAGGTGACGTTACGGGAGAGAGGATGAAAGAGCACAGTTGAGACGGGGACATCTGTTCTTATATAGTGAGCCATGGTTTCTCTCCAGCCTTCCTGACCCAATCGACCATCCTTGATAGGACAGCAATAATAATAAGTATGAATATTGGGAGCTCCCATGCCACCTTTTCTCCTAGGCAATGAAAGTGTGTGGGAGGTAAGTCTCGATCGATGTTTATTCCATATATATTTAAAGAAAGAGCAGTTGATCTGGGTCAGGAACGTCCTGGGCAATTCTATAGGCAGCATTTGAAATAGATAGAATATTTTAGGTAAAAGAATGCTCTTGACCAGACTTTTTCTGCCCATCCACGAGAGACAGGGGGCCCTCCATTTTTTGGTATAGTCTGCATTTAAATTAAGAAGTGGTTTATAATTTAGACTGAATAAAACTTTATAAGATGGCAAATTTTAATACCAAGATACTTTATATAGTTGCCCTGCCAATGAATGGGGAATTGTGACTTGAGGCCATTTATAATGCTAGTGGGTATATTTATGCCCAACGCTTCGGATTTGGATGGTTTTTTTTTTTTAAATTGGACAAGGAGCCATATCTCCCCAGGATCCACACAAGAGCCGGTATGCCTCTGTGGGGACAAGTCATAGTGATTAATAAGTCGTCAGCAAAGGCCATTGTTTTATGAAATATTCCCTGTATGATCACACCCTCTATGTTCTTGCATACATTTATAGCCTTGATTAGGGGCTCCATCACTGCTATGAATAATAGCAGCGAGAGAGGACAGCCCTGCCTCCTACCGTTATGGATCTCAAAAGACTTGGTGAGGGGATTGTTAAGTTTAATTCTAGCTGAAGGGTGGGAGTTAGTGTTGAGCATTCTGATACTGCAAATATCGGGTATCGGCCAATATTCGCTGTATCGGAATTCCGATACTGAGTACCGATATTTTTTCAATATCGTAATCGGAAGTTCTCATAATGCAATGAGCCACTGTTGTGGCTCTGATTGGCTGCCGAAATGACGTCATCATAATGTGCGGTCTGTGCGCATCATGATGCGCCGTCAGTTCGGGCCTTCCGGGGGGTCTGTGCCGACTGTCGGGGGTCTGTGCCGACTGTCCGGGGGTATGTGCCGACTGCCGGTGGTCTGTGCCGACTGTCCGGGGGTCTATGCTGGCTGCGGGGGTCTGTGCAGGCATCGTCCGATGGGACTACAAGTCCCATCGGGCGATGCCTGCTACAATGACAGTGATTGACACATTAGCCAATGATGGGACAGTAGTAGTCCCATCATCCGGCCTATGTGTTGAATGTAAAAAAAAAAAACATACTACATGCTACATACGTGCTACATACATACATGTTGCATACATGTTACATGCATACTACATATATACCACATGCATACTACATATATACCACATATATAATACATGCATGCAACATACTTATATACTACATGCAACATGCATACTACATATACTACATGCATGCAACATACATACCACATACATACTACATATATACCACATATATATACTACATGCATACTACATATATACCACATGCATGCAACATACATATATACTACATGCAACATACATACTACACATATACTACATGCATGCAACATGCATACTACATATATATCACATATATACTACATGCATGCAACATACATACATACTACATGCAACATGCATACTTACATACCGTATATGCTACATGCAACATACATACTACATATATACCACATGCATGCAACATACATATATACTACATGCAACATACATACTACACATATACAGTCATGGCCAAAAGTTTTGAGAATGACACACATATTATATTTTCACATGATCTGCTGGCCTCTGGTTTTTATGTGTGTTTGTCAGATGTTTTTATCACATACAGAAATATAATTGCAATCATAATATGAGTAGCAAAAGGTTATATTGACAGTTAGAATGAGTTAATGCAGCAAGTCAATATTTGCAGTGTTGACCCTTCTTCTTCAGGACCTCAGCAATTCTCCCTGGCATGCTCTCAATCAACTTCTGGATCAAATCCTGACTGATAGCAGTCCATTCTTACAAATCAATGCTTTTATTTTGTCTGAATTTGACGGTTTTTGTTTGTCCACCCGTCTCTTGATGATTGACCACAAGTTCTCAATGGGATTAAGATCTGGGGAGTTTCCAGGCCATGGTCCCAAAATCTCTGTTTTGTTCCCTGAGCCATTTAGTTATCACCTTTGCTTTATGGCAAGATGCTCCATCATGTTGAAAAAGGCATTGTTGATTGCCAAACTGCTCTTGGACGGTAGGGAGAAGTTGCTCTTGGAGGACATTCTGGTACCATTCTTTATTCATGGCTGTGTTTTTAGGCAAGACTGAGAGAGAGCCCATTCCCTTGGCTGAGAAGCCACCCCACACATGAATGGTTTCAGGATGCTTGACAGTTGGCATGAGACAAGACTGGTGGTAGCGCTCACCTGGTCTTCTCCGAATAAGCCGTTTTCCAGATGTCCCAAACAATCGAAAAGGGGATTCATCAGAGAAAATGACTTTACCCCAGTCCTCAGCAGTCCACTCCCTGTACCTCTTGCAGAATATCAGTCTGTCCATGATGTTTTTCCTGGAGAGAAGTGGCTTCTTTGCTGCCCTCCTTGAGACCAGGCCTTGCTCCAAGAGTCTCCGCCTCACAGTGCGTGCAGATGCACTCACACCTGCCTGCTGCCATTCCTGAGCAAGCTCTGCACTGCTGGTAGCCTGATCCAGCAGCTGAAACACTTTTAAGAGACGGTCCTGGCACTTGCTGGTCTTTCTTGGGTGCCCTGGAGCCTTTTTGGCAACAAGGGAACCTCTCTCCTTGAAGTTCTTGATGATGTGATAGATTGTTGACTGAGGTGCAATCTTTCTAGCTGCGATACTCTTCCCTGTTAGGCCATTTTTGTGCAGTGCATGATGACTGCACGTGTTTCTTTAGAGATAACCATGGTTAACAGAAGAGAAACAATGATGCCAAGCACCAGCCTCCTTTTAAAGTGTCCAGTGGTGTCATTCTTACTTAATCATGACAGATTGCTCCATTAACACAGGTGTGGGTGTTGATGAGGACAGGGCTGGAGATCAATCACTGAAACAATGTTAGCTGGTCCTTTTAAGGCAGGGCTGCAATGATGTTGAAATGTGTTTTGGGGGATAAAGTTCATTTTCTAGGCAAATATTGACTTTGCAAGTAATTGCTGTTAAGCTGATCACTCTTTATAACATTCTGGAGTATATGCAAATTGCCATTAGAAAAAATGAAGCAGTAGACTTTGTAAAAATTAATATTTGTGTCATTCTCTAAACTTTTGGCCATGACTGGACTACATGCATGCAACATACATATATACTACATGCAACATACATACTACACACATACTACATGCATGCAACATGCATACTACATATATACTACATGCATGCATATACAGTATACTACATATACTACATGCAACATGCATACTACATATATACTACATGCATGCAACATACATACCACATGCATACTACATATATACTACATGCATGCTACATATATACTGCATGCATGCAACATACATATATACAACATATATACTACATGCATACTACATATATACCACATATATACTACATGCATGCTACATGCATACTACATATATACCACATGCATGCAACAGACACATACTGCATATATACTACATGCATACTAGATATATACCACATATATACTGCATGCATACTACATATATACCACATGCATGCAACATACATATATATTTCTCACACAGCAATGCCATAAAGTGAGACTAGGGACTTTTTTACAGTGGAGGAGGAATACAGTGCGGAAGGATACCTACCTCCCGTCATTGGATTCCTGGAGCCCATAGAGAATGGTAGCATCAGCTGATGCTGCTGTTCTCCACGCAAGATCATCGTGGGACACTCGTGGACTTCTGCGGATCAGGGGTAAGTATATTGGTGGTTTGTTATTTTAATATTCCATAGATGACAATGGCTTCGGGGAACAAAGTGACAAGTGATGGTGAGTATGTACTCTGTTATATGTACTGTATGTCTATATGTATTGTGAGAATCATGTGGGAATAGTGGATGAGGGCAGGTATATCTCGCCCAGATTCCTTTCCTATGTGGCCTAGTCTGGTCAGTATCGCACCTGCTTACTAATGGATAATGGGAGGTGGATATAAAGGGATGCAAGGTGGTTGTGTGAGTGTCTCAGCCTGGGAACATAGAGAGCCTGTCTGTGTGAGAGACACACACGTGAGTGGAAGCAGTGCCCACTGCAACTGTGGTTTGGCTGGACTGGAGAAGCCTGCCAGTTGGTAGTTAGGTTGTCCATTGTTTAGTTAGTGCCGGACAGGCAAGAATTTGTTTTATGTTTTATTTCCTTTTGCATTGCTTTCACCGTTAATAAACCTGACCCAGGGTGAGTTATACATGAATCCCAGCTCTGCGCCTGAGTTTCATGCTGAACGCACGTGACCTTTGACCCCAGCAAAGGCGATCCCGGAGTGTTTTGTCACATTGTGGTGGAGAACGCGGGCATCACGTTGCAAGCATAAGCATGGAGGACGTGGTGAAAGCACTGGTACAGTCCACCGCCGTCCAGCAAGAAGCTAATCGGGTGATGATGGCCCAGCTGAAGGAGTCGGTGGACATGACAGCTACCGATCGTTCGCTTCTCCAGCAGGTGGCGCAGCGCCTGGCAAGCTTACCTGATGTTAACCTGGAAGCAGAGTCGAGAGTGATTCATGTGAGTCGGTACTGGCAGAAGATGACGACCGAAGATGACGTCGAGGCATACCTGACCACGTTTGAACGGACGGCGGTGCGAGAAAAATGGCCGAAGGCACGATGGGCCGGCCTGATTGCCCCGTTTCTTTCCGGTGAGGCCCAAAAGGCTTATTATGACTTAGAGCCTGAAGCCGCTCAGGACTTTGACAAATTGAAAGCCGAGATCTTGGCCCGGCTGGGAGTGACGACCGCTGTCCGTGCACAGAGATTGCATCAATGGACTTATCAGCCGGATAAACCACCGTGGTTACAGATGTTCGACCTGTTCCACGTGATGAAGAAGTGGCTACAACCCGAGGTGTTGACAGCGCCAGAGATAATCCAGAGAGTCGTCATGGACAAGTACCTGAGAGCTCTACCGCCAGCCCTGAGGAAGTGGGTAAGCCATGGAAATCCTACGACGGCAGATCAACTGGTGGATCTGGTTGAACGTTACTCCGTGGCGGAAGGACTCCGAGACGATGTTACCCCACCTCGTTCTTCATCATCTCCACGTGGAACCGGTAAGACTGTTCCAGGGAGTAGGGGAGATGGAAAAATCCCTAAGACAGTGGGGGAGGAAAACGGGACTGCCCGCACTGCGAGGCCGAGAGTAACGAACTATGGTCTAAGCAAGGGGCCCGTTAGGTGTTTCCGCTGCCAAGAGATGGACATATTGCTGCGAACTGTCCGGTCACTACTGAACCCATGCAGTGCGACGTCACAGACTCTAAAAACCGCATGTCTATGGTTGCACGGGTAGTCAGTGTGAATGCCGGTCAAAAGGATGCGGAAAAACACTTGTGTGATTTAACTGTTGATGGCAAAAATGTGGTGGCATTGTTAGACTCGGGAAGTGTGGTGACTCTGGTGAAGGCCAGTCTGGTGTCAGCCCCGACTGGACCATCAGACAAATTTTCTGTAACGTGTGTGCATGGAGACACCTGTTCGTACCTCACCACGGTCATATGCATTACAACTTCCTATGGGTCTGTGCAACATAAAGTGGGACTCGTCCCGGCGTTATTGCATGATGTTATCCTGGGCCGGGATTTTCCCCACTTCTGGCAATTGTGGGAGAATCAGTTGATGCCCTCGGGTAATAGTGTACATGATTCTTCTCCCAGGGAGCGTGTGGGTCCCGAACCCCTGGAAGAGGTCTCCCCGGAAGACTCGGGGGAAGAGTCTGCGGGAAATGACTTGCAGTTCCCGTTTTCAGTCATGGCGGGTGATACGGAGGAGACCGGGGAAGAGGAGGAGGCCGACAGCCGTCCACCTCCCCGTTTGCCGGATATAGAAGTTCAGAAAGATGACTTCCAAAGTGAGCAAATAAAGGATCCTACCCTTTCTCAGGCTAGGACAAATGTAAAAGTGATAAACTGGGTACCCGTTGAACCTGGCTCTAGGCTGGCATATCCTTACATGGTTCTGGAGAATGATTTACTCTATCAGATAGAGAAAAAGGGGGAAGATACGGTGCAACTATTAGTCGTGCCAAAACCCTACCGGCGGCAGGTGCTGGACCTGGCCCACAGACATGTGATGGGAGGTCACCTGGGAGTCCAGAAAACCACCGAAAGGATATTACACTGTTTTGTTTGGCCAGGCATGCATCACAATATCCGTGTATATTGTGAGTCTTGTCCTGACTGCCAAGCCTCTGCACCTAAGCCCCGGTTCTGTAGCCCTTTGGTACCCCTACCTATTATTGAAGTCCTGTTTGAGAGGATTGGGATGGATTTAGTTGGGCCCCTTCCACGGTCTGCACGTGGACACCAACATATCCTGGTCATCTTGGATTATGCCACTCGTTACCCGGAGGCCATCCCTTTGCGTACCACGGCCACCAAGACGATTGCCAAGGAACTGGTGCATGTGTTTAGTCGGGTCGGTATACCAAAACAGATAATCACCGACCAGGGGACCCCCTTTATGTCCAGGGTAATGAAGGAGCTCTGCCGATTGTTACAAATTGAACCGTTACGCACATCCGTGTATCACCCTCAAACAGACGGGTTGGTCGAACGGTTCAATAAAACTCTGAAGCAGATGCTGAGAAAGGTGATAGACAAGGATGGGAAGAACTGGGACTATTTACTTCCGTATTTGCTTTTTGCCATCAGGGAAGTACCCCAGTCTTCCACGGGATTCTCGACTTTCGAGTTATTGTACGCCCGACGTCCTCGCGGACTGTTAGACGTTGCAAAAGAAACCTGGGAGGGTCAGGTCACTCCATTTAAAACAGTGATAGATCACGTCACACAAATGCAGGACCGTATTGCGGCTGTTATGCCTATCGTCAAAGAACACATGATACAGGCTCAAGGAGCCCAAAAAAGAATCTATGATAGGGGCGCCAAGATCCGTACGTTTGCACCCAGAGATAGGGTGTTGATCCTGGTCCCCACGGTGGACAGTAAGTTCCTGGCAAAGTGGCAGGGCCCCTTTTGAGATCAAGGAAAGAGTTGGTGAAGTAAACTACAAAGTTTACCAGGCAAGTAAACGGAAACCTGAACAGATTTATCATGTAAATCTGATAAAGCCCTGGAAGGATCGGTCTGCCTTGTCAGCGGAGCTGGCCCGTCCTGTCTGCTCGCATACCGTACCGGAGGTACGGGTTGCAGAGACTATCTCGGAGCGGCAAAAGACTGAGGTCAGGCAGTTTCTACTTCACAACCAAAAGTTTTTCTCAGAAAAACCCGGGCAGACTACGCTAATAAAACATGACATCGTAACGGAACCTGGTGTCACAGTTCACGTAAAGCCCTACCGAATCCCGGAAGCGCGCCGTGAAGCCGTTTCCCGAGAAGTGAAGGCAATGTTAGAGTTAGGAGTCATTGAGGAATCGCACAGTGCATGGTCCAGCCCGATTGTGCTAATTCCTAAACCGGACGGCACCATCCGGTTCTGCAATGACTTCAAGAAACTGAATGCGGTCTCAAAATTTGATGCCTACCCCATGCCCCGGGTCAACGAGTTGATAGATCGGTTAGGAAAAGCCCGGTATATTACGACCCTAGACCTAACAAAGGGGTATTGGCAGATCCCTCTGGTGGAGGCTGCCAGAGAAAAGTCAGCATTTGCTACCCCAGAAGGTCTATTTCAGTATGTGTATATGCCATTTGGTCTGCACGGAGCACCGGCGACTTTCCAGAGACTGATGGATCGAGTCCTGAGGCCACATAGGCAGTACGCTTCGGCCTATTTGGACGACATTGTCATTTACAGCTTGGACTGGGAGACTCATCTCCAGAAAGTACAAGCTGTGATTGACGACCTGTGGGAGGCAGGTCTAACCGCGAACCCCAAGAAATGTCACATCGGGCTAGAAGAAGCCCGGTATTTGGGGTATGTAATTGGGAGGGGTGTTGTTAAACCCCAGGTTGATAAGATTCAGGCGGTTCAGGACTGGCCACAACCTGTCAACAAGAAACAGATGCAAGCCTTCCTGGGGATCGCCGGTTATTATCGCCGGTTCATACCCAATTTTGCAGCCATCGCTACCCCCCTGATGGATCTTACAAAAGGGAAAGACTCCGTCATGATTAAATGGAGTTTAGCGGCTGAAGAAGCCTTCCATAGCCTAAAACGGGCACTTTGCTCTCAGCCCGTACTGGTGACTCCGGACTTCCGCAGTGAGTTTGTGGTACAAACGGATGCCTCTGATACTGGTATCGGGGCCGTACTCTCACAAGTGAGGGACGGAGTGGAACACCCAGTCCTCTATCTCAGCAGGAAGCTGAATAAACACGAGCAAAGGTATGCAGTCGTAGAAAAAGAGTGCCTCGCCATTAAGTGGGCTCTAGAGGCCCTCAAATATTACCTGGTGGGCCGAAAGTTCAGGCTGATCACGGACCATGCCCCTTTCAAGTGGATGCACTTGAACAAGGAACGGAATAGCCGGGTGACCCGGTGGTTCCTTGCCCTGCAGGCCTACACTTTTACGGTGGAGCACCGCCCAGGCGTACAGATGGGGAATGCAGATGCCCTGTCCCGAGTGCACTGTTTGGCGGGTGTCATTGCTCGACCGGAGTGGTCTGAGCAGAAGGGGGGGATATGTGAGAATCATGTGGGAATAGTGGATGAGGGCAGGTATATCTCGCCCAGATTCCTTTCCTATGTGGCCTAGTCTGGTCAGTATCGCACCTGCTTACTAATGGATAATGGGAGGTGGATATGAAGGGATGCAAGGTGGTTGTGTGAGTGTCTCAGCCTGGGAACACAGAGAGCCTGTCTGTGTGAGAGACACACGTGAGTGGAAGCAGTGCCCACTGCAACTGTGGTTTGGCTGGACTGGAGAAGCCCGCCAGTTGGTAGTTAGGTTGTCCATTGTTTAGTTAGTGCCGGACAGGCAAGGATTTGTTTTATGTTTTATTTCCTTTTGCATTGCTTTCACCGTTAATAAACCTGACCCAGGGTCAGTTATACCCGAATCCCCAGCTCTGCGCCTGAGTTTCATGCTGAATGCACGTGACCTTTGACCCCAGCAAAGGCGATCCCGGAGTGTTTTATCACAGTATGTATTGTATGAATGAATTGTATGTAGTATATATGTATGTTGCATGCATGTAGTATATATGTAGTGTGCATGTTGCATGTAATATACATGTATGTTGCGTGCATGTGTAGTATATATGTATGTTGCATGCATGTAGTATATATGTAGTATGCATGTTGCATGCATGTGGTATATATATAGTGTGTATGTTGCATGCATGTAGTATGCATGTTGCATGCATGTGGTATATATGCATGTAGTATATATGTAGAATGCATGTTGCATGCATGTAGTATATATGTTGCATGCATGTGGTATATATGTAGTATATATGTATGTTGCATGCATGTAGTATATATGTAGTATGCATGTTGCATGCATGTAGTATATATGTGATATGCATGATGCATGCATGTAGTATGTATGTTGCATGCATGTAGTATGTATGATGCATGTAGTATGTATGTTGCATGCATGTAGTATGTATGTTGCATGCATGTAGTATGTATGTTGCATGCATGTAGTATGTATGTTGCATGCATGTAGTATGTATGTTGCATGCATGTAGTATGTATGTTGCATGCATGTAGTATGTATGTTGCATGCATGTAGTATGTATGTTGCATGCATGTAGTATGTATGTTGCATGCATGTAGTATGTATGTAGTATGTATGTTGCATGCGTGTAGTATATATGTAGTATGTATGTTGCGTGCGTGTAGTATATATGTTCTATATATGTATGTTGCATGCATGTGGTATATATGTAGTATGCATGTGGTATATTTGTAGTATGCATGTTGCATGTATGTAGTATATATGTTGTATGTTGCATGTATGTAGTATGTATGTTGCATGTATGTAGTATGTTATTTTTTTTTACATTCAGCACATTAACCGGATGGTGGGACTACTACTGTCCCATCATTGGCTAATGTGTCAATCACCGTCATGGTAGCAGGCATCGCCCGATGGAACTTGTAGTCCCATCGGACGATGCCTGCACAGCCCCCCGGACAGTCGGTACAGCCCCCCGGACAGTCGGTACAGCCCCCCGGCAGGCCGGTACAGACCCCCAGGCAGTTGGCACAGACCCCCAGGCAGTCGGCACAGCCCCCCGGCAGGCCGCTACAGCCCCCCGGCAGTCCGTACACCCCCCCCCGAGAGACTGTACAAGGACAGAAAATGGATTTTCTTATTCCGATACTGGAAGTCTCATAGACTTGAATGGGACTTCGGGTATTGGAATCGGCGATACCCAATACTTTTTTCGTATCGGGCCGATACCATCCCATCCAATATTTTAGGGTATCGGATGGTATCGCTCAATACCAGTGGGAGTACATTTGTAGTATGGCCGCTAATAGCAGGGGCGGAAAGATAAAGCTATTGAGGGTTTCCTGTAAGAAGATCCAATCCACTCTGTCGAATGCTTTTTCAGCATCAGTGCCTAAGAGCACAAGAGGTGTCTTGTGGAAGTTAGAATATTGCATTAAATGTAGAACTCTCCAAGCATTTTCCTTACCCTCTCTACCTCTAATGAAGCCAGTCTGATCTGGAGAGATCAGTTTTGGCAAATAGTCCTCAATGCGATTTGCAAGCATTCTGGCATAAATTTTTAGATCCACATTCAGTAGGGAGATGGGTCTGAAGTTGCTACAAAGTTCTGGGTCTTTGCCCTCTTTTTGTATTAGAGAAATATGTGCTTCCAAAGATTGGGAGGGAAGGGATTGCCTCAAAGTATTTCATTACAATGATTGAGAAAGTGAGGTTCGAGGTTCTCAGAAAAGGTTTCATAATAGATAGCGGGGAATCCATCGGGGCAAGGGGCTTTCCCTGTGGGGCTGTTCGACAGAGTGGATCGGATCTCATCTCGAGAAAGGGGTCTAGAGAGGGATTTTTGTTGTTCTGATGTAAGTTTGAGTAGGTTAAGGCTAGATAAAAAGGATTGAATTTCTGCCCGTTTTCTTATCTTACCAGAGTCAGCCTCGTCTGGTTTTAAATTATATAGGATCGAATAATATTTTAAGAATTCATGTGAGATTTGGCCAATGTCAGATGTTCTATTGCCACTAGAGGTTTTTAGGGAGTGAATATAAGTCTTAGCTTACTTTAATTAATGACATCATAAGCCTGGAGGCCTTATCGCCACGGACATACATACGGTTTCTCCAACTGAGGTACTGTTTTGCAGACTGCTTATTAAGCAGGTCTTTGAGTTGTAAGCGTTTGGCTGTTAGTGCTTCCAAACTCTGACGCAACAAGGTTCCTTTATGTTGCGTTTCTAGGTTGATTATCTCTTCATATAGGTCTCGTATTGTCTTTTTGCTCTGTTTGTTGAGATGGGAAGCTATAGAAATCAATTCACCCCTAACCACCGCTTTGTGGGCCTCCCATATCATAGGGAAGCTCACCTCTGAAATGACATTATTCTTAAAATCTATTAAAATATTACTAATTCGTTGTTTGCTAGTGTCTGAAGTTAGAATTGAGTCATTTAGCCTCCATGAGTGATTATACGGAATGGGCTTTTGAAGCTGAAAAGCGTATTGAGACTATCGAGTGGTCAGAGTGTATTGAGGGAAGTATTTCTGTTTTAAAAAGATTTGGCAATAGGGACCCTGGTAGAAAGTTATACCGTATTTTCCACTTTGTAAGACGCACTTTTTTCCCCCAAATTTGGGGGGAAAACGGAAGTGCGGCTTACAAAGCGGAAACGCCTTACCTAGGCTGTGATCGGGGGCGTCCGGCGCGATTAATGCTGCAGATTGGCATTTCTATCTGAAACAAAACACAGGTATACAATGTAACCAAACTAAGCGGCCTCCAGATAACTCTATTGTTACTGAACGCTAGTGACTGAAAGGAGAACTCTATGACCTGGATGTGTCCCAGTCCTAGTCCATCAACTCATCCATTTTCTTCTCATGGAGGAATAGATTGAGGCTTTGCTGCTTTACGACGGTTTCGATTGGTCTTTGCAGATTGGACCAAGTTCCAAGACTCGGGTCAGGGAAAAGGGCTCAGTGAAGGAGCTCAATGGTACGCTTCTATATCTGAGTACTTTTCTAGAATTTCTTATGGAACAAATTCATGGACTTTAGTGCGCTGCTTGACAAAATGACGAATCCAGGTTATGATGAAAGATTAACCATTTATTTCCCAACGCGTTTCGAAGTGTACAACACTTCTTCCTCAGGGGATGACATATATGAACAAATAGATCTGTCTCAGGTTAAATACACTCACGGTTTAAAAATTGGCGCCAATGATCACATGTCGTGCGGCAAAAAGTCAAAGTTCAAACGCACCAGTGAAACATGAATTGTCATCATAGTTAATCTTTGATTAATTAAAAATTATTCTTTAATTATTCCACAGATAAAAAGCTCAAGATAGTAAGAAAATAATAAAGATGAAAAAGAGGAAAAAATATACATATATCTCTGAGACATGAACTCACGCGGAGGAAAAGAAAATACCGATGGTGAACACTTAAGCCACCACACCAGAGTTAAATCATGTCCCGAAGAGAAGAAAAAAAGAAAAACGAACAATTGTTAAAAAATGAATATATGGGGAAACATGTGTATATTATATAAAATATTCAAAAATATATATTTTTGTATTATAATAAAGAACAATTGCATAAAAATTGAGTGGACTTCAATTAATTATCACCATGGTTTAATTTACTTGCTCTATTGTTAAAACAGTATGGGGCAGCCAGCCAAAAAAACAGACCCACACGGGACTCGGAAATCATTCCAGGATCGCCCCCCCGTGTATCACCGCACAGGAGAGAAGAAGGAAGAAGAAGAAACCTCAAATACTTTTTAACACTACTGCACTTTAGGATACTAAGTAACTCCACATATCAAAGATAATATATACACAGATAAAAATGAATACAGATCCATTTGTAATAAAAAGTCGCACATGAAAAGTTACATTAATTATTAAAAATAATTTTTTTAAATCGTATGGATACTTATTAAAAAATTGTTCTGAACGAAAAATGATAATTTTAACATATTTTAAAAAAAGACTTCCGTAATTTCGTTCAATCAATTTACTTGCTCTATTGCTAAAACCGTATGTGGCAGCCAGCCAAAAAAACAGACCCACAAGGGACTCGGAAATCATTCCAGGATCGCCCCCCGTGTATCACCGCACAGGAGAGAAGAAGGAGAAGAAAAAACTTCAAATACATTTTAACAATACTACCACTTTAGGATGCTAAATAAATATTCATATCATAGGTAACATATACACAGGATACTAATATAGAGGTAACTATTAAAATAAATACACATCCGTCTGTATTAAAAAATCGCACATAAATTACATTGAACATCAAAAATTATTAAAAATGAATATATAAATAATGTGGATACTTATTAAAAAATTGTTCTGAACGAAAAATGATAATTTTGACATATTTTAAAGAAAGACTTCAGTAATTTCGTTTGATCCATTGGGTTTTAAAGTGTTTAGCCTGAATATCCAAAAAAAACCTCTTTCCTATTCCATTGTCCTCCTCTATTAGGAATATCACCAGAAATATGTTCTATTGGACTCATTTTCAATCCATTAAAATGTTTATTATGTTTAATAGAAAAATGTCTAGAAAGACCATGTTGTAAAAAAAACCCTTTTAATATTATACCTATGTGAATTAACCCTTACATGCAATGGCTGTGCTGTCCTTCCAACATACTGCTTTTTACAATCACATTCTATCAAATATATAACAAATTCAGTAGTGCAACTGAGATCCTCCTTGATAGGAAAATGTCATTAGTGGTAGAAGATTTAATATATTTCTCTTTGTGTGTGATAATATTACAACAAAGGCAATTCTTCCTCCCACATTTAGAAATCCCTTTTAAAGGGCTATTGATAATTGAGGTGGATTTATAATTAATTTTTAATTGACTTGGGGCCACCAAACCTTTAATGGTTGGTGCCCTCCTAAAAGTAACCCCCGGATTGCTGGGAAGAAATTTCTGTACTATAGGATCGCTCAATAAAATATGCCAATTATATAAGATTTTATGTATTGTTATGTGTTCGGCACAATATTGTGTGGTAAAATTAGCCATAAATATTTTACTATCTGGTTTGATTGTCTTAGGTCCATTAATAAGAGTATCTTGTGATGTATTGATACACTTACTATAAGCATTTTTAATCAGATTATTAGGATAATTTTTTGCCACAAACTTCTTTCTTAAAATATCCGCTTGTTCCTTAAAATCCTCCAGCTTGGAGCAATTTTTTCTGATCCTCCTAAATTGGTTGTCAGGAATATTCCTCAACCATTTCCCAAAATGTCCAAGGTATATAACTATTAATATCCACATTTTTTTTTTTTTAAAAAGTCTTAGTTAGAATGGTATTATCCTTAATGAAAATGGAAATATCCAGAAAATTAATATTACTCTTATCATATATAGAGGAAAATGATAAGCCCCAATTATTGTTGTTAATGTCATTAATGAAATCATCAATATTATCGGAGTTATCCCAAATAAAGAACAAATCGTCAATAAATCTCTTGTAAACAATTGAATTATTGCACCACTTAGAATTAAAAATATAAAAATTCTCAAAGACCCCCCCATAAAAATATTTGCATAAGTCGGTGCGACTTTGGAACCCATCGCAGTCCCAAGGCGCTGATGATACAGAAATCCATCAAAGGTGAAATAGTTATTCTTCAAAATGAACTCCATTCCTTTTAATAAAAAGTTTTTTCTTTTGATAGTCTATTATCTCTTATTAAAGTTCATTTAAAGCAAGCCATCCCTAAATTGTGCGCTATATTTGAATATAGTGAAGATACATCCATAGAAAGGAACAGATAAGTAGATTTCCATTCAACCTGCTGTAAAAATTGGATTAATGAGTAGAATCTCTAATGTAACTCTTCAAAGTAGGAATATGTATGACCATAATTCTATCAATAAAATGGGATAGATTACTGGTTAGAGAACCAATACCCGATATGATTGGTCTTCCTGGGGGATTTTCCAAATTTTTATGTATTTTAGGTAAATGATAAAAAAAGGGGTACGTGGATTTTGAATCCTGAGAAATTTTAGTTCATTTTTATCAAATATTCAAATTTTTTCCTTCCTGAATTAATTTATCATAGTTTACTTTTATTTTCGGAATAGCATCCAATGTCCTACCATAATATTTCTCGTCTGATAATATTCTGTGCGCTTCATTACAATAATCAATTCGATCTTGAATAACTATTCCACCTCCCTTATCTGCTGAACGTATCACGATAGTAGTATTAGTCTTCAATGATTTTAGCGCTATGTTTTCTTTTTTAGTCAAAAAAGAAAAATTATTTTTAGTACATGATATTTCCTTAAATTTCTTTTGCACAACATCATTGAACACATTCAGGTATTGTCCCTTACTTTCGATTGGATAAAAATTGGATTTTACAGGTACATCCAAATGAAATCCTGAATCGGTTATATTCTCATTAATATTAATGTTTTCACTGTCTTTGGATATATAGTTGACACTATTATCTTTACGTGAAACCTGATTTATTTCCTTCAGTAGGAAATGTCTTTTTAATGTTAGTTTCCTAATAAATACTTGTAAATCTAAAAAAAGATCAAAGTCATTTAATTTATACGTAGGGCAAAAAGTTAATCCTTTAGAAAGGACTTTCTTTTCATCTATTGTAAGATCATAAGATGACAAATTGAAAATATTACTACCAATGTCGAAAGATGCATTATTATTAATATATTTATTTTCAATTATTTTACTTTTCCTTCTGCTTCCTCTATAGAGCCTTTTTTTTTTTCCATTTTTTGGAGACATTTTTTTTTTTTTATCTGTGTGTTTTTCAGTGCCCGTGGTAAAAAAGGAACAGTGGCTGTGTTATCAGTATTAGAATTATCTATTAAGATCATATCCCCATTAGATGTATTGGGAATATCATTATCATAAACAGAAAAATCCAGTAGTGACTTTAGTGTGGACTCAGGAAATTCAATAAGTGCAGGTGAAGAAATTTCAATAAGTGTAATAATCTTACTTATATCAGTAATCGGATTTATTGTATCTATGAGATTCTTTTTAGCCTTATCCTCAATAAGGTGCTTCATTTGTTCCTTGATACTTTCCAAATGATTCATAGCCTCAATTAACGGTGCGGTCATTTTGGTAGTCTTTATTAGTGGTGGTTTAGTAAAAATATTATTATTTTCAATAGTCACCGCCTTGTTCTTTAACGGTGATGTCTTATTAATGGTGTTCACTAAGGATATATTTAATTGATCCAAATCAATTTTATCATACTTTTTATTTTTTGTCCTATTCACATCAAGCTCTACATTAATATCATTGGTCTCAATTATTTTCCCAATATTCATTTCCTTTGAAATATCTACAGTAGTTTCCTTCTTTTTAGTTTTATTATTCATTCTCCTATAATCCTCTCTAGCTCTTTGCAGTTTTTTCAATTTTTTCAAAATAGTCTCATGTTCGACTTTCACAACATGAGTTCTAACATTAGAATTAATCTTCTTATATTCAGGGTGATTGTGGAAAGGACTCAGCTGCTTAGATAGATTCATCACCTTAATAGCTGCTAGCTCTGCAAGTTTGGATCTTTTTTTATATAATAATAAAATCATCCTATGCATACAATTATTTAGATTAATATCCCATTCCTTGGTAAAGTCCAGATCATTGTCAAAAGGTGAATCAAAAACTAACCTCAGTCCACGAGGGCAAATGTTCTCCTCTAATTAGGTGGATAAGAAGCGAGAGTCCAAGCTGTAATGTAGCTCTTCTTTGATAGCCTCCTTAAAGTTTAAGAAGATTTTTAGGAAATTCCTCGTTTCCTCTTCATTAAAAGAATTAGTACTTTCCTCAGTGTGAGCTGAAAAACCCATATTTCCAATGGTTTGTAGTATCAATCGTTCCCTTGATGAAAGCCGATTCTGAAAATATTCCAGTAAGGGCCACTACCTGAATGTGTTCAGAAAAAATTGCTCCAAGCTGGAGGATTTTAAGGAACAAGCGGATATTTTAAGAAAGAAGTTTGTGGCAAAAAATTATCCTAATAATCTGATTAAAAATGCTTATAGTAAGTGTATCAATACATCACAAGATTCTCTTATTAATGGACAATCAAACCAGATAGTAAAAAATTTATGGCTAATTTTACCACACAATATTGTGCCGAACACATAAGAATACGTAAAATCTTATATAATAATTGGCATATTTTATTGAGCGATCCTATATTACAGAAATTTCTTCCCAGCAATCCGGGGGTTACTTTTAGGAGGGCACCAACCATTAAAGGTTTGGTGGCCCCAAGTCGATTAAAAATTTATTATAAATCCCCCTCAATTATCAATAGCCCTTTAAAAGGGATTTTTAAATGTGGGAGGAAGAATTGCCTTTGTTGTAATATTATCACACACAAAGAGAAATATATTAAATCTTCTACCACTAATGACATTTTCCTATCAAGGAGGATCTCAGTTGCACTACTGAATTTGTTATATATTTGATAGAATGTGATTGTAAAAAGCAGTATGTTGGAAGGACAGCACAGCCATTGCATGTAAGGGTTAATTCACATAGGTATAATATTAAAAGGGGTTTTTTACAACATGGTCTTTCTAGACATTTTTCTATTAAACATAATAAAAATTTTAATGGATTGAAAATGAGTCCAATAGAACATATTTCTGGTGATATTCCTAATAAAGGAGGACAATGGAATAGAATAGAGGTTTTTGGGATATACAGGCCAAATATTTTAAAACCCAACGGATCGAACGAAATTACTGAAGTCTTTCTTTAAAATATGTCAAAATTATCATTTTTCGTTCAGAACAATTTTTTAATAAGTATCCACATTATTTATATATTAATTTTTAATAATTTTTGGTGTTCAATGTAATTTGTTTTGTGCGATTTTTTTTTTTTTTTTTTTTTTTTTTTTTTTTATTACAGACGGATGTGTATTTATTTTAATAGTTACCTCTATATTAGTATCCTGTGTATATGTTACCTATGATATGAATATTTATTTAGGATCCTAAAGTGGTAGTATTGTTAAAATGTATTTGAAGTTTTTCCTTCTTCCTTCTCTCTCCTGTGCGGTGATACACGGGGGGCGATCCTATAATGATTTCCGAGTCCCTTGTGGGTCTGTTTTTTTGGCTGGCTGCCACATACGGTTTTAGCTATAGAGCAAGTAAATTGATTGAACGAAATTACGGAAGTCTTTTTTTAAAATATGTTAAAATTATCATTTTTCGTTCAGAACAATTTTTTAATAAGTATCCATACGATTTAAAAAATGTATTTTTAATAATTAATGTAACTTTTCATGTGCGACTTTTTATTACAAATGGATCTGTATTCATTTTTATCTGTGTATATATTATCTTTGATCTGTGGAGTTACTTAGTATCCTAAAGTGCAGTAGTGTTAAAATGTATTTGAAGTTTCTTCTTCTTCCTTCTCCTTTTTCCCTCCTGTGCAGTGATACACGGGGGGCGATCCTGGAATGATTTCCGAGTCCCGTGTGGGTCTGTTTTTTTGGCTGGCTGCCCCATACTGTTTTAACAATAGAGCAAGTAAATTAAACCATGGTGATAATTAATTGAAGTCCACTCAATTTTTATGCAATTGTTCTTTATTATAATACAAAAAAAAAAAAAAAATAATATATATATATATATAGAATATTTTATATAATATGCACGTTTCTATATATATATATATAATCCACTTTTTAACAATTGTTCGTTTTTCTTCTTTTTTTCTTCTCTTCGGGACATGATTTAACACTGGTGTGGTGGCTTAAGTGTTCACCATCGGTATTTTCTTTTCCTCCGCGTGAGTTCACGTCTCAGAGATATATGTATATTTTTTCCTCTTTTTCATCTTTATTATTTTCTTACTATATTGAGCTTTTTATCTGTGGAATAATTAAAGAATAATTTTTAATTAATCAAAGATTAACTATGATGACAATTCATGTTTCACTGGTGCGTTTGAACTTTGACTTTTTGCCGCACGACATGTGATCATTGGCGCCAATTTTTAAACCGTGAGTGTATTTAACCTGAGACAGATCTATTTGTTCATATATGTCATCCCCTGAGGAAGAAGTGTTGTACACTTCGAAACGCGTTGGGAAATAAATGGTTGATCTTTCATCATAACCTGGATTCGTCATTTTGTCAAGCAGCGCACTAAAGTCCATGAATTTGTTCCATAAGAAACTGAAGTTTTAGCGGTCACGGAGTTGACCTTTGGACGTGCAGCAGGCTGACCACAGATTTTATATGTCTTAAACTCTCCTGGAAAGGGTGAGTATATTTCTACTATTTCTTTCAATATTTTACCCGGATAAGACCCTATTGCGCTTTTTTCCTATAGTTTATCTACTTTTCTAGAATGATCCCCAGCAATTTGCACACTTCTTGAATTTCCACCGAGATCCTGACCTGGATACGCTTGTCTTTGGAGGTTATTGCAATGCCAAATGGGTATAACTAGCGGTATTGGCATTGATTGTGACATAGAGCTTCTGTAAAAGGTTTTAGTAGACGTTATTTGATGCTGCTAGGTCTTGAAAGATCACGATCGGGGAATCCTCAAATGCATTGTTTCTCTAGCAACCTTCCACGACAGCATAGGAGGTTGTCCCCATGCCCTAATGGGGGACAGGAAGCACGAGAGGTTAAAAGGTCCCTCTCACCTCCCTCTCACCAGTGTCTTTCCTGTCTCCCATGGGGCATCGAGAGGTTCGGTATGCTGTTTGGCTAGCTGCTGCAGCGTACCTGTAATCCTTAAGCCCGGCAGTGGTAGTCGGCGGCGCTGCCTCCCCTCCTCCGTAATGCTCCTGTCGTTTTAGAACACGGGACCTTCCTGGCCCACCCGCGCTCCGCTAGGGGGAGTAAAGCGGACCAGTGATCCCCGACCGGAGGCCTCCCGCAGCTCTCTGGTCTCTCCTCCTCCTGCTGCGCGCCATGCAGTGACCCGGAAGTGACGAAACGAGCGGTCACTTCCGGGGTATGTGTGATGACTTCCTGTCATGGCAGCCCCCATTCAGCTGCTGGCACGTGGAGCTCACCAGCACTTGCTGTGCCTGCTCTTGGACCCAGGGAGGAGGAGAGGGAAATAAAAAGACTGCGCTGAGGGCGGGGTTAACCCCTTATTAGCCCGCCGGAAGACATCGACAGGTAAGACAAAATCCCCTGTCAGCATGGACGGTTCTTCCTGCCCTGTGTCTGCAGAACCCAGCGCTGCCCAAGCCACAGTAAGTGTACCTGGGGTGGGTCCTAGTGGTGCGGTCCTGGGATAGAGGGCCTCAAAATACTTCTCCCCCTTTCTTATAGGGAGAAAAGTCTGCCCACAAAAGCACCAATACCACCAGCAAGTGGCCAAATGTGCCATATACATTGCAAAACTTCCCTCAAATTGGGTGAAAAAATTGTGTCAAGCTTGCACGGACAGGGTGGTCAGAGATGAGCACCCGTCATTGATTGACAAAATCCGCAGCCTGGTCACTCATCAGGTCAGACCTCTTTAGCCGCCCTGTCCCCCACTCAACCACCTCCACCTCCTCCGATTGTGGGCTCACCATCCCCAAAAAAACAAAATTCAATTAGAGGACTCTGAGTCCGAATCAGAAAGGTCATACAATTCAGGCTCCGAAAATTGGGAGCAACCGGGAACCTCTAAATCAGTCAAAACTAGGAAATACCTCCTTTCCGCGGAGTATGTGGAGGAACTGGTCAGTGCAGTATAGGCCACCATGGGCCTAGAGGATGAACCCGCTACTCAGTCAGCACAGGACCGCATGTTCGGGGGATTTGAGGGACCTAGACGAACAGGTTTCCCAGTACATAGGAGCATAGTAGATATGATCTCTCAGGAATGGGAGTACCCAGAGAAGCGCTACTCGGCCCCTTCAGTACTCAGGCATAGATTTCCCCTGGAGGGAGAGGAGTTTAAATGGGACATCCCGAAAGTTGATGTCCAAGTGGCAAAGGTGGTGAAGAAGACAGTCCTTCCATTTGATGATGCGTCCTAGCTTAGAGACCCGATGGACTGTAAAGCAGAGAGCCTCCTAAGGAAAGCCTGGGAAACCTCTGCCTTTTCCTTAAAGTCAGGAATTGCATTCACATGTGTCTCTAGGTCTCTCTTCCAATCGATAGAGGAACTAGAGAGTCATATTTCTCGGGGAACCTCAAGAAGTGACCTCCTTAACTCCCTTCCTATACTACAGAGAGCTACAGGCTTCTTGGCGGATGCATCAATGGAGATGATCCGCACCTCTGCCAGGGCTATGGTACAGTCCAATTCTGCCAGGCGGGCCCTCTGTCTTAAAATGTGGAGCGGGGACATGACCTCCAAGGTTAAACTCTGCTCTTTACCCTTCAAGGGTGAACAAGTCTTCGGCCCGACCTTAGATGAAATTCTTGAAAAGGCCACAGATAAAAAGAAGGTGCTTCCTGAGCAGAGGCCCACAAAAAAGCGGCTTTTTAGAGCCCCCCAGAATCAGCCATCCCAGCCGAGAGGGAAGGGAAAGACAGGAAGATGGAGTTATGCTAAAGGGAGAGTGTTATGGTTGAGTCACCGTAGGAAAAAATATACACTTTTTTTTTTTTTTTTTTTACAATTCTTTCCTGCTATTGAGTACCCTAGGATCTGCGGTATGGCGGGTGATTCTGTTATGAATGAGTCACTGTAGGAGGCAAAAACAGAAATACAAGCTAAGTCCCGAAAACCAGAGAAGTTGGCAACTATCAGATTGCAGACCCCTGAACCTATCAACACAACTAGCAGTAGCCGTGGGGGGTACCTACGATGCCCTAGACCCCTCGAACACAGCCGGAGAATTAAATAGGCCTAAAGAAAGAAAGGGGAAATCTAAACTGCCCCAGAGCAGACCCCAAAGCAATAGGCAGCCCCCAACATATAATAACGGTGAAGCAAGATGAAAACACTAACACAGACAGACTGAGCAAAGACGGGGCCCCAAAACTACCTAGATAGGAAAGGACAGGAAGGCTGCTGTCTGCAATCTGCCAAAACCCTATCAAAGACATAAGCCAACAAGCTGATATGAAAAAGACCCTGAAGCAGCTAGGCTTCAAAAACTAAATCAGCACTCGGGTATTTTCAGAAGACAGAGCTAAAGGAATTCAGCACACCCCAGCAGGGAATGGCAGAAATCCAGAAAAACAAAGCAAACAAAGTCAAAGCGCAAATGCAAAAAGCCGAGCAGCAAACTTAGCTTTAGAGGAGCAGGAATTCAGACTGGTCTCCAAGGATCCCACAGAGAAATCACCCGCAGGGCAGAAGGGCGTCGGCAGCCTTATATCCAGTTAGCAACTCCACTCAGCCAGTCATCATCATCAGCCTCAGGTGTTTGATAATCAGGCTCACTACCTTTGTTTACCAGAAGAGGGAGTTCCTCGGGCCTCAGTATTGAAGGAGAAAATGAACTCGCAACAGGAGAGGCAGGAACATCCTGGTCCCCCAGCAGCAGCAGCAACAGCCACAAGAAAAACAGTGACTCGACCCCGGTGGGGGGAAGGCTTTCGAGGTTCTTTCGCTCTTGGCAGTTGATTTCCAACAGCCCCTGGGTCCTCAGCGTGATCAAGGAGGGTCTACTGCTGGAATTCGATTCCTCCCCCCGCAGGGTATAAGAGTTACTTCCCTACCTCCTCGGGAGACTCCAGCACTAAAATCCGGCATCCAGCTCCTACTACAATCAAACACCATCTCTCAGGTCCCTGTGGAGGAACAGGGAAGGGGGCATTATTCCAGACTGTTCCTAGTGAAAAAGCCCACAGGAGAGGCAAGAATAATAATAAATCTGAAAGGCCTCAACCGACACATCGCATATCGCAGATTCAAGATGGAGTCGGTAAAGACCGCCATTCCTCTGATAGGGCCGTCTTACTTCATGGCAACCATAAACCTGAAGGATGCCTATTTCCACATTCCCATACATCCTTCTCACAGGAAGTATCTAAGGTTTGCGATCCATCAGGGTACAGAAATCAGGCGCTATCAGTACAACGTGCTTCCCTTTGGGATATCCTCTGCCCCTCGAGTATTTTCCAAGATTATGGCGGAAGCTGTGTCCCACATCAGAAGCCAGGGCATATGCATTGTACCCTACCTGGACGACCTACTGATAATAGGAGCCTCCTACCAGACCCTGGAAAACCAGGTGACTCAAACTCTGGGTATTCTCCAATCGCTGGAGTGAATCCCGAATATAAAAAAGCCACAGATACAACCCTTCCAGGAGGTAAAATTCTTAGGAATCCTCCTAGATTGAAAGAAACAAATGTCCTTCCTCCCGGAGGAACATCAGAGGTCTATAATATCAAAGATCTCGAGCTTCAGGAATCAGAGGTCCCCAACCCTCAGGTCAGCCATATCCATGCTAGGGTCAATGACCTCCTGCATCCAGTCGGTATCTTGGGCGCAGGCCCACTCCAGAATACTCCAGCCCCATATCTTAGGAAACTGGAACAGAGATCACACCTGCCTGAGCAAAAGAGTCCAGACCCCGGGAAAAGTGAAAGCTTCACTAGCATGGTGGATGGACCACAAAAATCTGTGCAAGGGAATCAACTGGTCAGATGCCAGCAAGAAAGGCTGGGGAGCCGTAGTGTCCCGACAACCATTCCAAGGGTTATGGAGCCAGAAAGTGAGTACAAAATCCTCAAACTTCAGGGAGCTGAAGGCCATAGAGGACGCTCTCCTGGCAGCAAGACACCTAGTCCAGGGCCATCATATCAAAGTCTACTCGTACAACATAACATGGCCCATCTCAGACACCAAGGTGGCACAAGATCCTGCAGCCTAGAGGGCCTTTCAGGACGAATATTTTGCTGGGCCGAAATACACCTCCGTTCTCTAACAGCAGTCCACCTAAAGGGTACCTCCAATCTTCAAGCAGAATTTCTGAGCAGAAAATGCATCCAGCCTGGCGAGTGGAGCCTAAACGAAAGAATCTTTCAGAGGCTGGTCAACGGGTGGGGCCTTCTGGAGGTGGATCTACTGGCCTCAAGAGAGAATGCTCGAGTGAGAAACTACTTCTCCCTGAACCCCAGGGACAGATCCTTGGGGGTAGATGCCTTCGCCCACAAGTGGAGGTTTCGTCTGGCGTATGCCTTCCCGCCAGTTCCAATCCTTGTTGCAAACATGAGTAAAATCCGGGAGGATCAGACCGAAACCATTCTAGTAGCCCCGCTATGGCCAAAGAGCAGCTGGTATTCTCTAATTACAGAACTACAGGTAGACGGGCCATTCCTCCTACCCCTGGATGACGACCTTCTCTTGCAGGGCCCTCTACATCACCCAAACCTCCGGGGAATTAAGTTAGCGGCCTGGTTACTGAGACCCAGATCTTGAGGGCCAGGGGGCTATCAGAGGCAGTAATAAAAACCCTCCAGAAATCTCGGAAACCGGTCACCATTGCTATATATAACAAAATATGGAAAAAGTCTTCCTCATGGTGTCTGCCAGATTTGCCTCACCCAGAAAACTCTAACATTTCCCGTATTCTGGATTTCTTACAGAGGGGACTTGAGCTATGTCTAAACCCTAGCACACTGAAAGTACAGGTATCAGCATTAAGCTTCATGTTTGACTGTGACTTGGCCAACCACAGGTGGATAAAAAGATTCATTACGTCAGCCACTAGGCTACATCCGAAAAGGCTAGTTGCCATTCCACCATGGGATTTGAATGTGGTACTTACGGGACTCACTCAATCCCCCTTTGAGCCCCTGCCATCTTGTACTTCTTAGCTCTTCTCTTGTAAGGTGGCCTTCCTTTATAGCCATAACCTCAGCAAGGTGAATAGGAGAGCTCCAAGCTCTCTCAATCAGGGAACCCTACCTAACAGTTAGAGATGATTCCATAGTTCTTTCCCTTGAGCCATCTTTCCTACCAAAAGTTGTGCCTGACTTCCATAGATCACAGAATATAATTCTTCCCTCATTTTGTCAAAACCCAGCAAACCCTAAAGAAGAGGCGTTTCATACGCTGGACGTAAGGTGCATAATTCTCCACTACTTAGAGTGTACCAAGCCCTATAGAATTGACCACAACCTATTCATCCGTACCTCTGGTTCAAACAAGGGAAAGAAGGTAGCAAAGAACACCATTGTCAGTTGGATTAAGAAGGCCATCTCCGAAGCATACCTGGCGCAGAACATCACTCCCCCTGCGGAGATCAAAGCGCATTCAACACGATCTACCTCTACTTCATGGGCGGTGAGGGAGCAGGCGCATCTTCAGAGCAGATTTGTAAGGCAGCAACCTGGTCCTCCTTACATACTTTTACTAAACGCTACAGGTTGGACCTTGTGTCCAACAGGGATTTAGTCTTTGGCCGAAAAGTCCTTCAGGCCGTTGTCCCCCCCCCCCCCCAGTGCAGTATAGGTTATTATGCCTCCTATGCTGTTGTGGAAGGTTGCTAGATAAAATAGAATTAGACTTACCGGTAATTTGGTTTCTAGAAACCTTCCACGACACCACTATTTCCCTCCCTGTATTCTTGGACAAAACTCTGAGAATCTTAAGGTAACCGGTGCTATGGTGATCAGTTATAAGTCACTGGTGAGAGGGAGGTGGGAGGGACCTTTTAACGTCTCGTGCTTCCTGTCCCCCATTAAGGCGTGGAGACAACCTCCTATGCTGTCGTGGAAGGTTTCTAGAAACCGAATTACCGGTAAGTCTAATTCTATTCTTCTGCTTCCCTTGACCGTCTTATTATTAAATCTTTGGTGCGGTAGTCCAGAAAACGGCAGATGACGTCCCGTGGAGGGTCTCCTTATTTAGGCTGTGGCTTTAACGACCTATGGGCCCTCACTGTCACTTGTCGTCTTGGGACAGTGTTTTAGAAAATATTTCAATCAAGGTCGCAACTGATTCAGGGATGCCCTTTATCCGCAAGTTATTCCTTCTTTCTCTATTCTCATGGTCCTCAAGGATAGAGTATATTTGGTTGATATGATCTCCTTGACTCTGTGAGCAAGCTACAACCTCATTGGTTTGCTGGATTATGGTGGGATTGGAGGCCTCAAGCGTATCCACCCTTTGGCCTATTTGTGAAATTTCTTGTTTAATGTCAGATAGGTCTTTGACCACCGGTTCTAGAGATTTAGCTAGTATCCTCTTTAGGAAAGGATCTGGAGAAAGGTTGGTCCCCCATGCTTCTGTTGTCTACCATATCATTACTACATCAGAGTCAGAATCGCTTGGAGAATGTTGATCCATGAGCACTGGGGGTTTCGATTTGTTTGCAGTGGATTTAATTTGTTTTTATTAAGGAATTTATTCATGCCCACCTGAGTAAGAGAAACATTAGATCTAGAAGAGACTGATGCGGATTTGCCGATCTTGACCATCGCTAGATGTCTAAATTCAGCGCTGTCAAATAGCTATTTTGACGCCAAACACATTCCTCCCGTAGATATTTTCATAGAGAAAATTACATTTTTAAAGGGTGTGCAGCTAGATAGATTTTTCTTTTATTTTGAGATATTGTGAGGTGCAGTTCTTAAGAATGACCACTTGGTGTCGCCGTTGTCCCAGCAATGAGTCTGATCCTAAAGAAAGTATCGTGGATCTTTATTTCTATTTCTGATGTTTATTGAATCTAAACTGTGGGTAAAAAAGGCCTCTCAGAAACCTCAGAGGGAATAGCAAGGGCCCGGAGATGTCAGGGACGTTAGTCTATTTACGTAATATTCTGGCCAGTGAGAGTTATCACTTCAGGGCGATATTGCCCCTTTTCCTCCTCCGTCCCCTCTGCCTTTATAACTTTTGTCAGTCTTAGTCCTTGTTCTTTGATATATTTTTATTTAATATTTCCTCTCCCTCCCTTCTTTTCCTCCTGTCTCCCCCGCTCTTCAGCCACAGCCCTGGATGCGATATTGTCCTACAATCCCGGTCAGTGCTTAGCCCACAGCTCCAGCTCCCAGCGTTGTTCCCTTCCTGGCAATATGGCGCTGGCCAAAGGCTGGAAAAAGTCCAGGATACCGCTGGCACAACCCCAGACCCTGCCTAGGCAGCCCCAGACCCTGGCGACAGGCAGATGGCAGCCAGGATAGCGAAGGGCATGAGATAGAATCACCACGCTCGCCAGCAGAAGGCAGGTGATGTGTGCCGCCTGCTAGCAGATGTCAGTGCGTGTGAAGGGACAGGAGAAGAGCGTGAGGTGTCGGAGCCGAGCAGTAGAGGCTCCCTGTCAGTGCGCCGGTGCCTGGGCCCCACGTGTATTCAGCAGGGGTGAGGGGGGGAGGGAGTGCCGCCAGGCGGTACTTGTGTGTCACTGATTGCTGGTCTCTGTCCGCCGTCTGCAGCAGCTCCTATCGTGAAAATGGTGTCCGTCCTCTCCTCAGAAGATCCCCAGAGCCAGTCCAGCATTCAATCTAGGATGACAGCGGTTCACTCTGGTAGCCGAATTCCATCCTCAAGGGGAGCAGGGTGGGCTCAGAACACCGTTGGTGGTCAATTTGTAGTCAGGAGCTCACTTATTCTTTACAGGAAAGATGTATATCTTTGTACCGTGTTCGCCAGTAGATAGAAAAATAATCAGAATTGAGAGTCCTCAGTGGTTGATACATTTTAATGGCTAACTGAAAAGATGGTACAAGCTTTGAAAAAGGATGAATTCTCATCACCACACAATAAGAGAAAAAAGAATGCATCTACCTGTGGCAAAACATTTTTGTATGCCTGATCACAGCACCATGGACATGCAATTACTGGTATTGAAAGGTAACTTCAAGTCTCAGAGAGACAGAAGAGTCTGGGATTACAAATTCATGATGACCCTTGACACGCTCAATGCTGGAATGAATGTGTTGCATGGATTTATGTCTTTTTACATCAATTAAGGAATTTGCTCCTAAGACCTTGTGGGTCAACACAGAACCAGACAACAATCAGAGGACAATAAAACATCCAGACTCCTTATCTATGAACTGCTCTAATATTTATGTCTATCCCTCTCCCATAATGATAATTCTGCTTCACATCACTTGTCTTATATATTGCGTTTTTTCTGTGTTGTATTGTGCATAAATATGTGATTCTTCAGATTTTATATTAGTCAATGCCTGATGAAGAGACCTGAGTAGTCTCGAAAGCTTGCAATGTGTTACCATCTTTTCAGTTAGCCACTAAAGGTATCAACCACTGAGGACTCTCAATTCTGAATATTTCACTTATTCTTTATATTCTTTTGATTTTAGCAGGAGCTCTTGTTAGCCATGTCTTGTCTCAAGAGTAGCCAGGCCACCGAAGACAGTCCCTCTTATGGTGACCACTGACCTGGAAGAACAACCACTCCACAAAGACAGAATAAATGTCAAGTGTTACAACTGAGGCAAGTTTGGCCATTTCTGGAACCAGTGCAGAGCACCTACACAACCCAAGAGTTTGCCCAGAGGAACAGGTCAGGGAAGAAACACAGAAAGCCGTCCATATCTTCCTTTTCATACAACCCTCATACAGACTTAAACAATTCTTTCTTCTATTACTAATGTCATTCAGTTGGGGAGATCTCACTTTGAAATTGTTTTGCGCATCTAGTCTTTGTTATACAGACCTCATCCACAGGCCAAATAAATTCTTCTGTTACTAACGTCATAGAGTAGGGGACATCTCACTTTGCAATCGTTTTAGCATCTAGTCAAGGTTATAAAGGCTTCATCCACAGGCCCAAATGAATTTTGTCAGTAAATAACGTCCTACTGTAGGCGAGATCTAACGTTAAAATTGTTTGGGGCATATCTTCCTTTTCATACAGCCTTCATCCACACTTAATTTTTTCTTCTGCTACTAATGTCATACAGTAGAAGAGATCTGACTTTGAAATTGTTTGGACCATCTAGTCAATGTTATGCAGGCATCATCCACAGTTCGAAAAATATTTCTTCTGTTAGTAATGTCATACAGTACGGTAAATGTCACTTTGAAATTGTTTTGAGCATCTTGTCTAAGCTATACAGGCCTCAGCCACAGGCCAAAAAAAATACTTATGTTACTAAAGACATACAGTAGAGGACAATTCACTCTGAAATTGTTTGCAGCATCTAGTCACTGTTTTAAAAGCCTCATCCAATGGCTCCAAAATGGCCCCAATGTCGGTTACTAATGTCATACAGTAGAGGAAATCTAATTTTAAAAATGTTTTGAGTATATATTCTTTGTCATTCAGCCCTCCCCCAAACTTAAACAATTATTTCTTCTGTTACTAGCACCATACAGTAGGGGAGATATAATTTTAAAATTGTTTGGAGCATATCTTATTTGTCATACAGCCCTCATCCACACTTAAGAAATTCTTTCTTCTGTTACTAACAGCATACAGTAGGGGAAATTTCACTTTGAAATTGTTTGGAGCATCTAGTCAATTTCATGCAGGCCTCATTCACACTGAAAAAATTCTTTAATCTGTCACTAACATGATTCAGAATGTCATATTTCAGCTTCTCATTTAGTGCTGCTGAAATTCAACTGTGTGCTGAGGTTGTGCAGAATAAAAAAATCTAATTTTTAGTTGCTTCTACTATGCTTCTAGCACACTATCTGAGTAACAAGACTGAGAAAAAGCGAGGTCATGGTGGAATGGGGATTAGGTTTGTTGTTCAAGGTGTATGGGGGTAGGTGGTAATGTTTGTGAAAGCACAAGTGATCAAGCAATGTCACGTGTAGTGTTGAGCATTCCGATACCGCAAGTATCGGGTATCGGCCGATATTAGCTGTATCGGAATTCCGATACTGACTTCCAATACTTTTTCATATCGGATACCGGAATCGGAAGTTCCCATAATGCTATGAGCCCGCTCGCTTTGATTCAGCCAATGGGAATCCTCAGAAGCGTGGGCACATCCTGTTAGGCATGTTAACTATTGGCATGGCTGTGATTGGCTGCTGAAATGACGTCATCATGATGCGCAGTCTGTGCCGACTGCGGGGGGTCTGTGCCGACTATCGGGGGTCTGTACGAGCCTCTTGGGGGCCTGTGCCGGCTGCCAGTGGTCTGTACTGACCTCTCGGGGGCCTGTGCCGGCTGCCGGTGGTCTGTACAGGACAGCCGGTGCCTGTGCCGGCTGTCGGTGGTCTGTGCGGGCCTGCCAGGGGTCTTGTGTGTGTGCAGGCATCGTCAGATGGGACAACAAGTCCCATTGGGCGATGCCTGCTACACTGACAGTGATTGACACATTAGCCAATGATGGGACAGTAGTAGTCCCATCATCCGGCTAATGTGTTGAATGTAAAAGAAAAAAAAAAACATACTACAGTTGTGGCCAAAAGTATTGACACCCCTGCAATTCTGTCAGATAATACTCAGTTTCTTCCTGAAAATGATTGCAAACACAAATTCTTTGGTATTATCTTCATTTAATTTGTCTTAAATGAAAAAAAACACAAAAAGAATTGTCCTAAAGCCAAATTGGATATAATTCCACACCAAACATAAAAAAGAGGGTGGACAAAAGTATTGGCACTGTTCGAAAAATCATGTGATGCTTCTCTAATTTGTGTAATTAACAGCACCTGTAACTTACCTGTGGCACCTAACAGGTGTTGGCAATAACTAAATCACACTTGCAGCCAGCTGACATGGATTAAAGTTGACTCAACCTCTGTTTTGTGTCCTTGTGTGTACCACATTGAGCATGGAGAAAAGAAAGAAGACCAAAGAACTGTCTGAGGACTTGAGAAACCAAATTGTGAGGAAACATGAGCAATCTCAAGGCTACACGTCAATCTCCAAAGACCAGAATGTTCCTGTGTCTACCGTGCGCAGTGTCATCAAGAAGTTTAAAGCCCATGGCACTGTGGCTAACCTCCCGAGATGTGGACGGAAAAGAAAAATTGACAAGAGATTTCAACGCAAGATTGTGCGGATGTTGGATAAAGAACCTCGACTAACATCCAAACAAGTTCAAGATGCCCTGCAGTCCGAGGGTACAACAGTGTCAACCTGTACTATCCATCGGCGTCTGAATGAAAAGGGACTGTATGGTAGGAAACCCAGGAAGACCCCACTTCTTACCCCGAGACATAAAAAAGCCAGGCTGGAGTTTGCCAAAACTTACCTGAAAAAGCCTAAAACGTTTTGGAAGAATGTTCTCTGGTCAGATGAGACAAAAGTAGAGCTTTTTGGGCAAAGGTATCAACATAGAGTTTACAGGAGAAAAAAAGAGGCATTCAAAGAAAAAAACACGGTCCCTACAGTCAAACATGGCGGAGGTCCCCTGATGTTTTGGGGTTGCTTTGCTGCCTCTGGCACTGGACTGCTTAACTGTGTGCATGGCATTATGAAGTCTGAAGACTATCAACAAATTTTGCACCATAATGTAGGGCCCAGTGTGAAAAAGCTGGGTCTCCCTCAGCGGTCATGGGTCTTCCAGCAGGACGACCCAAAACACACTTCAAAAAGCACTAGAAAATGGCTTGAGAGAAAGCACTGGAGACTTCTAAGGTGGCCAGCAATGAGTCCAGACCTGGATCCCATAGAACACCTGTGGAGAGATCTAGAAATGGCAGTTTGGAGAAGGCACCCTTCAAATATCAGGGACCTGGAGCAGTTTGCCAAAGAAGAATGGTCTAAAACTCAAGCAGAGCATTGTAAGAAACTCATTAATGGTTACTGGAAGCGGTTGGTCGCAGTCATTTTGGCTAAAGGTTGTGCAACCAGGTATTAGGCTGAGGGTGCCAATACTTTTGTCTGGCCCATTTTTGGAGTTTTGTGTGAAATGATCAACGTTTTGCTTTTTGCTTCATTCTCTTTTGTGCTTTTTCATTTAAGACAAATTAAATGAAGATAATAATACCAAAGAATTTGTGTTTGCAATCATTTTCAGGAAGAAACTGAGTATTATCTGACAGAATTGCAGGGGTGTCAATACTTTTGGCCACAACTGTACATACATACATACTACATACATACTACATTCATACAACATACATACATATATACTACATTCATACATACTACATACATGCTACATATATACTACATTCATACAGCATACATACATGCTACATATATACTACATTCATACATACATACTACATAAATGCTACATATATGCTACATACATACTACATTCATACATACATACTACATACATACATGATACATATATACTACATTCATACAACATACATACATATATACTACACACACACTACATACAGTATATACATATATAATACATACTACATACAATACATACATATAGACATACAGTACATATAACATAGAGTACATACTCACCAATACTTGTCACTTTGTTCCCCGAAGCCAGTGTCATCTAAGGAAAAATATAAAAATAACAAACAAGCCATATACTTACCCTGATCCACAGAAATCCATGAGGGTCCCATGCCGATCTCCCGTGGAGAGCAGCAGCATCAGCTGATGCGACCGCTCTCTACGGAGCTCAAGGAATCCAGTGTCGGGAGGTAGGTATCTTTCCGCACTGTATTCCTCCACCACTGTAAAAAAAATAGTGCCTAGTCTCACGTTTGGCATTGCTGTGTGAAAAAGTTCCCACACAGCATTTGCTATAAAGTGAGACCAGGGACTATTTTTTTACAGTGGCGGAGGAATACAGTGCGGAAGGATACCTACCTCCCGTCACTGGATTCCTGGTGCCCCGTAGAGAGAGGTCGCATCAGCTGATGCTGCTGCTCTCCATGGGAGATCGGCGTGGGACACTCACGCGTGGATTTCTGTGGATCAGGGAGTATATGGCTTGTTTGTTATTTTCATATTTTTCCTTAGATGACACTGGCTTTGGGGATCAAAGTGACAAGTGATGGTGATTATGTACTCTATGTTTTATGTACTGCAGGTCTATATGTATGTATTGTATGAATGTATTGTATGTAGTATGTATGTATTGTATGAATGTATTGTATGCAGTATGTATGTTGTATGTCTGTAGCATGTTGTATGTATGTAGTATCTATGTATGTTGTATGAATGTAGTATATATGTAGTATGTATGTAGTATGTTTGTACTATGTATGTTGTATGTAGTATGTATGTTGTATCAATGTAGTATATATATATATATATATATATGTTGTATGAATGTAGTATATATGTATGTATGAATGTAGTATATATGTAGTATGTATGTAGTATGTATGTATGTTGTATGAATGTATGTTGTATGAATGTAGTATATATGTAGTGTGTATGTTGTATGTTGTATGACTGTAGTATATATGTAGTATGTATGTATGTTGCATGAATGTAGTGTATATGTAGTATGTATGTTGTATGTATGTTGTATGAATGTAGTAGATATGAATAGAGTTGAGCGATACCGTCCGATACTTCAAAGTATCGGATCGGAATGGATCGGCCGATCTTAAAAAAAAAAAAAAAAAAAAAAAAGTATCGGTATCGCCGATTCCGATACCGGAAGTCCCATTCAAGTCTATGGGACTTCCGGTATCGGAATAAGAAAAATCCTGTTTTTCCCTTGTACAGCCTCTCTGGGGTCTGTACGGGCCTTTCGGGGGGCTGTGCCGGCCTGCCAGGGGGTCTGTGCAGGCTCCGGTGGTCTGTGCCGGCCTGCCGGGGGGCTGTGCAGGCTCCGGTGGGCTGTGCCGGCCTGCCGGGGGGCTGTGCAGGCTCCGGGGGGCTGTGCCGGCCTGCCGGGGGGCTGTGCAGGCTTCGGGGGTCTGTGCAGGCATCGTCCAATGGGACTACAAGTCCCATCGGGCGATGCCTGCTACCATGACAGTGATTGACACATTAGCCAATGATGGGACAGTAGTAGTCCCATCATCCGGCTAATGTGTTGAATGTAAAAAAAAAAAAATTACATGCTACATACATGCTACATACATACAACATGCATACTACGCGTGCGGGCTCACGCGTGCAACAGATATTAAGTGCAACGGGATCAAGTGTTTTGCAGTTAGACAATGCATTGAAGCTGATGTTCCTCTCTTCTCTTCTTCACACAGGTATTTCATTCCATCATCCATGTATGCTGTCTGACAAGTGTGAACTGCATCATATATTGCCAGATATTTTTATGGTATTTCATTCCATCACTCCTGTGGTGGTTTTTTTTTTTTTTTTTTTTTTTACTATTTGGTTTCTGCTTTGAAGTGTAGAAAGGTTTTTTTTTTTTTCCCTTTCTCTGTTTGATGGCCTTGTCCAGCGTTAGTTATTTACCCTGCATAGTAATGCCTGCTCTGGCCTTGTGCTAATTGGTTAATTACTGATTGTGGCCTTTTGGTGGCTGAAGCTAGCAGACATTTCATTTCATATATATTTAGCTCTGGTTGGGATAGCACGCGTGCGGGCTCACGCGTGCAACAGATATTAAGTGCAACGGGATCAAGTGTTTTGCAGTTAGACAATGCAGTTGGGCAGGAGACAGGTAAGGTGCATAAGTTTTTCATGCACGCATGCTTCTTGGTCAGTCGTACTACATATGCATTGATCATATCAACCTGCTGCTTTTTTGTCTTCACCTCTGCTTTCTAACAACTCGCCTGCCCTTTTACACATTCTGTGCACTCTCTGCATATCCACCCCTCCCTTTTCCCCTCTCCCATGTATAACTCTGAGGCTCTATTGACATTTCTTACCCACACCAAACCATCCAAAACCACCATGCAGCACTCAAAACGTTCATACAAATCATCCCACCACCTGCTTTTTCTGTTTTTTCTCCTTTTAATAGTTGCAGGTGACATCTCCCGCAATCCTGGGCCTCCCTCCACCAGCATACGTTACTCTCCTCCATCTGCATATAGAAACCCTGCTAATCTTATTAACATTCAGTGCATGCCTTCTCCTCTCACTTTCCAATGTGCTCTCTGGAATGCACGGTCTGTGTGTAACAAACTGACTTACATTCACGATCTTTTTCTCTCTAATTCCCTTAACCTTCTGGCTATTACAGAAACCTGGATCCAGCATTCAGACACCACCGCTGCTGCCGCTCTCTCGTTTGGTGGGCTAAAATTTTCACATACCCCCAGACCTGAGGACAGACAGGGTGGAGGTGTTGGTTTGCTCCTTTCATCACAATGTGCTTTCCAGGTCATCCCCCCGGTTCCCTCACTTACATTTCCTTCCTTTGAAGTCCACGCCGTCAGACTCTTTAAGCCCTTCTCCTTACGAGTGGCGGTCGTTTATCGCCCTCCAGGCTCCTCCCGCCAGTTTCTAGACCACTTCACCACCTGGCTTACTCACTTTCTATCCTGTGACATCCCCACCTTCATCATGGGAGACTTTAACATCCCCATCAATGATCCGCTCTCCCAGTCTGCCTCTCATCTTCTTTCTCTAACTTCTTCATTCGGCCTCTCACAGTTTACTAATTCTCCTACACATGAGGACGGGAATACTCTGGACCTGGTTTTCTCCCGTCCCGGCTCGCTGCACGACTTTACTAATTCACCCCTCCCGCTCTCGGACCACAACCTTCTTTCCTTTTCTGTCAAGAATTGTCTCCTCACCCGGAACACCCCCACTTACCACACTTATCGGAATACACGTACCATTAATACCCAACAGCTTAGGGACAATCTCCACACATCTTTAGCCCCCATCTCCACCCTCTCCTGTCCAGACATAGCATTGTCACACTTCAATAATACACTGAAGAATGCCCTAGATGAAGCAGCACCTTCTATACGCAGAAAGACCCGACACAGACGACGGCAGCCCTGGCACACAACGCAAACACGCTTTCTTCAGCGCTGCTCGAGGTGTGCAGAGCGGCAGTGGAGAAAATCTCTCTTAGCAGAAGACTTCATCCACTATAAGTTCATGCTCAAAACCTATAACTCTGCCCTTCATCTGGCCAAACAATCCTACTTCACCACCCTCATCACCTCACTATCCAACAACCCAAGACGACTTTTTGAAACCTTAAACTCCCTCCTGAAACCTAAAGTACAGGCCCCCATCACCAACCTCAGCGGTGAGGATCTGGCCACTTATTTCCTAGAAAAAATCAACCACATCCATCAGGATATCTCAGCCCTATCTCCTCAGTGCCTGGATCCCCTTCCCTGCTGCACCTCAAGCTCACTAGACATCTTTGAGCCTGTTTCAGAAGAAGAAGTTTCCAAGCTCCTCGCTTCTGCTCGGCCTACAACCTGCAAGAGTGACCCTATTCCTTCACAGCTCCTGCAGTCTCTCTCACCAGTGGTCACCACTCACCTGACTAAAATATTTAACCTCTCTCTTTCTTCAGGTATATTTCCCTCCTCATTTAAACATGCCATCATAACCCCTTTACTTAAAAAGCCATCCCTGGACCAGAACTGCACTGCTAACTACAGACCTGTCTCTAACCTTCCCTTCATCTCTAAACTCCTGGAACGCCTGGTCCACTCCCATCTAATCCGCTATCTCTCGGATAACTCTCTTCTCGACCCCTTACAATCTGGTTTCCGCTCTTTACACTCTACTGAAACTGCCCTCACTAAAGTCTCTAATGATTTAATAACAGCTAAATCGAAAGGTCATTGCTCCCTGCTGATTCTCCTGGATCTCTCTGCCGCATTTGACACTGTGGATCACCAGCTCCTCCTCACTATGCTCCGCTCTATAGGCCTCAAGGACACAGCCCTCTCCTGGTTCTCCTCCTACCTCTCTGACCGCTCCTTCACTGTATCTTTTTCCGGCTCCTCTTCCTCTTCTCGTCCCCTTACTATCGGGGTCCCGCAGGGCTCAGTCCTAGGCCCCCTCCTCTTCTCTTTATACACTGCCCCTATTGGACAAACAATCAGCAGATTTGGGTTCCAGTATCATCTCTATGCTGATGACACCCAATTATACCCTTCTTCCCCTGACATCACCCCTACCCTAATTCAAAATACCAAGGATTGTCTGTCTGCTGTCTCTAGCATCATGTCCTCCCTCTATCTGAAACTAAATCTCTCTAAAACTGAACTTCTTGTGTTTCTCCCCTCTACTAACCTCACTCTACCTAACATCGAAATAACCCTGGAGGGTTCAACCATAACTCCCAAGCAGCATGCCCGCTGTCTTGGGGTCATATTCGACACTGAACTTTCCTTTACTCCGTACATCCGATCACTCAGTCGCTCTTGTCACCTGCATCTTAAAAACATCTCCAGAATCCGACCTTTTCTCACCTTTGAAACTGCTAAGACTCTTACTGTCGCTCTTATTCATTCTCGCCTGGACTACTGCAACTCTCTTCTGATCGGTCTCCCTCTTACCAAACTTTCTCCTCTCCAATCCATCTTGAATGCGGCAGCCAGGGTCATATTTCTGTCCAGCCGCTTCACCGATGCCTCCATCTTGTGCCAGTCATTACACTGGCTACCTATTCGCTACAGGGTCCAGTATAAACTCATCTCTCTCACCCACAAAGCTCTCCACTGTTCTGCACCGCCTTATATCTCCTCTCTCATCTCTGTCTATCGCCCTACACGTGCCCTCCGTTCTACAAATGACCTAAGACTAACATCCCCCGTAATCCGAACCTCGCACCTCCGCCTCCAAGACTTCTCTCGTGCTGCTCCAGCTCTCTGGAATGCACTTCCCCAGGCGATCAGACTGATACCTAGCCCTGACCTATTCAAGCGCGCTTTGAAAACCCATCTCTTCAAACAAGCCTACCACATCAACTACCCAGCAAGCTAACTTTGCCCTGTTCCCTCCTTCCAAATATTATTCTGAATCTGCACCCTACTATTCATCTGTCTCCACACCCTTCATGCACATGATAACTGCACTTGATACTTGTCTATTGCACTTAAACACACGGGCTGATGACCGGATCATGCAGCTTTATATGAAAATCCCTATTATAATTGCCAGACCTGAATTAACAAGCATTTTTCACCTACTGTGTCCCCCCATTTCCTTGTAGATTGTAAGCTTGCGAGCAGGGACCTCACTCCTAATGTCACTGTTTGAATTGTCTTAACTTGTATTATTTATTGTCTGTACATGTCCCCGCTTAATTGTAAAGTGCTGCGGAATATGTTGGCGCTATATAAATAAAAATTATTATTATTATTGTTATCATACTACATACATGCTACATTCATACTACATACATGCTACATTCATACTACATATATACTACATGCAACATACATACTACATGCAACATACATACTACATATATACTACATGCAACATACATACTACATATATACTACATGCATGCAACATGCATACTACATATATACTACATGCTACATACATACTACATATATACTACATACATACTGCATGCCACATACATACTACATGCTACATACATACCACATACATACTACATACATACTACATGCTACATATATACTACATGCTACATACATACTACATATATGCTACATACATACTACATGCTACATACATACTACATATATACTACATACATACTGCGTGCATGCTACATACATACTACATGCTACATACATACCACATACATACTACATACATACTACATGCTACATACATACTACATATATACTACATGCATGCTACATACATACTGCATGCTACATACATACTACATACATACTACATACATACTACATGCTACATACATACCACATATATACTACATACATACTACATACATACTACATACAATACATTCATACAATACATACATAGACATACAGTACATATAACATAGAGTAACATACTTACCAATACTTGTCACATTGTTCCCCGAAGCCATTGTCTTTTACGGAATAAATATTAACATAACAAACCACAAAAATACTCACCCACGATCCGAAGCAGTCCACGAGTGTGTCCCACGACGATCTTGGGTTAGACAACTGCAGCATCAGCTGTTGCTGCCGTTCTCTACGGGCTGCAGGAATCCAATGACGGAAGGTAGGTATCCTTCCGTACTGTATTCCTCCGCCACTTAAAAAAAAAAAAAAAAGTCCCTAGTCTCACTTTATGCCATTGCTGCGTGGGAAATTCCCACACAGCAATGGCATAAAGTGAGACTAGGGACTTTTTTTTTTTTTAAGTGGCGGAGGAATACAGTGCGGAAGAATACCTACCTTCTGTCATTGGATTCCTGCAGCCCGTAGAGAACGGCAGGAACAGCTGATGCTGCAGTTCTCTACCCAAGATCGTCGTGGGACACACTCGTGGACTGCTTCGGATCGTGGGTGAGTATTTTTGTGGTTTGTTATGTTAATATTTATTCCGTAAAAGACAATGGCTTCGGGGAACAATGTGACAAGTATTGGTAAGTATGTTACTCTGTTATATGTACTGTATGTCTATGTATGTATTGTATGAATGTATTGTATGTAGTATGTATGTAGTATATATGTGGTATGTATGTAGCATGTAGTATGTATGTAGTATGTATGTAGCATGCATGTAGCATGCAGTATGTATGTAGCATGCATGTAGTATATATGTAGTATGTATGTAGCATGTAGTATGTATGTGGTATGTATGTAGCATGCATGTGGTATGTATGTAGCATGCATGTAGTATGTAGCATGCATGTAGTATGCATGTAGTATATATGTAGTATGTATGTAGCATGTAGTATGTATGTAGCATGCATGTAGTATATATGTAGTATGTATGTAGTATGTATGTAGTATATATGTAGCATGTAGTATGTATGTAGCATGCATGTAGTATATATGTGTTATGTATGTATGTATGTATGTGGCATGTATGTAGTATGTATGTAGCATGTAGTATGTATGTAGCATGCATGTAGTATGTATGTAGTATGTTTTTTTTTTTTTTTAACATTTAACACATTAGCCGGATGATGGGACTACTACTGTCCCATCATTGGCTAATGTGTCAATCACTGTCATGGTAGCAGGCATCGCCAGATGGGACTTGTAGTCCCATCGGACGATGCTTGCACAGACCCCCGGACATCAGCACAGCCCCCCGGCAGGCCGGCACAGCCCCCCGGCAGGTCGGTACAGACCCCCACAGGGTGCACAGACCACCGGCAGGCCGGCACAGCCCCCCGGCAGGCCGGTACAGACCCCCACAGGGTGCACAGACCACCGGCAGGCCGGCACAGCCCCCCGGCAGGCCGGTACAGACCCCCACAGGGTGCACAGACCACCGGCAGGCCGGCACAGCCTCCCGGCAGGCCGGTACAGACCCCGGGCAGTCCACACAGCCCCCCGGCAGGCCGGCAGAGACCCCCGGAAGGCCCGAAATGACGGCGCATCATGATGCGCACACACCGCGCATCATGATGACGTCAGGCTGTCAATCAACTTTGAACTTCCGATTCCGATGCCGACTTCCGATATTGAAAAAATATCGGAAGTCGGTATCGGAATTCCGATACAGCAAGTATCGGCCGATACCCGATACTTGCGGTATCGGAATGCTCAACACTAGATATAAAGTATGTATTATGTAGTATGTATGTATGTTGTATGAATGTAGTATATATGTAGTATGTACTATGTATGTATGTACTATGTATGTATGTACTATGTATGTATGTACTATGTATGTATGTACTATGTATGTATGTACTATGTATGTATGTACTATGTATGTATGTACTATGTATGTATGTACTATGTATGTATGTACTATGTATGTATGTAGTATATGTATGTTGTATGAATGAAGTATATATTTAGTGTGATAAAACACTCCGGGATCGCCTTTGCTGGGGTCAAAGGTCACGTGCGTTCAGCATTAAACTCAGGTGCAGAGCTGGGATTCGTGTATAACTGACCCTGGGTCAGGTTTATTAACGGTGAAAGCAATGCAAAAGGAAATAAAACATAAAACAAATCCTTGCCTGTCCGGCACTAACTAAACAAAGTACAACCTAACTACCAACTGGCGGGCTTCTCCCATCCAGCCAAACCACAGTTGCAGTGGGCACTGCTCTCACTCAGGTGTGTCTCTCACACAGACAGGCTCTCTGTGTTCCCAGGCTGAGACACTCACACAACCACCTTGCATCCTTTTATATCCACCTCCCATTATTCATTAGCAAGCAGGTGCGATACTGACCAGACTAGGCCACATAGGAAAGGAATCTGGGCGAGATATACCTGCCCTCATCCACTATTCCCACATGATTCTCACATATCCCCCCCTCTGCTCAGACCACTCTGGTCGAGCAATGACACCCGCCAAACAGTGCACTCGGGACAGGGCATCTGCATTCCCCATCTGTACCCCTGGGCGGTGCTCCACCGTAAAAGTGTAGGCCTGCAGGGCAAGGAACCACCAGGTCACCCGGCTATTCCGTTCCTTGTTCAAGTGCATCCACTTGAGAGGGGCATGGTCAGTGATCAGCCTGAACCTTCGGCCCACCAGGTAATATTTTAGGGCCTCTAGAGCCCACTTAATGGCGAGGCACTCTTTTTCTACGACTGCATACCTTTGCTCGTGTTTATTCAGCTTCCTGCAGAGATAGAGGACTGGGTGTTCCACTCCATCCCTCACTTGTGAGAGTACGGCCCCGATATCGGTATCAGAGGCATCCGTTTGTACCACAAACTCGCTGCGGAATTCCGGAGTCACCAGTACGGGCTGAGAGCAAAGTGCCCGTTTTAGGCTATGGAAGGCTTCTTCAGCCACTAAACTCCATTTAATCATGACGGAGTCTTTCCCTTTTGTAAGATCAGTCAGGGGGGTAGCGATGGCTGCAAAATTGGGTATGAACCGGCGATAATAGCCGGCGATCCCCAGGAAGGCTTGCACCTGCTTCTTGTTGACAGGTTGTGGCCAGTCCTGAACCGCCTGAATCTTATCAACCTGGGGTTTAACAACACCCCTCCCAATTACATACCCCAAATACCGGGCTTCTTCTAGCCCGATGTGACATTTCTTGGGGCTCACGGTTAGACCTGCCTCCCACAGGTCGTCAATCACAGCTTGTACTTTCTGGAGATGAGTCTCCCAGTCCAAGCTGTAAATGACAATGTCATCCAAATAGGCCGAAGCGTACCGCCTATGTGGCCTCAAGACTCGATCCATCAGTCTCTGGAAGGTCGCCGGTGCCCCGTGCAGTCCAAACGGCATATACACATACTGAAATAAACCTTCCGGCGTAACAAATGCCGTCTTTTCTCTGGCAGCCTCAGCCAGAGGGATCTGCCAATACCCCTTTGTTAGATCTAGGGTCGTAATATACCGGGCTTTTCCAAACCGATCTATTAACTCGTCGACCCGGGGCATAGGATAGGCATCAAATTTTGAGACCGCATTCAGTTTCCTGAAGTCATTGCAGAACCGGATGGTGCCGTCCGGTTTAGGAATTAGCACAATCAGGCTGGACCACGCACTGTGCGATTCCTAAATGACTCCTAACTCTAACATTGCCTTCACTTCTCGGGAAACGGCTTCACGGCGCGCTTCCGGGATTCGGTAGGGCTTTACGTGAACTGTGACACCAGGTTCCGTTACGATGTCATGTTTCATTAGCATAGTCTGCCCGGGTTATTCTGAGAAAAACTTTTGGTTGTGAAGTAGAAACTGCCTGACCTCAGTCTTTTGCCGCTCTGAGAGAGTCTCTGCAACCCGTACCTCCGGTATGGTATGCGAGCAGACAGGACGGGCCAGCTCCGCTGACAAGGCAGACCGATCCTTCCAGGGCTTTATCAGATTTACATGATAAATCTGTTCAGGTTTCCGTTTACCTGCCTGGTATACTTTGTAGTTTACTTCATCAACTCTTTCCTTAATCTCAAAGGGGCCCTGCCACTTTGCCAGGAACTTACTGTCCACCGTGGGGACCAGGATCAACACCCTATCTCCGGGTGCAAACGTACGGATTTTGGCACTCCTATCATAGATTCTTTTTTGGGCTCCTTGAGCCTGTATCATGTGTTCTTTGACGATAGGCATAACAGCCGCAATACGGTCCTGCATTTGTGTGACGTGATCTATCACTGTTTTAAACGGAGTAACCTGACCCTCCCAGGTTTCTTTTGCAACGTCTAACAGTCCGCGAGGACGTCGGGCGTACAATAACTCGAAAGGCGAGAATCCCGTGGAAGACTGGGGTACTTCCCTGATGGCAAAAAGCAAATACGGAAGTAAATAGTCCCAGTTCTTCCCATCCTTGTCTATCACCTTTCTCAGCATCTGCTTCAGAGTTTTATTGAACCGTTCGACCAACCCGTCTGTTTGAGGGTGATACACGGACGTGCGTAACGGTTCGATTTGTAACAACCGGCCGAGCTCCTTCATTACCCTGGACATAAAGGGGGTCCCCTGGTCGGTGAGTATCTGTTTCGGTATACCGACCCGACTAAACACATGCACCAGTTCCTTGGCAATCGTCTTGGTGGCCGTGTTACGCAAAGGGATGGCCTCTGGGTAATGAGTGGCATAATCCAAGATGACCAGGATATGTTGGTGTCCACGTGCAGACCGTGGAAGGGGCCCAACTAAATCCATCCCAATCCTCTCAAACGGGACTTCAATAATAGGTAGGGGTAGCAAAGGGCTACAGAACCGGGGCTTAGGTGCAGAGACTTGGCAGTCAGGACAAGACTCACAATATACACGAATATCGTGATGCATGCCTGGCCAAACAAAACAGTGTAATATCCTTTCGGTGGTTTTCTGGACTCCCAGGTGACCTCCCATCACATATCCGTGGGCCAGGTCCAGCACCTGCCGCCGGTAGGGTTTTGGCATGACTAATAGTTGCACCGTATCTTCCCCCTTTTTCTCTATCTGATAGAGTAAATCATTCTCCAGAACCATGTAAGGATATGCCAGCCTAGAGCCAGGTTCTACGGGTACCCCATTTATCACTTTTACATTTGTCCTAGCCTGAGAAAGGGTAGGATCCTTTATTTGCTCGCTTTGGAAGTCATCTTTCTGAACTTCTAAATCCGGAAAACGGGGAGGTGGACGGCTGTCGGCCTCCTCCTCTTCCCCGGTCTCCTCCGTATCACCCGCCATGACTGAAAACGGGAACTGCCGTTCATTTCCCACAGACTCTTCCCCAGAGTCTTCCGGGGAGACCTCTTCCAGGGGTTCGGGACCCCCACGCGCCCTGGGAGAAGAACCATGTACACTATTACCCGAGGGCATCAACTGATTCTCCCACAATTGCCAGAAGTGGGGAAAATCCCTGCCCAGGATAACATCATGCAATAATGCCGGGACGAGTCCCACTTTATGTTGCACAGTCCAATAGGAAGTAGTAATGCATATGACCGTGGTGAGGTACGAACAGGTGTCTCCATGCACACACGTTACAGAAAATTTGTCTGATGGTCCAGTCGGGGCTGACACCAGACTGGCCTTCACCAGAGTCACCACACTTCCCGAGTCTAACAACGCCACCACATTTTTGCCATCAACAGTTAAATCACACAAGTGTTTTTCCACATCCTCTTGACCGGCATTCACACTCACTACCCGTGCAACCATAGACATGCGTTTTTTAGAGTCTGTGACGTCGCACTGCATGGGTTCAGTAGTGACCGGACAGTTCGCAGCAATATGTCCCATCTCTTGGCAGCGGAAACACCTAACTGGCCCCTTGCTTAGACCATAGTTCGTTACTCTCGGCCTCGCAGTGCGGGCAGTCCCGTTTTCCTCCCCCACTGTATTAGGGATTTTTCCATCTCCCCTACTCCCTGGAACAGTCTTACCGGTTCCACATGGAGATGATGAAGAACGAGGTGGGGTAGCGTCGCCTCGGAGTCCTTCCGCCACGGAGTAACGTTCAACCAGATCCACCAGTTGATCTGCCGTCGTAGGATTTCCATGGCTTACCCACTTCCTCAGTGCTGGCGGTAGAGCTCTCAGGTACTTGTCCATGACGACTCTCTGGATTATCTCTGGCGCTGTCAACACCTCGGGTTGTAGCCACTTCTTCGTCACTTGGATCAGGTCGAACATCTGGGACCGTGGTGGTTTATCCGGCTGATAAGTCCATTGATGCACTCTCTGTGCACGGACAGCGGTCGTCACTCCCAGCCGGGCCAAGATCTCGGCTTTCAGGTTAAGCTCAGGTAAGCTTGCCAAGTGCTGTGCCACCTGCTGGAGAAGCGAACGATCGGTAACTGTCATGTCCACCAACTCCTTCAGCTGGGCCATCATCACCCGATTAGCTTCTTGCTGGACGGCGGTGGACTGTACCAGCGCTTTCACCACGTCCTCCATGCTCATGCTTGCAACGTGATGCCCGCGTTCTCCACCACAATGTGATAAAACACTCCGGGATCGCCTTTGCTGGGGTCAAAGGTCACGTGCGTTCAGCATTAAACTCAGGCGCAGAGCTGGGATTTGTGTATAACTGACCCTGGGTCAGGTTTATTAACGGTGAAAGCAATGCAAAAGGAAATAAAACATAAAACAAATCCTTGCCTGTCCGGCACTAACTAAACAAAGTACAACCTAACTACCAACTGGCGGGCTTCTCCCGTCCAGCCAAACCACAGTTGCAGTGGGCACTGCTTCCACTCACGTGTGTCTCTCACACAGACAGGCTCTCTGTGTTCCCAGGCTGAGACACTCACACAACCACCTTGCATCCTTTTATATCCACCTCCCATTATTCATTAGCAAGCAGGTGCGATACTGACCAGACTAGGCCACATAGGAAAGGAATCTGGGCGAGATATACCTGCCCTCATCCACTATTCCCACATGATTCTCACAGTAGTATGTATGTATGTATGTATGTTGTATGAATGTAGTATATATGTAGTATGTATGTTGTATGTATGTAGTATGCATGTATGTTGTATGAATGTAGTATATATGTAGTATGTACTATGTATGTATGTTGTATGAATGTAGTATATATGTATGTTGTATGAATGTAGTATGTATGTATGTTGTATGAATGTAGTATATATGTAGTATGTATGTATTATGTATGTATATTGTATGAAGTATTTATGTTGTATGAATGAAGTATATATGTAGTATGTATGTAGCATTTATGTAGTATATATGTATGTTGTATGAATGTAGTATATATGTAGTATGTACGTATGTTGTATGAATGTAGTATATATGTAGCTTGTATGTAGTATGTATGTTGTATGAATGTAGTATATATGTAGTATGTATGTAGTATGAATGTAGTATATACTGTATGTAGTATGTAGTATATATGTATGTTGTATGAATGTAGTATATATGTAGCATGTATGTAGTATGTATATATGTAGTATATATGTAGCATGTAGGTAGTATGTATATAAGTAGTATGTAGTATGTATGTAGTATGTATGTATTGTAGGGATTCGACTCGCTTAGGTGCAGCGGGAGACAATTATGAGGCAGGTTTTCCCAAAGTCCATGAGGTTTATTTGCTTCATAAACCATAACTCAGCATATCACCAAAAAGATCATAAATGTCCGTGGCTTCAGACTCGGATCGAGAGTCTCAGCTCATGCTGGGAGGTGTAGTCCTCCCCATATACACTCTCTGTAGTGTCCCACCTGGACACATGGAAGTCTGTCCACACTCAGACAGACTCCCTCCACTCTCTCACATGTGCCAAACACCTCAATTACATAGCCCTGTAACCACACCCACAGGTGATCACATGACTATGACATCACTAAAGGTTGTATAGACACACACAGGCTTCCCTGACAGAGTGTAACAGAAAGATCAGCAGTACCTCTGCTGATCAATACACCCTGGAGCCTGCATCCCAAGGCCACCCACCTTGAGACCCATAATGGTCATTTAGGACCCTGCTCCTGTTACCACACTGAATGTGCCTGTACACCCGTCCTGGGACACCCACGCAGCGCCCCCTAGCTGACATAGTGGTAACTACACCACAGTATGTATGTATGTATGTATGTAGTATGTTTTTTCTTTTTTTACATTCAACACATTAGCCGGATGATGGGACTACTACTGTCCCATCATTGGCTAATGTGTCAATCACTGTCAGTGTAGCAGGCATCACCCGATGGGACTTGTAGTCCCATAGGACGATGCCTGCACACACACAAGACCCCCCCTGCAGGCCCACACAGACCACCGGCAGCCGGCACAGGCACCCGGCTGGCCCGTACAGACCACCGGCAGCCGGCACAGGCCCCCAGCAGGCCGGCACAGGCCCCCGAGAGGCCCATACAGACTCCCGAGAGGCCCATACAGACCACCGAGAGGCCCGCACAGACCCCGCCCGCACACACAGACACGCACAGTGTCTGCCCACGCACCGCCCACACTCTTCCCCCCTCCCGAACAGGCTGTACAAGGCAAGAAAGGGTTTTTTTAATTCCGATATTTCTGTCCCTTTGACTTGAATGGGACTTCCGGGATCGGAATCGGCGATACTTTTTTTAGATCGGCCGATCCATTCCGATCCGATATTTTTCAGTATCGGGTGGTATCGCTCAACTCTAGTCACGTGCTATTCAAAGACAACTGACAACTTATGGTACTTGATTTTGTAGCTTTTAGTGTGCTGCATTGTTCTCGCGTAATTGCAATCTGCGATATCCTTAGTGGGGCTTCTGTGCCTGCTGTTGCTGCTGATGCAGATATTAATACTAATTTGTGGACATGTGAACAGTCCTGCTTGGGTATCCATCTGCTGGGTTGGCTGTAGAGAAAGATGTCTCTACTATTTACACAATATTCTTATATTTCTATGGTTCTACAGTGATTGGAACCTTATTCTGGTCCCTCCTTTTCAATCCTTCTATTATTGAGCAATGGGTGACGAGTCAATGGCCATTTGACTGGTCACGTGTTCACTGCATTATCGGTAACATTGTGATGAAGGCCCGTTGAGTTGATGATGAATCAGTGGTCAGGTGACCATGATGCTGTTGATAAAGTGCCTGCTGTATCACGGGTCACATGGTAATTACACACCAGCATCCTAATGGCACACCCATTGTCAGATAGCTATGACGCGGTCATTCATCTGCTGTCCACATCATTGGTCACATGACTATGACCTCAGCAGACACCAACTATATGTGCTGCAGACCACTAGGAAGTGGTCATGTGATCATGTGAGGAGGAGGCTATACACCTCTTACATTGGACATAATAAACCTTAGGAGTTTGTCATGTGGTCTGCACCTAGCCTTTTTAGATGTTATTGGGCAAAATTGTATGTAAGGCTACTTTCACACTTGCTTTGCTTTGCAGCGCGTTTTTCCTGCAAAAAAATGCATAGAAAAGACGCATACAAACGCATACAAATGCTGCATTTTTTTCAAGCATTTTTATGCGCTTTTAGTGCGTTTTTACCGCGTTTGCGTTTTTTTCCAACATTAGTTGGCCCCTCACACTAACCCTAACCATGACTTTACTAACCCTAACCCTGACCCTAACCCTAACCCTTAACCAAACCATACCCTAACCCTAACACTGACCCTAACCCTTAACCAAACCATACTAACCCTAACCCTTAACCAAACCCTACTAATCCTAACCCAAACCCTAACCCTAACCCTAAACCCTAACTAACCCTAAACCCTAACCCTTAACCAAACCATACTACCCCTAACCCAAACCCTAACCCTAACCCCCCTTAACTAACCCTAACTCTAACCCAAACCCCTAAATTCCATTGTCTAACTAATGGTCAACAAAAAAACGCATGCGCAAAAAAATGCATACATGAGCATGCCAGTGCGCACATATGCGCACCCATAGACTTATAATGGGTGTCTTGCTGTAAAAAAACGCATTGCGCGTGCATGCGTTTTTTGAGGCAAGTCGGACGCCCAAAAAATGCAACAGGATTCATTTTGTGCGCCCGAGCGCACACCACAAAAAAACGCATGCGCGTAAAAACGCATACAAATGCATGTGTATGCGCACATAAGCGCATCCCATGCAAAATATAGGAAAAAAAACGCATGCGTTTTTTAGCGCTAAAATACAGTGCAAAAAAACGCAAGTGTGAAACCAGCCTTACGCTCGTCTGGTGAGACCCATTTATGCCATTGTTCATCTCATTATTCTCTTCATGGGATATATACCCATGCAATAATAATATAGATAACCCTTATAGAATTTATACTCTTGAACTTAATTACTGGGCACTGAGCTGTTACATGTCTATATGTCTATAAACACATGGGCCATGCGCACAGTGAACAAGTCTGTAGGACAATGTTCACACCACCAAAAGACTGAAACACAGAAAAACACAGTATAACAAATGTTTAAGAATACTCTATTGTAAAAAAGTAACAGTAAACAGCAAGTGCTAGTAAAAAGATGATTACAAAAGAGGGTATTTGGTTGATACATTTTTTGCAAAAAATGTATGCTAAGCCACTCTACCAAATGTCAAAGTATGCCCATATCAGATCAGTCCCTAACCGATGAATTTAAAAGCCTGACCATGTGCATAGTACCTATACGAGCAGGATACAGAAAGGTATTGTCCGATGTGGACACACTGTGGAAGACGGCTTATATGTACATGGCCCACAAGGGAGGGGTGGAGACCTCCCTAGTCTTGCAAACACAAGAAACTATTTAAATATAAACACATGTGCCATGCACACAGTGAACAAGTCTGTAGGACACACCACCAAAAGACTAAAACACAGAAAAACACAGTATAACAAATGTATAAAAATACTCTGGTTTAAAAAAGTAACATTAAACAGCAAGTACTAGTAAAAAGGTGATAACAAAATAGGGTATTTGGTTGATACTTTTTTTTTGCAAAAAATGTATACTAAGCCACTCTACCAAACATCAAGTTATACCCATATCAGAGCAGTCCTAACCGATGTATTTAAAAGCCTGACCATGTGTATAGTACCTGCATAAGCAGGATTCAGGCAGGTAAGGTCCGATGTGGACACACTGTGGAAGACGGCTTTATATGTGCATGGTCCACAAGGGAGGGGTGGAGACCTCCCTAATCTTGCAAAAACAAGAAACCAATTGAATATAAACACATAGGCCATGCACACAGTCAATCAAATACTCTGTTTTGTTATCATCTTTTTACTAGCACTTGCTGTTTACAGTTACTTTTTTTACAACAGAGTATTTTTATGTTTGTTATACTGTGTTTTTCTTTGTTACATGTATATATGTCTGTATAGTTTTATACACTGTATCTTTCTGTAATATTGGGACTGTACTATGCACTTTACCCTATTGTGATTCCCCTCTGAAATATAAAGTGCTGTGGAATATGTCGGCACTATAGAAATAAAATTATTATTATTATTACTTTGGTGCTTACTGAATTGTCTCTTTCTATATATATTTTTGTACCATGTCAGCTGTATCTTGGTTTGTACACCAGTCATTATTATCTTGGGTCTTAACTTTTTATATATATTTTGAATCTATTTATCAATAAAAACATTTTTATCTGTATACCATTGTGCCTTTCATTCACACTTTGCAGGTTTTTGCTAGAGTTTAGAGGATGTATAGTTACCAGGTGACCAAGTGACTGCCAAGGGGCCTGAATCTGAAAGTCAAGTGCTAGTGGTTGAAGAAGGGGTCACTGTTATGCACACTTGTCCCAAACGGGATACTAAGACGTCAATGATGCTGATAAATGACCAGATGGGGTAAACTACTGAAGTTCCCAGAGTAGTACACCCTCATTTCAATTATATATGGCTGTATTTACCCTCTGCTCTGAGGTGACCCGTAAGTGACTGTGACTGTCTATGGTCATAGTCAAAATGCTTTATCTCAAGATTTTTTTCCAGGTAGCAAGTCTTCATTTTGTTCTTGGGAGACTACAGTGACTCATCAGGGAGAGAGTGTACCCAATGTTGGGGTCAGCAGGAAACAGAAACTGTGTCAAGAAGATAGTCTTTTTTTAGTAAAATACATTACTCTTAGCTTAAATGCATTGCCTTGGCTACCTGGAAGAGGAGGAGCAGCATCAGAACACAGGACTGATTGGCTGAACAGTAGAAGTGTGGTACAATGAGTTTCAAGCCAGGTAGAGAGTACAGTGTGTGCGCTGACAGTTCTGTAGCTCTGAGTCAAAGGAAAGTGAGTCCTGGAGCTACCACATAACTACAGACCAGCCAGGTTGCCCAAAGTTGCCCCTCCCCACCTGGCTTCCCATCTGGAAGAAGAATCCTGTCTGACTGACCTACTGCTACATTGAAGATTGAGAAACTACTTCTGGGACTTGCGGTTCCACTGTTGGAAATATATTAATGCTTTCGATAAAGAAACATTGCTAGGACTTGTGGTTCAACACACAAATAGCTATAATAGTACCTGTTGTGTAGGAAGATTTTGTTGGTATTGTATTACATGCACCAACGGATTCTGCAAGTGCACCAACATAAGCAACAACTGGGCCCCAACATTTGTATTTTTTTCTATTGCTCTGGCTTGTTTTAGGTTTAGTGATATTATGAGTGTTCCTGTTGTAATTTAAGGGGGAAGCGCTGTCCCTAACATTTAGGTTTACTACCAAGCCCCATATTGCATCTGTACTTGTAGATTCTGTAATTCAGTTTGTTCTGCTGATACTTGCTATTCCTCTTACGATATTCACCATTTATCCCCCTCTATAAATAAACCTGTTAAGTGATTCAAACTCATTTCTTGTGTGTGTGTACAGACCATGGACAAAGGTTTCCTGAGTCGGACCCCTGGCAGAAGAAGAAGACCCTCCTGCATCCCATCACAGCTCCCAGAAATATTCCGGTGGACGCACTGTGCTATATTGAGGTGAGAACAGATCAGACATCCTTCCCCCCAGAGACGGCTTAGTGGGGTGCTACAATAACTGAAAATTATGGTACAGAAATGTTGCCACAGTCATGTTATACAAGAGCAACTCAAAAGGGGTTAATGTACACTATGATGATTGAGAAATGGGTTTGTGTTAAATCAGCAAAAAATAAGTTTCATTACAAGAGCGAATATAAAGGCTTATTTCTGCTCCTTCATCTTATTCTTCAATTATCCAGTGTAAAGACGGTTCAGATCACAATCATCGGGGAGCGGATCCAGAATAATGTGTGATGAGATCAGAAAATGTAAAATATATCCCATCATTCTGTATAAAAAGAGGGGAGATGATCGCCGTCTTCATGTCACTGATCCTATGAGCCGTGTGCTTTGTGTCACTGCTGCTCGGGCATCTTCATCACGTATCACTTAGACTATAATCTACTTCTTATTCAATTATATTATTATATATAAGGAGATGTTCAGTTTCCTTATTATATTGCTGCTTCCATGGCTTCTTTTAACAAAATTTGTCTGTGATCTCAAGATAAAAGATTTTGAACATGTTTTGGAAAATCCTTACCAGGATGGAGATTTCATCATCGGTGGGCTGTTAACGGTGGATCAAAAGGCAGTGGATCTAGGATATCCAGATAACTTTGACTTTGGAATAACGTGTGCATCGTAAGTCATCATCCCATGTCTGTAGTGTCCATACGTGGTGAGAATAGTGACTGCTGCAGACCTCGCTCCACCAATCAATCAGTACTGGCTTCTATGTAGGACATTTCAGAAATACTAAATGAGGCTTCCGGGGTCCTGGGTCACCAACTGTCTGTAAATTCCTGGTCGTTTTGTACAAATCAGGGACTTATTACTAATCACCATATAATATCTGACAAGTCCATGATTATTTTGGGGTCGAAGGAGCTTGTGCCGGTTACTGTGATTGTAGCTGCCATCATGTTCCAGTTCACAGTAATTGCGACTAATGTGTCTTATCAATGTGCTCATCATCTGTCTGGGTTACATGTGGCTGCAGCTTTTCAGATTTGAATTTATTTGATTCAGATAATTTTTCTCAACAAAAGTAGATTTTCATCAAATACATTTTCTTGAAATTGCAGGTCCTCCGATTGTCCTGGAATAATGTGTATAATGCTCTGTGGTCTCCTAGGATTGTGTCCAATCACTTTCCTGCTCTCTAGAGGGAACCTGATGGCTGATACCTGGTGCCCGATCACAGGCAGCGTTTATCAGACATCGGCTGCTTGATTTCACCAGGAATGTTTGACTTTATTGCTTCAGAGAAAAACAAACTATAAAAGCCGCCGGGGTTCAAGCCGCACTGGTGACTAGAGGGAAAGGCCTGACCATGGCAGCCTCTGCCCGCCCGATAACACTGACTGCCAGGTCTCACCCTCTACATGCATGCTGGGAGAGACTGGTCACTTGAGGGGAACGGGCAGGGAGAAGATGACGGGGAGATCACGGGGAGGTTTTGTCTCCCAGCTGCTCTTAAATTATTTTTTCTCTGAAATATCGCATGCTTTCAGAGTGATACATACATGGCAGAAATCATACAATGTGTGACACATGATGGCCGTGTTTATGAGCTGTCCGGTTCCCTATAACAAAAACCCATCCTAGTTATAATAAAGTCACCGCACCATAAAAAAACGATGGAAATCCGACAGTGGCCAACAGCCTAATCAATAACGCAGGACACTGACAGATTTCTCTTTTTTTTTTTAATTTAAATTAGTTATTTGCGATCAGACATCCAGTTCTGTGCAGAACACTGACACCAAATCCCATTTTTACCATTAGATGTAACATAATCCTGCTGTTAGAGAAGAGCGATGAGCCATCTTTACCATAATGGCCTCCGGTAGTTCACCACCAATACACTTACCGGAGGCAAATGAGCCAAGTGCAGTCTGTTTGGTAGTACTAACGCCCGGGCGGCTGCTGCCAGTGGTCGTCGGGGTTCTGTGGCTCACACATTTTGTCATTGTACAGGTTTTTTTTTTCTAGTGTTCTATTGACATTTTTTCTTTTACCAAACATATTGTACAACACTATAATTAACTTTTGACAATAATTTCAACCTCAAATTTCAACTCTTGCAAAATGCTCTTGAAGTAGATACACAGTTGTGTGAAAAAGTGCTTGTCCCTTCCTGAGTTCTTATTCTTTTCACGTTTTTCACACTTAAATGTTTCAGATCTAGCGATGAGCGAGCAATAAAATGCTTGAATGCTCGTTGTTCGGATCTAGCAAATTGGAATACTCGGGTACTCGGACAGAACAACGAGCCCAATGTAAGTCTATGGGAGACCCGAACATTTTTACTGCGATCCCCCTGGGGTCCTTTTAACCCTTTCGCACCAGAGCCTGTTTTTGCCTTCGTGACCGGGCCAATTTAATTCTGACCACTGTCCCTTTATGAGGTCATAACTCTAGAAAGCTTCAATGGATCTTGCTGATTCTGACAATGTTTTATCGTGACATATTGTACTTCATGATAGTGGTAAAATTTCTTTCATATAACTTGTGTTTATTAGTGAAAAAAGTGAACATTTGGCAAAAATGTAGAAAATTTTGCAATTTTCCAACTTTGAATTTTTATGCCCTTAAATCAGACAGATACGGCACACAAAATAGGTAACAAATAACATTTCCCACATGTTTACTTTACATCAGCACAATTTTGGAACCAAAATTTTTTTTGTTAGGAAGTTATAAGGGTTAAAAGTTGACCAGCGATTTCTCATTTAAGATAAGATAATCCTTTAATCGTCCCACCATATACACCAAAATTTACAAAACCATTTTTTTTAGGGACCACCTCACATTTGAAGTGAGTTTGGGGGGGTCAAAAAACCCAAAAGTGACACCATTCTAAAAACTGCACACCTAAAGATACTCAAAACCACATTCATAGTAACATAGTTAGCAAGGCCGAAAAAAGACATTAATGCATCCAGTTCAGCCTATAAAATTCTGTCAGAATAAATCCCCAGATCTGCGTCCTTCTAAAGAACCTAACAATAACTGTAAGATACAATATTGTTACGCTCCAGGAAGACATCCAGGCCTCTCTTGAACCCTTCGACTGAGTTCGCCATCACCACCTCCTCAGGCAGGGAATTACAGATTCTCACTGCCCTTACAGTAAAGAATCCTCTTCTATGTTGGTGGAAAAACCTTCTCTCCTCCAGACGCAGAGAATGCCCCCTTGTGACCATCACCTTCCTTGGTATAAACAGATCCTCGGAGAGATATTTGTATTGTCCCCTTATATACTTTGCCCCTCAGTCGTCTTTTTTCTAGACTAAATAATCCTAGTTTTGCTAATCTCTCTGGGTATTGTAGTTCCCCCATCCCCTTTATTAATTTTGTTGCCCTCCTTTGTACCCGCTCTAGTTCCATTATATCATTCCTGAGCACCGGTGCCCAAAACTGTACACAGTACTCCATGTGCGTTCTAACCTGAGATTTGTACAGAGGCAGTATAATGCTCTCATCATGTGTATCCAGACAGGTAAGTTTGGATACAGGTAAGTTTATCATTAACTAGGATCCCCAAGTCCTTCGCCATGTCAGATTTACCCAGTGGTTTACCGTTCAGTGTGTAATGGTGATATTTATTCCTTCTTCCCATGTGTATAACCTTACATTTATCATTGTTAAACAGCATATGCCACCATTCAAGAAGTTTATTAACCCTACAGGTGCTTCACATTATGAATGGAATGTGGAGGGAAAAAAACACATTTCCTTTTCTTTCACAAAAATTTTCCTTTAGACCTTTTTTTTTTTTTTTTTTACTTTCGCAAGGTTAACAGGAGAAAATGGACTATACCTTTTGCTTTGCAATCTCTCCTGAGCATGCCAATACCCCATATGTGGGAGAATACTACTGTTTGGGCGCATGGCAGGGCTTGAAAGGGAAGGAGCGCCATTTGAGTTTTGGAATGCAAAATTGGCTGGAATCGATAGCGGATTTCATGTTGCGTTGGGAGAGCCCCTGACATACCTAAACAGTGGAAACCCCCAGCAAGTGACCCCATTTTGGAAACTAGACCCCTTAGGGAACTTATCTAGAAGTACATTGAGCACCTTGAACCCACAGGTGCTTCACAGAAGTTTATAACACAGAGCCGTGGAAATAAAAAAAAGGAAGATTTTTCACAAATAAATCGTTTTAGCTTCATATTTTGCATTTTCATAAGGTTAACACGAGAAATTGCTTCATACAATTTGTTGAGCAATTTCTCCTGAGCACGCCGATACCCCATATGTGGGAGAATACTACTGTTTAGACGCACGGCAGGGCTTGAAAGGGAAGGCGCGCCATTTGACTTTTGGAATGCAAAATAGGCTGGAATCGATAGCGGATGTCATGTTGCGTTTGGAGAGACCCTGATGTGCCTAATCAGAGATTTACACAGAAACCCAGGTGTAAGTGCTCAGCTCAGAGCGCAGGATAAATGTGCGCCAAGCTTTACTGCGATCTTTGGGAGGCAGAATGAAAAAAACAATAGCCTGTGCAGAAGTAGTTTTTTATTTGTTTTTTATGCCATTCCTTGTGGGGTATAAGTGATTAGGTGACTTTATTCTTCGAGTCGGTGCGATTACAGTGATACTAGATTTTTACCGGGTTTTTATGTTTGGCAGCTGTCACACACTAAAAAATGCTTTTTATTACGAAAACTAGTTTTTGCATCACTACATTTTGAGAGCTATAATTTTTCCATATTTTGGCTCACAGAGTCATGTGACAGCTTGTTTTTGCGGAATGAGCTGACGTTTTTATTGGTACCATTTTCGGGCACATAAAATTTTTTGATCGCTTTCTATTCCAATTTTTGTGAGACAGAATGATCAAACGCCAGGAATTCTGGAAATGTTTTTGTTTTTTTTAATGACGTTCTGTAGGTAGTAAAATTAATAACGCAACTTTATTCCTCAGGTCAGTACGATTGCAGTGATAACACATTTATAATTTTTTTTTTTTTTACGTTTTGCCGCTTTTTCACAATAAAAACTATTTCATAGAAAAAATAATTGTTTTTGCAACGCTTTATTCTGAAAACTATAACTTTTTTATTTTTCCACTGTTGGAGCTGGACAGCAGCTTGTTTTTTGCGGGACAAGATGACGTTTTCATTGCTACCATTTTTATTTTGATATGACTTTTTGATCGCCTTGTATTCTACTTTTTGTGTGGCGACATGATGAAAGAGCAAAGGTTTTTCCTCCTTTTTTTTTTTTTCCTTTTTATGATGTGCACCACATGCATGAACAAGTGTGACTGTTTTATAGATTGGCTCCTTCCGGACGCGGCAATACCAAATATGTGTATTTTTTTGTTTTTAACAATCTATATATGTATTTATTGGATTAATATTTTTTCTTTTTTTTTTTATTTATTTCGTGAATTTTTTTAATAGTTTTAAAACATTTTTTTTTAAAACTTTTTTACTTAGTCCCTGTATGAGACTTCAATTTTCATTTGTCTGATCACTGGTCTCTTACAATGCAATACACATGTATTGCATTGCAAGAGACCTGTCAGTGCTGCAGAGGGAGATCACTTGTTAGGCCGGCGTCACACTAGAGAGGAATACAGACGAGTGAGAGGCGGTAAAAAAACGCATTGCACACAGACCAATGATTCTCTATGGGGCAGCTCCCATCAGCCGTATTTTTCTCGCGTATTTTCTACGGTCCATGCCAATCACAGACATGCTGCGATTGTCAGCTTATTACGAGCGTAGTACGCCAATGCAAATCTAAGGGTGCACAAAAAACGCATTACACACGGACCACATGTGTGACTTGCGAGAAATACGCAAGACTTCTCCTGGTGACAGGAAATGGGTCAATCCATCATCAGGAAGCTTAGACATGCAAATTAGCTCAAAAAACGCTCCAGACATCCAGGAAGTACGCCTCCACAGAGTACAGCATCATGGCACCCTACCAGAATCAGAATGTGGAGATGCTAATTGTTCTTGTGCAGGATCGCCCGGAATTATGGGACCAATGGGATGCACATTATGCCGACCGGGCAAGAAAGGAGACTGCATGGAGGCGCATATGTCACAAAATGTTCCCTGATTTTGGTGATCGGCCACGTGAGGAGCAGCAGCACATAAGTACGTGCACATAAATTATGTATATCAAATTACCTGCCATCAAAAAATTATTTTACAAGTATTCCCCCCCCACATCCTGTGCTTCTGATATTGGGCTCTTTTGGCTTGTAAATTATTTTTGGACACACTGTTTGACCCTGAGAGAATGTTACCCCGTCCCCAAGCTCCTCATAATGCCTAGCAAAACCAGTTTAAAGTGTTGCTACTTGCCACATGAGCTACTGTGACCCTGTGCATCTGTCCTGGTTGCGCCAATGCTATATGCCACCCTGGGTAGAACTCACACCCTAGTAGGCCACATGACTTTGATACTAGTTCAAAAACTTGTTTTAGGCAAGTTGTAATTTTTCATTCTTTTATGCCACATTGCAGTCGAAGATGTGATGAGACGCTGGAGCAGCATCCGTGACCAGTATCGCCGTGAGCGCCAGCAGCGAGCAAGAAGTGGTTCTGCAGCTCACACAAAGCGGAAATATGTTTATTTCGACTGCCTCTCGTTCCTCGCTCCAATTATGGATCTCAGACCGTAAGTATACCAAAAACACCACATGACACAAATGCTTTATAGGGCCTGATCAAAAATTTCCTTTTTCTACATTTTATATTTAATCACAGAACTCAGTCTAACATCACTGAAAGGGAGACCGGGTCTGATTCAAAGGCCATCATCGATCCTGTAGCTGGAGGGATTGAGGTGTCTGGCACATCTTGTGACCTTCCAAGGAGCCAGGTCCAAGTTACTTCTCCTGCTCGACCTGATCCTGCCCTAGAACCTTGCCCGCCACCAGAAACACCACCACCAGTAACAGAGCCATTACAAGGACGGTCAGCTGCATCACCACCCTACATCTAGGATGAACAGGGCAACAGCAGCAGTCCAACTGATCGGCTAGAGGGCTCTCCCCAGCCTGCTGTGCCATGCAGTCGACGTAGACGAAGGCGCCATATCCCTGCCACTGATACCAGGACCAATATGGATACAGGGGACCAAAATTCTCTTACCAGAGTTGCCACTGATGATGGGGAGGAGGAATACTGATGCAGCCTTGCCCATTATCTTTGTTCCCTTCCCCGTGTGGTGCGGGGACTAGTGTTGAGCTTTCCGATACCGCAAGTATCGGGTATCGGCCGATATTAGCTGTATCGGAATTCCGATACTGACTGTCGATACTTTTTTCATATCCGATACCGGAATCGGAAGTTCCCATAATGCTATGAGCCCGCTCGCTTTGATTCAGCCAATGGGAATCCTCAGAAGTGTGGGCACATCCTGTTAGGCATGTAGGCATGTTAACTATTGGCATGGCTGTGATTGGCTGCTGAAATGATGTCATGATGCACTATAAAAGCCACTGCCGCCGCCATTTCTGGTCACTCTGCTGTGAATTCAGTTAGGGACAGGCTGCTGTTGAAGACTGTGAGGGACAGTTAGAAATAGCGATTCTCAAAACAATATTGTGCTTTACCCAGGCTGCATAAACCACCACTGTAGCTTGCTTTTCCCTTGCAGCAGTGTTCACAGCTGTCTGCAAGGGCTGTGTGAGTGCAGCTCACGCTGTGGAGTGGGTCCTGCAGCCACGTCTGGTTGCAGGCCGCCCAGCGTGCCTCACTGCTGCCTCATACATATTTTTCTTTTTGAGCTGCTTATTTTTAAAAAATTCTATCTAGTGTGCTTCCATCTGTATCCATATACGTTGGTTGCAAACACTAGTAGTAGACAGCGGAGCCTTTCTGCAGCCTTTCAGTGCTAGTGCCCTCTTATCTGCACTGTTCACGGCTGTCTGAGAGGTCTCTGACTGTGTGTGAGTGCAGCTCACGCAGAGAAGTGTGTCCTGCAGCTACGTCTGGTTGTAGGCCGCTCAGCGTGTCACTGCCTCACACATTTTTCTTTTATTGCAGCTCATTTTTTCTCCTATTAGTGTGCATCCATCCGTATCCATATATGGTGGTTGAAAACACTCTAGGAGTACACAGCGGAGCCTTTCTGCAGCCTGTCAGTGCTAGTGCCCACTTATCTGCATTGTTCACGGCTGTCTGAGAGGTCTCTGACTGTGTGTGAGTGCAGCTCACGCTGAGTAGTGTGTCCTGCAGCTACGTCTGGTTGTAGGCCGCTCAGCGTTTGTCACTGCCTCACACATATATTTCTTTAATTGCAGCTCATTTTTTCTTCTCCTATTAGTGTGCATCCATCCATATCCATCTACATTGGTTGGTTGCAAACACTATATAGGAGTAGATAGAGGAGTCTTTTTTCTGGCTTGTGCCCTTCAGCTGCAGCCAGATTAGTATTACCCAATTTTTTTGGAGCCTCATCTTTTGCATTGTAGGTTACCTGTCTGCATTGTAATAGCTCCAGAAAGTTGGTGATACTCTGACTTTCAAATCTTTGGTCACATCCTTTTAGTTTCCCCCCCAAAAAAAAAAACCAACAAAGTTCACCAAACACTACATTTGAAAGTTGTGAAGGTCACATTAGCTCCCATTAAAGTGTAGTCGACACACACACTTCATAAAATTAGTGTTTCTTATACCTGTAGCCAGCTGTTCAGGAATAAGCACACTAAGGCCCCCTTTGTAGTTTTCTGCCTATCTTTATCAGTCTAGCAAGATGAAGAAGGCAGGGAGTAAGGCACGTGGCTGTGGGCGTGGAGTTTCAGCAGGGAGAGGACGTGGGGATTCTGCAGGGAGAGGACGTGGGGATTCTGCAGGGAGAGGACGTGGGGATTCTGTGCCTGCTGTTGGCACCAGTGAGTCAGCATCCCCCAGTTTTAGCAGGCAACAGTCCTTTATGCGCAGCTTTGTAGGACCTCACCGTACCCCACTGCTGCGGGAGGAACAAATTGAAGCTGTTGTCGGATGGATGGCAGCTAACGCATCGACTTCAATTACTTCCACATCCTCTCAGGGCCAGAGCACCGAAGAGCAACCATCTGTCTCTTCACCACCTGCCAAAGTGCCCAGGCAGTCAGAGAGCCCTGGACAGGAGCCATCACAGTCTCTACTTCTGTTCTCGGAATCTATTGGTTTGGAAAGAGGGGGCCAGCCAAGCAGCATTACAGAATGTGAAGAAGAGGGAGTATGCAGTGATGCGCAACTTCTTTGGCCCTCTGAATCTGAAGAGGTGGGTGGGCCAGTGCCTATGGTCAGCACACCTCAGTACGCATCAGATGATGACGAGACATAGGTGCCACTTTCTGTTGCATACGGTGCTGGCGAGACAACCCAGGAGAAGCAGGTGTTTGAAGAGGGGAGTGTAGATGATGATGTCCTTGACCCATCATGGCGTGAGGAACAGGAAGGTGGTGGGAGCAACTCTGAGGAAGAGATTCCCCGAACGGACAAAACCAGAGGGAGGGGGCAGACTTGGTTGCCTGTAGCCTCCACTTCGGCACCCGTTAGGAGCATTCCACTTTCAAAAGGCAAAAAGGGTGCTCCCAAGACTTGCAGTGCGTGGTCCTTTTTTGACACAGTTGCAGATGACATTTGCTTTGTCAAATGCAAGCTGTGTCATCAGAGAGTCAAAAGAGGTAAAAATGTCAGCAGCCTCAATACCACTAATAGGTGGAAACATGTGCGGACCAAGCACGAGCTGGAGTTACACAGACACACTGAAGACATAGGCCAATGTACAGCACCACCTACCACCTCTTCAGCTCGTGTTGGGGCCTCTTCCTCCTGCTCACACACAGCTGGTTCGGCTTCCTCACAGGATCGCCAAGGAAGAACCTCTGGCACTGTTGTCCGGAGACCCTGTGACATTCCACCCACAGCACCATGTTCCAAGTCATCCTCACACTCCCAGGCCACTCGGCAGCCATCGGTAGCACAGGCATGGGAGAAAAGGCGGCCATACTCGGCAAACCATCCCCGAGCACAGGCTCTGAATGCTGGCATTGCCAAACTACTGGCCCTTGAAATGCTCTCATTCAGGCTGGTGGAGACTGACACCTTCCAGGACTTCATGGCATTGGCAGTCCCACAATACACCTTGCCCAGCTGCTTTTATTTCAGCAGGCGAGCCGTCCCTGCCCTGCAGAAACATGTGGAGGCAAATATAAAACATGCGCTACTAAACGCCGTCAGTAGTAAGGTCCACCTGACCACTGATGCGTGGACCAGTAACCATGGACAGGGATGATACCTTTCCCTCACTGCCCATTGGGTCAATGTTGTGGAGCCGGGTACAGATCTGGAGAGTGGCGCTCTACGTGTTCTGCCAACTCCAAGGATTGCAGGAATCTAGTCTGTACATATTAACTCATCCTCATACTCCAGTTCCTCTGAAACAGCGCGGCAGGAGCCTGTTACGACCGATATGAGCACAGCCGTGGCCAAACGTCAACAGGCTGTACTGAAATTAATTTAATTGGTGAATCGAAGCCACACAGTGCAGGAGCTCTGGAATGCCATCAAGCAGGAGAGCGACGTGTGGTTTGTGCCAGCGAATCTCCAGCCGGGCTTGGTAGTGTGTGACAATGGCCGAAATCTGGTGGCAGCTCTTGGCCTAGGCAACCTCACTCACATCCCATGTCTTGCACATGTGCTCAACTTGGTCGTGCAGAGCTTTCTGAGGGACTATCCGGATCTTGATGCACTGCGGCAGAAGGTCCGCATAGAGTGCGCTCACTTGCATCGTTCCAGCACGGCAAGATCGCGCCTTGCTGCTCTGTAGTGCCGATTACGCCTTCCGGAACATCGCATCATATGTGACCTACCCACCCGGTGGAATTCAACGTTACATATGTTGGAGCGGTTGTGTGAGCAGCAGGCAACAGTCATGGAGCACCAGCTGCATCAGGCGCAAACAAGTCGCAATGTGCGCTGGTCACACTTCAGCACCACTGAGTTGGCCTCTATGAAGGACATCTGCTTCGTTTTGCGTGCATTCGATTCCACGCGGATGGCGAGTGCAGATGATGCACTAGTTAGCATGACTGTCCCCCTTATCTGCATGCTTCAAAAAACACTGCAAGCACTAAGGGATGAGGTTTTGGAAGAGGTGGAGGATGAGGAGTCCCAAATGCCATCTACTTCTGGACAGTCTGTGCTTCGTGCTTCCTCACAAAGGCCTAGGCAGGGGACACTTTGTGAGGAGGAGTGATGGAGGAGGAAGACATCTCTCCACAGGAGGGAGGTACACAAAGCTCTAGTCAGTGTGTACAGCGAGGGTGGGGTGATGCAGAGCAGGCAGAGATCACGCCTCAAGCAGGGGACGGCAGTTCTTTGGCAGTTGGGAGTCTGCAGCACATGGTTGACTTCATGCTGCAGTGCCTGAGAAACGACCGCCGCATCGCCCACATTCTCTACACGGCTGATTATTGGGTGTACACCCTCCTAGATCCTCACTACCAGGACAACTTGCAAACCCTCATACCAATGTTGAACCGGGAGCGTAAACTGCGGGAGTACCAAGACACACTGGTGCAGTCCATCATGTTTTCCATTCCACCCGACAGCAGTGGTGCTAGTGCTTTACAAAGCACCTATGTGCGTCGAGCCAGTGGAGGAAACTCGGCACAAAGAGGGAGCAGAGGCAACACCTCAGCACAAGGCAAGACCACTATGGCCCAAATGTGGCAAAGTTTTGTGTGTCCGCCACAATTGTCTACACCATCACTGACGGCTCCAGACAACAGGAGGCAACGTTTCCGTCAGATGGTGACAGACTACATGTCTTGCCCTGTGAGTGTACTCCCAGATGGCTCTTCCCCCTTCAAGTTTTGGGTCTCTAAGCTGGATACATGGCCAGAGCTTAGCCAGTATGCATTGGAGGTGATGGCTTGCCCTGCTGCCAGTGTATTATCGGAACGCGTCTTTAGTGCCGCAGGTGGTGTACTAACAGACCGTCACATGCGACTTTCTTCCGATAACGTTGACAGGCTTACTTTTCTGAAAATGAACAAGGCCTGGATCTCCCCAGAATTTGCCAGTCCTCTTCCCGACTAAATAATTGGTTGGCAACTGTATCCAGGTCTCCTGTTGTGTTCATGTTTCTACCACCTGAACTATAATCCCTGGGCTTCAACACAGCCAGTTGTCGCTCAGATGTGTCGTCTGCACAGAGAAAAACACTAGCTCCTGTGTTAGTGAGGTTCAGTAACGCCAGCTGCTCCCCTGCTGTGTGGACGGCAAAGTCTCCTGCTCCATCCACATTCAAACTACTAATGATTTTTAACCCTGCTACACTTAGGCCTCTGGCTCCACTGTCTCTAGTATTTCCCCTGGCCTCCAACCCCGCCAGTGACAGCTCTTAAGTGGCGTCTGCATAACCCACACTTGTTCCAGTGTTACTTGGCCTCAGTCACGTCAGTTGATCCCCTGATGTGTGTCCGGCAAGGTCTCCTGTTCTGTCCACATTCCCATTACTAGCAGTGTGAATGAGGACAGAGCAGGAGACCTTGCCGGACACAAATCAGGGGATCAACAGACGGGACTGCGCCCAAGTAACACAGGAACAAGTGTGGATTGTGCTGACGCCACTTCAGAACTGTCACTGGTGGAGTTGGAGGCAAGGGGAAATACTAGAGACAGTGGAGCCGGAGGCCATAGTGGAGCACGGTTACAATCAGTTGTAGTCTACTACCTCTATAAAGCGTGCTGCAAGTAGGCCTGAGCCAGCTCCATGCCTCATCCTGGGCTCCAACAACGCCAGTTGGTGTTCAGAAGTGCCGTCTTCACAGAGAAAAACACACTAGCTCCTGTGTCAGTGGGGTTCAGTAATGCCAGCTGTTCCCCTGCTGTGTAGACGGCAAAGTCTCCTGCTGCCTCCACATGCCAACACCATCAGGCCTCAGCCTGCTCCATGCCTCATCCTGGGCTCCAACAACGCCAGTTGGTGTTCAGAAGTGCCGTCTTCACATAGAAAATAACACTAGCTCCTGTGTCAGTGGGGTTCAGTAATGCCATCTGTTCCCCTTCTGTGTAGACGGCAAAGTCTCCTGCTGCCTCCACATGCCAACACCATCAGGCCTCAGCCTGCTCCATGCCTCATCCTGGGCTCCAACAACACCAGTTGGTGTTCAGAAGTGCCGTCTTCACAGAGAAAAACACACTAGCTCCTGTGTCAGTGGGGTTCAGTAACGCCAGCTGTTCCCCTGCTGTGCAGATGGCAAAGTCTCCTGCTGTCTCCAACATCACACTACTACTGACTTTTAATCGTGGTCCACTTAGGCCTCTGGCTGTAATGTCTCTAGTATTTCCCCTGGCCTCCAGCCCTGCCAGTTGCTGCTCTGATGTGCCGTCTGCACAATCCACACTTGTTAATGTGCTACTGGGGCTCAGTCACGTCAGTTGATCCCCTGATGTGTGTCCGGCAATGTCTCCTGCTCTGTCCCCATTCCCATTAATAGTTGTGGGAATGTGGACAGAGCAGGACACCTTGCCGGACACACATCAGGGGATCAACTGACGTGACTGAGCCCCAGTAACTCAGGAACAAGTGTGGATTGTGCAGAAAACTCTGCAGAGCAGCAACTGCCGTCGTTGGAGGCCAGGGGAAATACTAGAGACAGTAGAGCCAGAGGCCAAAGTGGAGCACGGTTACAATCAGTAGTTGTGTACAACCAATATAAAACTCACTCCAAGTTGGCCTCAGCCTGCTGCATGATTGACCCCTGGGCTTTAACATCGCATGTTGTTGCTCAGAAGTGTGTTTGCCACGGGTACTCCCTCCTGCCCAGCCGGGTTCCAGCACCGTCAGCTGGTTCTCGGCAGAGCCTTTGGCCTAGGTGCCTCCTTCTTGGTATCCGAGTTCCAGCAATGTCTGCTGGTACTTGGTAGTGCTTTTTAGCACCGGTACCTCCAGCTTAGAAACCGTGTTCCAGCACCATCAGGTGGTCCACGGTTGTGCCATTGGCTCTTGTTCCTTTTGCTGCCCCTCCGGGTTCCAGCACCGTCAGCTGGTTCTCGGCAATGTCTTTGGCACGGGTACTCCCTCCTGCCCAGCCAGGTTCCAGCACCGTCAGCTGGTTCTCGGCAGAGCCTTTGGCCTAGGTGCCTCCTTCTTGGTATCCGAGTTCCAGCAATGTCTGCTGGTACTTGGTAGTGCTTTTTAGCACAGGTACCTCCAGCTTAGAAACCGTGTTCCAGCACCATCAGGTGGTCCACGGTTGTGCCATTGGCTCTTGTTCCTTTTGCTGCCCCTCCGGGTTCCAGCACCGTCAGCTGGTTCTCGGCAATGTCTTTGGCACGGGTACTCCCTCCTGCCCAGCCTGGTTACAGCGCGCCTGCTGTTTCCGGGTAGTGTCAACGTCACTTTGCCACTGATACGTTGTCCTGTCGTGTTGCGGTCGGGTTAGCCGAGTCTATGGTGCCTGCAGTTTCAGTGCTTCCTATGTGGGCTGCGGGTTCTGGTAACAAAGGCTGGTTCCATAGTGCCAATAGGACAAGCACTCCCTGTAGGACTGTGGGTTTCGGTAACTGCGGCCGGCTCGCAGTCTTGCAACTTTGTTTTTCATGGGTACCTTCTGCCACGCATCCGGGTTCCAGCACCGTCATCTGGTTCTCGGCAGTGCCTTTGACTGAGGTGCCTCCTTGTCGGTATCCGAGTTCAAGCAACGTCTGCTGGTCCTTGGTAGTGCTTTTTAGCACAGGTACCTCCTGCTTAGAAACTGTGTTCCAGCACCGTCAGCTGGTCCACGGTTGTGCCATTGGCTCTTGTTCCTTTTGCTGCCCCTCCGGGTTCCAGCACCGTCAGCTGGTTCTCGGCAGTGTCTTTGGCACGGGTACTCCTTCCTGCCCAGCCTGGTTACAGCACGCCTGCTGTTTCTGGATAGTGTCAACGTCACTTTGCCACTGATACGTTGTCCTGTCGTGTTGCGGTCGGGTTAGCCGAGTCTATGGTGCCTGCAGTTTCAGTGCTTCCTATGTGGACTGCATGTTCTGGTAACAAAGGCTGATTCCATAGTGCCAATAGGAAAAGCACCCCCTGTAGGACTGTGGATTTCGGTAACTGCGGCCTGCTCACGGACGCTACACTTTGTTAATCATGGGTACCTTCTGCTACCCATCCGGGTTCCAGCAACGTCAGCTGGTTCCCGGCAGAGCCTTTGGCCTAGGTGCCTCCTTGTCGGTATCCGAGTTCCACCAATGTCTGCTGGTCCTTGGTAGTGCTTTGGAGCACTGGTACCTCCTGCTTAGTAACCGTGTTCCAGCACCGTCAGCTGGTCCATCGTTGTGCCATTGGCTCTTGTTCCTTCTGCTTCCCCTTCGGGTTACAGCACCGTCAGCTGGTTCTCGGTAGTTCCATTGACTCTTGTAGCTAATGCTACCCATCCGGGCTCCAGCACCGTCAACTTGTTCTCGGAAGTGTCTTTGGCATGGGCACTCCCTCCTGCCCAGCCTGGTTCCAGCATGCCTGCTGTTTCCGGGTAGTGTCAACGTCACTTTGCCACCAATACGTTGTCCTGTCGTGTTGCGGTCGGGTTAGCCGAGTCTATGGTGCCTGCAGTTTCAGTGCTTCCTATGTGGACTGCGGGTTCTGGTAACAAATGCTGATTCCATAGTGCCAATAGGAAAAGCACCCCCTGTAGGACTGTGGGTTTCGGTAACTGCGGCCTGCTCGCGGACGCGACACTTTGTTAATCATGGATACCTTCTGCTACCCATCCGGGTTCCAGCAATGTCAGCTGGTTCCCGGCAGAGCCTTTGGCCTAGGTGCCTCCTTGTCAGTATTCGAGTTCCACCAACGTCTGCTGGTCCTTGGTTTTGCGTTGGAGCACAGGTACCTCCTGCTTAGTAACCGTGTTCCAGCACCGTCAGCTGGTCCACGGTTGTGCCATTGGCTCTTGTTCCTTCTGTTGCCCCTTCGGGTTACAGCACCGTCAGCTGGTTCTCGGTAGCTCCTTTGACTCTTGTAGCTAATGCTACCCATCCGGGTTCCAGCACCGTCAGCTGGTTCTTGGAAGTGTCTTTGGCATGGGCACTCCCTCCTGCCCAGCCTGGTTCCAGCATGCCTGCTGTTTCTGGGTAGTGCCAACGTCACTTTGCCACCAATACGTTGTCTTGTCGTGTTGCGGTCGGATTAGCAGAGTCTATGGTGCCTGCAGTTTCGGTGCTTCCTATGTGGACTGCAGGTTCTGGTAATAAAGGCTGGTTCCGTAGTGCCAATAGGACAAGCAACAAGCACCCCCTGTAGGACTGTGGGTTTCGGTAACTGTGGCCGGCTCACGGCCTTGCAAATTTGTTTTTTTCCTGGGTACCTTCTGCAACCCATCTGGGTTCCAGCACCGTCAGCTGTTTCTCGGCAGAGCCTTTGCCCTAGGTGCCTCCTTCTTGGTATCCGAGTTCCAGCAACGTCTCCTGGTCCTTGGTAGTGCTTTGTAGCACAGGTACCTCCTGCTTAGAAAGCGTGTTACTGCACCGTCAGCTGGTCCACGGTTCTCCCATTGGCTCTTATTCCTTCTGCTGCTCCACCGGGTTCCAGCACCGTCAGCTGGTCCTCGCTAGTGTCATTTGCTCTTGCAGCTTCTGCTACCCATCCGGGTTCCAGCACCGTCAGCTGGTTCTCGGCAGTGCCTTTGGCCTAGGTGCCTCCTTCTTGATATCCGAGTTCCAGCAACGTCTGCTGGTCCTTGGTAGTGCTTTAGAGCACAGGTACCTCCTGCTTAGTAACCGTGTTCCAGCACCGTCAGCTGGTCCACGGTTGTGCCATTGGCTCTTGTTCATTCTGCTGCCCCTCCGGGTTCCAGTACCGTCAGCTGGTTCTCGGCAGTTCCTCAGCCTTCTTGTACCTTCTGCTACTTTTCCAAGTTCAAGCTTGTGGAAATGGTTTTTGATTCTCACTCTGGATCTCCCTGACAATGACCCTGAAGACGACAACCCTTAAGACCACACAGATGAATACCTAAAAGATGACCCTGAAGAAGATGACCAAGAGGACAAAGAACAGGAAGACAACCACCAAGATGCAGAACAACAAGAGACAGAAGACCAAGAAGCATAAAAACCAAAAGCTGAAGAACATGAAGCATAAGACTAAAAATCAGAGCAAATGTTATTATCTAATTTATAAGCAGAAGAAGACTAAGCAGTGTATGGGAGTGAGTCCGTTCCTCGTGGTGCCCCTGGAAAAGGCCTTCTGCTGCAGGCCAAACTGAACGCAGACAAATCCTGTTGTAAATCTTTTGTGACAGGCTGAACGGAAGATGTAATCTTCAAACTTTTATAGATAACAACTACAGGAATGCCTGACACAAATAAGAATATGATGAAAAAGAGTAGGAAGACGATGAAGAAGTAGAATATGAAGAAGAATAAAAGAAGAAGAATAAAAGAATTAGAAGAAGAAGAATAAGAAGAAGAAGAACATACTGCTGCTGCTGAAGATGATGATGGAGAAAGTGTGGGAGAAGTAAAAAAGAAGGTGAAGAGCATGGAAGTAGTGAAACATACATATCTGACAAAAAATTAAAGACTTTAACATAGTCAATATCTTTGTAACTACGAACGTCTTTAAAAAAAAAAATTCTGCTATTCCATTTGATTGGGCTAAAGCTGTATGGCTTTAATGTCTCCTACACCTCCCACAATACATTCTACATTATTATTAGTTGTTTTTCTCCATGTAGAATTAACCAACAGGGAAAGAAAGGGTTTTTTTTTAATTCCGATATTTTTGTTCCATTGACTTGAATGGGACTTCCGGGATCGGAATCGGCGATACCCGATACTTTTTTTAGATCGGCCGATCCATTCCGATACGATATTTTTCAGTATCGGGTGGTATCGCTCAACACTAGCGGCGATGTGTGCGTGGATCCATTCAGATCCTAATTGACGCAAGCACACACCCCAATACCCCTTATGAGCTGTTTGAGTTTCTGGAGAGGTGGCAGCTGTCACCCCGGAATCTCATGCGTTTAAACCCACACCCCAAGGGCTTGCTCAATCAGGGTCTGAGGATCCTCCTACACGTGGGCCTACACCTCACACCCTTCCTCCCCTACCCAACATTGGCAACATCATTCCCAAATGTCAGGGTATAACCTAGCACACCAATATGGCCACTTGTTCCCAGCCAATTTTGGAGGCTGGTCCCAATCTGGTTGGGGATGACATGGCCATTTTGGTGGTTTAGACTCACGGCCCTACCAGCCCCGACAGGAGAGTCGTCTCCAATATCATAGTGCCCAGTATCCACCTCAAGCCCATGAGCCGGCCCACTACCTCCATAATGGGCAAGAGTATGCCCCCACACAGGCCGAGGGCCAAGTTGGCCAAACTAGCCATCAGGCAACACAGGCTGGGCTGCCGCCTTCTCCCCCCCTACATACTACAATTTCTAAGTTTGTGTTTTTTTGTGGTTAATGGTGTATTGTAACATTTTAACAATTTTTTTTTGGTCCTAAGGCCAATTATGGCCATTTTGCTAAATAACATATGGCTTCACAAGGCCTTTAAAAAAGGATACATAAAAAGTTTTAACTTTCAATTGTTGTTGTCTTTATCAATAAGGGTATGTGCACACGTAGTTTTTAGTCTCTGCGGATTTTGTAGAGAAAACCGCAGGAAATCCGCAGGACAAAGTGCTGCGGTTTTTCTGCGGTTTATCTGCGGATTATCTGCGTTTTTTCTGCGGTTTTGCCCTGCGGTTTTACACCTCATAATGGATGAGGTGTAAAACCGCAGCGTTTCTGCACCAAACAATTGACATGCTGCGGATTGTAAACCGCAGCAAAACCGCGCGGAAAAAAACGCAGCATGTGCACAGCTTTTTTTGATTTCCATAGGAAATAAAGGTACTGTACAACGCAGCAGAATCTGCTGCGTTTCTGCAGAGCCAAAAACGCTGCGGAAACGCAGCAGAAACCGCAAAGTGTGCACATACCCTAATGCACTTACATCACGACATGCTGCCACATGCTTACACATTGATTTAGAAACAGAGAAAAGACATAAGGGGTTGTAATATATATAGTTTCCCAAAGGCCAAAAAGAAAAATTAACAACATGGACACAGCATGCTCTTGCCAAGAAGTTTCCCCCACTAGTGACATAAAGTAATTTGTGAAAATATCACGCACTTTGAGCCCAGAGAGCGGTCTATGTTGAGGGTTGATAGGTGGTCTCGCCCTACGTACATTGTCTGACCCACGCAAAACACCAGCAGAGGAGGAACAATCATGTATCCTGGTGAAGTAATGGCGAACGCCACATGCTTTAATTACTTCATTTACATTTTGTTCACTCAGCTGAATGGCAGACTGTAGGACCCGCCATTTGTCCCAATGAATGCCAAAGGAACACTCCACCAATCGCCGAGCACGTGATAGGCGTGAGTTACAAATTCAGCGCCGGTGGTCCAGGTTGCGCCGGGGATATGGCCTCATGACATTGCGCGTTAACTGAAACGCCTCATCTGTCACAAGGACATAAGGGACTGATTCTTTAGTGGATCCTGGTAGCTGGCGTGGTGGTGGTAGATCCAACTGGTTGGTGCGTAGCCACCGACCCATAATGGAAGTATTGAAGACTCGAGAGTCTCCCGTCTTTCCATAGGCCCCAATGTCAACAATCATAAAATTGTACTGAGGGTCGACCAGAGCCAACAATACAACAGAAAAGTATTGCTTATAATCGAAGAATTGTGAGCCAGAGTTCGGCAGCTTACGCACCCGGATATGTTTGCCATGAAGGGCCCCAATACAATTAGGAAAGTGGCATTCCTCCTCAAAGTCCCATGATATCCTCAACCAGTCTTCCATCCTGGGCTGGGGCATGACGAGTTGATGTAGTCTTGACCATATTTGACTACATGTTGACCTGACTATGCCAGAAATGGTAGATCTTCCAATGAGAAACTCATGGTGGAGGGCGGCATAAGACAGGCCAGTGGACAGGAAGCTGAAGAACAACAGAAATGGAACATTTTAGAATGCATAAATTAACAAAACACCAGGTACATACATACAAAACTTGTTAATGATTCAGATCCACTAGCACACATATATTTGGTCGCACAATCACTACATGATATTCAGTACATATTACACATAACATTCTGATCTGTAAGTTTATATATATCTGGAATAAGATGAGGGCATTAACCTCTTTCCTTCATTGGACGTAATATTCCGTCCATGTGCCCTGGGCCCTAATTGCCATGGATGGAATATTACATCATAGCGACAAGCGGCGCCCACGTGGTGAGTGCCGCTTATCGCGGCCGGGTGTCAGCTAATTAGCATAGCTGACACCCCGCACAATGTGTCAGGGGTGGTCACGGACCGCCCCGACATGTTAACCCCTTGTACACCGTGATCAAACACAATCGCGGTGTACTGGGGGTTAAAGGGAAGCATCGGCAGGGAGAGGGCTCCCTCCGTGCTTCCCTGAGCCCCCCACGGCAGCGCAATGTGCAGTGCTGCTGCGGGGGGCTCCTTTCCAGCAGGTCCCCGGATCCAATATGGCGGAGGGGACCTCCGGGGGCCTGCAGGAAGCTGGATTCCTCACTGCCCGCAGAGCGCAGGCATGAGGAAAGCCTGTGCAGTGCCTGTGACAGATCGCTGATCTGTGATGTGACAGATCAGCGATCTGTCACATGACAGTTATGTCCCCAGTTTATTATCATACCGCCGAACAAAAAGTGAAATAACGCACGATCAAAAAGACGCATATAAATAACCATGGTACCGCTGAAGACGTCATCTTGTCCCGCAAAAAACGAGCCATCATACAGCATCATCAGCGAAAAAATAAAAAAGTTATAGCTCACAGAATAAAGCGATGCAAAAATAATAATTTTTTATATAAAATTGTTTTCATCGCATAAAAGCGCCATAACATAAAAAAAGACCTAAATGAGGTATCGCTGTAGCTGTACTGACCTGAAGAATAAAACCGCTTTATCAATTTTATCACACGCGGAACGGTGTAAACGCACCCCCCAAAAGAAATTCATGAAACGCTGGTTTTTGTAAATTCTGCATCCCAAAAATCGGAATAAAAAGCGATCAAAAAATGTCACATGCCCGAACATGGTATCAATAAAAACGTCAACTCGTCCCGCAAAAAATAAGACATAACATGACTCGGTGGGTGAAAATATGGAAAAATTATAGCTCTCAATATGTGGTGATGCAAAAACTATTTTTACAATAAAAAGCGTCTTTTAGTGTGTGACAGCTGCCAAACATAAAAACCGTCATAAATAGTAAATCAAACCCCCCGTTATCACCCCCTTAGTTAGGGAAAAATAATAAAACTAAAACAAAATGTATTTATTTCCATTTTCCCATTAGGGTTAGGGTTAGGGCTATGGTTAGGGTGAGGGCTAGGGTTAGGGCTGAGATTAGGGTTAGGGGTGTGTTGAGGTTAGGGTTGGAGTTATAATTGGGGGGTTTCCACTGTTTGGGCACATCAGGGGCTCTCCAAACGCAACATGGCGCCTGATCTCAATTCCAGCCAATTCTGCATTGAAAAAGTCAAATGGTGCTCCTTTCAAGCTCTGCCTTGTACCCAAACAGTGTTTTACCCCCTCATATGGGGTATCAGCCTACTCAGGACAATTTGCAAAACAACTTTTGGGGTCCAATTTCTCCTGTTACCCTTAGGAAAATAAAAAATTGGGGGCAAAAATATCATTTTTGTGAAAAAAAAATGTGATTTTTTTATTTTCACGCCTAGGCGTTTTAAACTTCTGTGAAGCACTTTGGGGTTCAACGTTCTCACCACACATCTAGATAAGTTCCTTGGGGGGTCTAGTTTCAAAAATGGTGTCATTTGGGGGGGTTTCCACTGTTTTGGTACATCAGGGGTTTTCCAAACGCGACATGGTGTCCGATCACAATTCCAGCCAAAAAAGTAAAATGGCGCTGCTTCCCTTCCGAGCTCTGCCATGCGCCCAAATAGTGGTTTACCCCCACATATGGGGTATCAGCGTACTCAGGACAAATTGCAAAATAACTTTTAGGGTCCTGTTACCCTTGGGAAAATAAAAATTGGGGGTGAAAAGATCATTTTGTTGTAAAAATATGATTTTTTAATTGTACCGCTGTACGTTATAAAGTTCTGTGAAGCCCTTGTGGGTTCCAAGTTCTCACCACATATCTAGATAAGTTCCTTGGGGGGTCTAATTTCCAAAATGGGGTCACTTGTGGGGGGTTTCCACTGTTTAGGTACATCAGGGGCTCTCCAAACGTGACATGGCGTCCGATCTGAATTCCAGCCAATATTGCATTGTAAAAGTCAAACGGCGCTCCTTCCCTTCTGAGCTCTGCCATGTGCCAAAACAGTGGTTCCCCCCACATATCAGGTATTAGCGTACTCATGACAAATTGCACAATAATTTTTGCAGTCCAATTTCTCCTGCTACCCTTGGTAAAATAAAAAAAATTGAACCTGAAGTATTTTTTTGTGAAAAAAAGTTAAATGTTCATTTTTTTATAAATATTCAAAAACTTCCTGTGAAGCACCTGAAGGGTTAATAATCTCCTTGAATTTGGTTTTGAGCACCTTAAGGGGTGCAGTTTTTAGAATGGTGTCACTTTTGGGCATTTTCTATCATATAGACCCCTCAAAGTGGCTTCAAATGTGATGTGGTCGGTAAAAATAAAATGGTGTTGCAAAAATGAGAAATCGCTGGTCAACCTTTAACCCTTATAACTTCCTAACGAAAAAAAATTTGGTTCCAAAATTGTGCTGATGTAAAGTAAACATGTGGGAAATGTTACTTTTTACGTTTTTTGTGGGCCGTATCTCTGTGATTTAAGGGCATAAAAATTCAAAGTTGGAAAATTGCGAAATTTTCAAAATTTTTGCCAAATTTCTGTTTTTTCACAAATAAACGCAAGTTATATGAATTAAAACACAAGTTATATGAATTAAATTTTACCGCTAACATGAAGTACAATATGTCACGAGAAAACATTGTCAGAATCACCGGGATTCATGGAAGCGTTCCAGAGTTATGGCCTCATAAAAGGACAGTGGTCAGAATTGTAAAAATTGGCCCGGGAGTTAACATGCAAACCACACTTGGTAGTGAAGGGGTTAAACTTAGGAAAAAATAAAAACATACTTTGGGCAACACATCATGAACATAGAGAATGTGGTTGTGTAGTACATACCGTAATGTGCTTAGAAGTCGCTCCTCTGCAGATATAGCTTTGCGCATCCTTGTGTCCTGAAAGGTTATCCCAGGGCGCACTGTCTCAAAGAGTAGATCAAATGTTGCAAGGCTCATGCGACAGTATTTGTAAAATTTTTCCAGATGATCCCGCAGAGAAGAATAGAGGGGCTGAAAATGACCTCTTGTGAGTCGTTGCCTCAAAAGTGGATGGACCCACATGCATCTCCTCCTCGGATCCACAATCACTGGGTATGGCTGGCCAAAGTGTCTGGACAAAACCCAGTTGAAGAGAACCTGCTCAGTTGGGGTGAACTGAAGTGTGTCTGACATGTTTGCTAACAACCAGCAAGACAACAACACAAGCAGAGCACAAAAATGGGCAGATTGGAGGCTGCCACCTGGTGGAGAGGCAATAAATAGGGTTGGTGCTGATGATTTAAATTATGTGCAGACCTCAAAACCATTAAATGTCCATTTTGCACGCCTACGAGAAGAAAACTGTATGCGGATGCCATACGGATTACATACGGATGCTTACATGAGAAAAATACGCGGCCACACCCTGACAACGGATGACATACGGAGCATTATTTAGGGACCTTTCATGTGTATTACGGACGTAAAATACGGTCCGTATTTTTTTACCTTGTGTGTGACTCCAGACTTAGACTCAGCTGCAGGCTGAGCCTAACAAGCCACCGTAGCTGACAGAGCCAGAGGACATCACGTGACCTCCGGCTGCCAGGCAACGCTGATCTGACTGCGTGGGATGTCTGAGAGGTAAAAATAGCAAGGGTCTGCTCCTGCTATCTTCTAAATGCCTATAGCAAAAGGGTTAACATCATTGGGACCTGATCTAATCAGGTCCCGATCATGTCACCTGTCAGAGCAATGGCTCTGCACAGGAATCGCAGCACTTGCAGGCTCCTGGGGGTCCTGAGCACTGTGAGACCACCCACCGTAGACAAACGTCGGCACTGTACAAAGCCCAGCTAGCGCCGACATTTAACTACTGTGGGCGTTCGGGAAGCGGTTAAGGTCAAAAAACATCTGAAAATGATGGAAACACTGCTCAAATGACACGGGAATATCATGGGGATCGCCACAGGAAGCATTTCTGACTCCCAGGTTACAGCTTTGAGCAATGTTGTCAGCATCTTACGCCATTTTTACAGGTGCATCCAAAAACCTACAAAAACAAAACCAAAATGGATTTTCCTGGGAAATACTGTATGTTAAGGAACATCCTTTACAGGGTAATGACTTGTATATAAGGCAAAATAATTAACCTAAAACAAAAATGTTCCTCCACCACTTGGGCTATGTTCACACACAGCGTTTTTGAGGCGTTTTTCAACTTCAGCCTTGCTTTCAACCAATGCAAATGCATTCACTGTGAAATATCATTGCAACATTTAACAACCCTTGCTGGCCATGTGGTGTGTGACACATAAGCAGACACATCTTGTTTCATTTAAGAAGGAGGAACTCCTAAAGTCACAAAGCATATTTTTATAGGGCTACTTGCTGAAGAGCCTGGCGCTGCCCGGGCATAGTAACTAACTGTGGTTAGTTATAGAAAATTATAATTATCCTCCATCTCATAGTCCCGTGCCCATATACCCATCACACATCCTCCATCCCATAGTCCCATGCCCATATACCCATCATACATATTCGCCATCCCATAGTCGAGTGCCCATATACCCATCACACATCCTCCATCCCATAGTCCCATGCACATATACCCATCACATATCCTCCATCCCATAGTCGAGTGCCCATATACCCATCATACATATCCTCCATCCCATAGTCGAATGCCCATATACCCATCACACATCCTCCATCCCACAGTCCCATGCACATATACCCATCACATATCCTCCATCCCATAGTCGAGTGCCCATATACCCATCATACATATCCTCCATCCCATAGTCGAGTGCCCATATACCCATCACACATCCTCCATCCCATAGTCCCATGCCCATATACCCATCATACATATTCTCCATTCCATAGTCCCGTGCCCATATACCCATCACACATATTCTCCATCCCATAGTCCCGTGCCCATATACCCATCATACATATTCGCCATCCCATAGTCGAGTGCCCATGTACCCATCACACATCCTTCATCTCTTAGTCCCATGCCCATATACCCATCATACATATCCTGTATGATGACATCAGCGTCGCCATGGCAACCATTGTGACATCATAATGAGGGGCGGGATTTGATACGCACACACTGTTTCCCCATTATGTAGATAGGGGCATTATGACATCATAATGAGGGGCGGGGCTTGATACGCACACACTTTTTCCCCAGTATGTAGATAGGGGCAAAATTGTTTGGTGAATTGGAACGCGCGGGGTTAAAATTTCGCCTCACAACATAGCTTAGGACGCTCTCGGGTCCAGACGTGCGACAGTGCCAAATTTTGTGGCTGTAGCTGCGACGGTGCGAATGCCTATACATACATACATACACACCCATACACACATACATACATACATACATGCATACATACACACTTTGAGCTTTATATAATAGATAAGGTGGTATTAACCCCTTTGTGACATTGACGCACTATACCATCCATGTGCCCTGGGCCTTAATGCCCATGGACAGTAAAATAATAATAATCTTTATATAGCGTCAACATATTCTGCAGCGCTTTACAGTTTTTACAGTTTCAAAACACGTCATAAGTAGTGTTGAGCATTCCGATACCGCAAGTATCGGGTATCGGCCGATATTATCTGTATCGGAATTCCGATACTGACTTCCGATACTTTTTTCATATCGGATACCGGAATCGGAAGTTCCCATAATGCTATCAGCCCGCTCACTTTGATTCAGCCAATGGGAATCCTCAGAAGCGTGGGCACATCCTGTTAGGCATGTTAACTATTGGCATGGCTGTGATTGGCTGCTGAAATGACGTCATCATGATGCGCGGTCTGTGCCGACTGCGGGGGTCTGTGCCGACTGCCGGTGGTCTGTACGGGCCTCTCGGGGGGCTGTGTCGGCTGCTGGTGGTCTGTACGGGCCAGCTGGGTGCCTGTGCCGGCTGTCGGTGGTCTGTGCGGGCCTGCCAGGGGTCTTGTGTGCGTGCAGGCATTGTCCGATGGGACTACAAGTCCCATCGGGCGATTCCTGCTACACTGACAATGATTGACACACTAGCCAATGATGGAACAGGAGTAGTCCCATCATCCGGCTAATGTGTTGAATGTAAAAAACAAACAAAAAAAAACATAGTACATATATATACTACATTCATACAGCATACATACATACTATATACATGCTACATATATACTACATTCATACAACATACATACATACATACTACATACATACTTCATATATACTACATTCATACTACATGCATACATACATACTACATACATACTTCATATATACTACATTCATACTACATACATACATACTACATACATGCTACATACATACTACATTCATACATACTACATGCATGCTACATATATACTACATTCATACAACATACATACATACTACATACATACTTCATATATACTACATTCATACTACATACATACATACTACATACATGCTACATACATACTACATTCATACATACTATATACATGCTACATATATACTACATTCATACAACATACATACATACATACTACACACATACTTCATATATACTACATTCATACTACATACATACATACTACATACATGCTACATACATACTACATTCATACATACTACATGCATGCTACATATATACTACATTCATACAACATACATACATACTACATCCATGCTACATATATACTACATTCATACAACATACATACTACATACATACTTCATATATACTAAATTCATTCAACATACATACATACTACATATACTGTATACTACATTCATACAACATACATATATACTACATACATGCTACATATATACTACATTCATATATACATACTACATACATGCTACATATATACTACATTCATACAACATACATACATGCATACTATATACATGCTGCATATATAAAACATTCATACAACATACATACATACTACATACATGCTACATATATACTACATTCATACATACTACATACATGCTACTTATACATACTACATACATACAACATGCTACAGACATACAACATACATACATTCATACAATACATACATACTACATACAGTACATTCATACAATACATACATAGACATACAGTTCATATAACATAGAGTACATACTCACCAATACTTGTCACTTTGATCCCCGAAGCCAGTGTCATCTAAGGAAAAATATAAAAATAGCAAACAAGCCATATACTCCCTGATCCGCAGAAATCCACGCATGTCCCACGCTGATTTTCCATGGAGAACAGCAGCATCAGCTGATGCGACCGCTCTCTACGGGGCTCAAGGAATCCAGTGTCGGACGGTAGGTATCCTTCCGCACTGTATTCCTCCGCCACTGTAAAAAAATAGTCCCTAGTCTCACTTTTGGCATTGCTGTGTGAAAAAGTTCCCACGCAGCACTTGCCATAAAGTGAGACCAGGGACTATTTTTTTACAGTGGCGGAGGAATACAGTGCGGAAGGATACCTACCTCTCGACACTGGATTCCTTGAGCCCCGTAGAGAGCGGTCGCATCAGCTGATGCTGCTGCTCTCCACAGGAGATTGGCGTGGGACATGCGTGGATTTCTGGCAATCAGGGAGTATATGGCTTGTTTGTTATTTTCATATTTTTCCTTAGATGACACTGGCTTCGGGGAACAATGTGACAAGTATTGGTGAGTATGTACTCTATGTTATATGTACTGTATGTCTATGTATGTATTGTATTAATGTATTGTATGTAGTATATATGTAGTATGTATGAATTGTATGAATGTATTGTATGCAGTATGTATGTTGTATGTCTGTAGCATGTTGTATGTATGTATGTAGTATCAATCAATCAATCAAATTTATTATCGCCAAGTACATATTACATATATATTCAAGGAATTCTTTGTGGCAAAGAGGCAACATAATATATAACAACAGATACAACAAGTAACATCTAACAAGACAGATACAGTATATAGTCTACACATGACTATTTAATTGTTGAACAGAGAGTGAATAGAAGCTGTTCATATGGCGGTTGGTGCTGCATTTGGGGACTCTGAAGCGACGCCCTGAAGGGCGTAGTTGGAATGAGGAGTGTCCCGGGTGAGAGGGATCGTATGAAATTTTCAATGCGTGGGATCGAATACTCTTATCATAAAGATCCTGGATTTTAGGCAGGGGGAGCCTATAATTCTCTCTGCTGTTCTGAAAGTCCTTTGTAAGCGGAGTTTGTCATGCGCAGTGGCTCCCCCATACCAGACTATCAGAGAGGAACAAATCACAGATCTGATGACAGCATTAAAGAATAAGATCAGCAGATTCTTAGACAAACCATATCTTTTCAGCTGACGCAGGAAGAACATCCTCTGTTGTGCTTTTCTTATAACAGCATCCACGTTTTTCCCCCATTTAAGATCATGAGAGATGATAACACCAAGGAATTTGGTCTCTGTGACCCTAAGAACAACTTCGTCATGGATGTAGATTGGAAGTATCTCATGTTGATCTTTCCTAAAATCCACAACCATCTCAGCAGTTTTTTTAGTGTTGAGTACAAGATTATTGGCTTTACACCAGTCACATTCTTTCCACCTCACTCCGATACAAGTCTTCAGCATTTCCCCTGATGAGACCAATCAGTGTCATATCATCGGCAAATTTCAAGATTTTTACTGAGTCTGCTGAAGAGATGCAATCATTCGTATGTATCTATGTATGTTGTATGAATGTAGTATATATGTAGCATGTATGTAGTATGTATGTATGTTGTATGAATGTAGTATACAGTATATGTATGTAGTATATATGTAGCATGTATTTTGTATGTAGTATATATGTATGCTGTATGAATGTAGTATATATGAAGCATTTATGTAGTATGTTGTATGTAGTATGTAGTATATATGTATGTTGTATGAATATAATATGCATGTAGTACAGTTTTGGCCAAAAGTATTGACACCCCTGCAATTTTGTCAGATAATACTCAGTTTCTTCCTGAAAATGATTGCAAACACAAATTCTTTGGTATTATTATCTTCATTTAATTTGTCTTAAATGAATAAACACAAAAGAGAATGAATCAAAAAGCAAAACATTGATCATTTCACACAAAACTCCAAAAATGGACCAGACAAAAGTATTGGCACCCTCTGCCTAATACTTGGTTGCACAACCTTTAGCCAAAATAACTGCGACCAACCGCTTCCGGAAACCATCAATGAGTTTCTTGCAATGCTCTGCTGGAATTTTAGACCATTCTTCTTTGGCAAACTGCTCCAGGTCCCTGATATTTGAAGGGTGCCTTCTCCAAACTGCCATTTTTAGATCTCTCCACAGGTGTTCTATGGGATTCAGGTCTGGACTCATTGCTGGCCACCTTAGAAGTCTCCAGTGCTTTCTCTCAAACCATTTTCTAGTGCTTTTTGAAGTGTGTTTTGGGTCATTGTCCTGCTGGAAGACCCATGACGTCTGTGGGAGACCCAGCTTTCTCACACTGGGCCCTACATTATGCTGCAAAATTTATTGGTAGTCTTCAGACTTCATAATGCCATGCACACAGTCAAGCAGTCCAGTGCCAGAGGCAGCAAAGCAACCCCAAAACATCAGGGAACCTCCGCCATGTTTGACTGTAGGGACCGTGTTTTTTTCTTTGAATGCCTCTTTTTTTCTCCTGTAAACTCTATGTTGATGCCTTTGCCCAAAAAGCTCTACTTTTGTCTCATCTGACCAGAGAACATTCTTCCAAAACGTTTTAGGCTTTTTCAGGTAAGTTTTGGCAAACTCCATCCTGGCTTTTTTATGTCTCGGGGTAAGAAGTGGGGTCTTCCTGGGTCTCCTACCATACAGTCCCTTTTCATTCAGATGCCGACGGATAGTACGGGTTGACACTGTTGTACCCTCGGACTGCAGGGCAGCTTGAACTTGTTTGGATGTTAGTCGAGGTTCTTTATTCAACATCCACACAATCTTGCGTTGAAATCTCTTGTCAATTTTTCTTTTCCGTCCACATATAGGGAGGTTAGCCACAGTGCCATGGGCTTTAAACTTCTTGATTACACTGTGCACAGTAAACACAGGAACATTCAGGTCTTTGGAGATGGACTTGTAGCCTTGAGATTGCTCATGCTTCCTCACAATTTGGTTTCTCAAGTCCTCAGACAGTTCTTTGGTCTTCTTTCTTTTCTCCATGCTCAATGTGGTACACACAAGGACACAGGACAGAGGTTGAGTCAACTTTAATCAATGTCAACTGGCTGCAATTGTGATTTAGTTATTGCCAACACCTGTTAGGTGCCACAGGTAAGTTACAGGTGCTGTTAATTACACAAATTAGAGAAGCATCACATGATTTTTCGAACAGTGCCAATACTTTTGTCCACCCTCTTTTTTATGTTTAGTGTGGAATTATATCCGTTTTGGCTTTAGGACAATTCTTTTTGTGTTTTTTTCATTTAAGACAAATTACATGAAGATAATAACAAAGAATTTGTGTTTGCAATCATTTTCAGGAAGAAACTGAGCATTATCTGACAAAATTGCAGGCGTGGTAATACTTTTGGCCACAACTGTATATATGTAGTATATATGTAGCATGTATGTAGTATGTATATATGTGGTATGTATGTAGTATGTTTTTTTTTTTTTTTTTTTTTTTACATTCAACACATTCGACGGATGATGGGACTACTACTGTCCCATCATTGGCTAATGTGTCAATCACTGTCAGTGTAGCAGACATTGCCCGATGGGACATGTAGTCCCATTGGACGATGCCTGCACACACACAAGACCCCCGGCAGGCCTGCACAGACCACCGACAGCCAGCACAGTCCTCCGGCCTCCGGCACAGACCACCGACAGCCAGCACAGGCACCCGGCTGGCCCGTACAGACCACCGGCAGCCGGCACAGGCCCCCAGCAGGCCAGCACAGGCCCCCGAGAGGCCCATACAGACCACCGACAGCCGCACAGGCCCCCGACAGGCCCGTAAAGACCACCAACAGTCAGCACAGGCCCCCGAGAGGCCCGTACAGACCACTGAGAGGCCAGTACAGACTACAGAGAGGCCCGTAGAGACCCCGCCCGCACACACAGACACGCACAGTGTCTACCCACGCACCGCCTACACTCTTCCCCCCTCCTGAACAGGCTGTACAAGGCAAGAAAGGGTTTTTTTAATTCCGATATTTCTGTCCCATTGACTTGAATGGGACTTCCGGGATCGGAATCGGCGATACCCGATCCTTTTTTTAGATCGGCCGATCCATTCCGATCCGATATTTTTCAGTATCGGGTGGTATCGCTCAACACTAGTCATAAGTAACAACGTTAACAATACAATAATTAAAGCAAAATAGTATAATACGTCATGTGCGATTAGCTGCACTCACAAGGGGAGCGCAGCTGATCGCGGTCAGGTGTCAGTTGATTCTCACAGCTGACACCCAGCAGTAAGTGCCAGGAGCGGTCACAGACTGCTTCCGGCACTTTAACCCTTGAAACACTGCGATCAAGCATGATTGCAGCGTTCCGGAGCTGGCAGAGGGGTTGACAGCTGTGACAACCCCTCTGCCTTTGGATCGGAGGCCCCACGTCATGATGCGAGGTCCGGATCGCTGCCATGGAGACCCAAAGTCATCATGATGACATGCGTGTCTCCAGATCTGTGAAACTTCCTGTCATGTGCAGTACAGATCAGGAAGTCTCACAGGTTAGTGTACAGAAGCTGCAGCGCTGACAGCTTCTATAGCATGCAGAAGCTACTTCATCTGCATGCTATAGAAGCGATCAAGCTGCACAAAATGAGTATCCCATAGTGGGACAAAGTGTAAAAGTAAGAATTAAGTAAAAAAAATAGCTGTAAAAATATTTTTAAAAAATAACAAAAAATGATCAAAAAACAATATTTATTCCATCAATAAATATTTAAATAAAAAAAACTAAACAATTTAAGTACACATATTTGGTATCATCACGTCTGTAATAACCCAACCTATAAAACTGTTCCACTAGCTAACCCTTTTAGTGAACACCATTAAAAAAAAAACAAAGCAAAAAATTAATGCATTGCTTTATCATCACACCGCCAAACAAAAAGTGGAATAACACGCGATCAAAAAGACGGATATAAATAAACATGGTACTGCTGAAAATGACATCTTGTCCCGCAAAAAACAAGCTGCCAAATAGCTCCATCACCAGAAAAATAATAAGGTTATAGCTCTTAGAATAAAGGGATACAAAAATAATTATTTTTTTATAAAAGAGTTTTTATCGTATTAAAGCGCCAAAACATAAAAAATGATATAAATGAGGTATCACTGTAATCACACTAACCCGAAGAATAAAACTGCTTTGTCAATTTTACCACATGCGGAACGGTATAAACGCCTCCCCAAAAGAAATTTATGAATTGCTGGTTTTTGTTCATTCTGTGTCCCAAAAATCAGAATAGAAAGTGATCAAAAATTGTCACATGCCTGAAAATGGCACCAATAAAAACATCAACTCGTCCTGCAAAAAATAAGACCTCACATGATTCGGTGGGCCAAAATATGGAAAAATTATAGCTCTCAAAATGTGGTGATGCAAAAACTATTTTTTGCAATAAAAAGCATCTTTTAGTGTGTGACAGCTGCCAAACATAAAAACCCGGTAAAAATAGTAACTCAAACCCCCCCTTTATCACCCCATTAGTTAGTGAAAAATGATAAAAATAAAATGCATTTATTTCCATTTTCCCATTGACTTTAGGGTTAAGGTTAGGTCTAGGGCTAAGGTTAGGGTTAAGTTTAAGGATAGGGTTAGGGCTTGACCTTGGGTTAGGGTTGTGGCTAAAGTTAGGGTTAGGGTTGGGGCTAAAGTTAGGGTTAGGGTTGTGCTAGGGTTAGGTTTGTGGTTAGGGTTATGGTTGGAATTAGGGTTAAGGGTGTGTTGGGGTTAGGGATGGAGTTAGAATTGGGGAGTTTCCACTGTTTAGGCACATCAGGGGGGTCTCCAAATGTGACATGGCATCTGATCTCAATTCCAGCCAATTTTCCATTGAAAAGTCAAATGGCACTCCTTCCCTTCTGAGCTCTGCCATGCGCCCAAACAGTGGTTTACCCCCGCATATGGGATATCAGCATACGCAGGACAAATTGTTCAACAACTTTTGGGGTCCAATTTCTCCTGTTACTCTTAGTAAAATAAAACAAATTGGATCTGAAGTAAATTTTTTATGAAAAAGTTAAATGTTCATATTTTTTTAAACATTCAAAAAATTCCTGTGAAGCACCTGAAGGGTTAATAAACTTCTTAAATGTGGTTTTTAGCACCTTGAGGGGTGCAGTTTTTGAAATGGTGTCACATAGACCCCTGAAAGTGACTTCAAATGTGATGTGGTTCCTAAAAGAAATGGTTTTGTAAATTTTGTTGTAAAATCGAGAAATCGCTGGTCACCAAAAAAAATTTGGTTCCAAAATTGTACTGATGTTAAGTAGACATGTGGGAAATTTTACTTATTAAGTATTTTTTGCGCCATATCTCTGTGATTTAAGGGCATGAAAATTCAAGTTGGAAAATTGCGAAATTTTCCAAATTTTTGCCAAATTTCCGTTTTTTTCACAATTAAACAAAAGTCATAACAAATAAATTTTACCACTGACATGAAGAACAATATGTCACGAGAAAACGTTGTCAGAATCACCAGGATCCATAGAAGCATTCCAGAGTTATTACCTCATAAAGGACAGTGGTCAGAATTGAAAAATTTCACCTGGTCATTAACATGAAAACCAACCTTTGGGGTAAAGGGGTTAATATTCTTAAAGGGCCATTACTAAACAGTGGGTTTCCTATACTGTTACTGCCTATACAGTGAGTGGCTGAGCTGCCAAAAATTACAACGCACCCCAATTCCCCTTTCACGCCTCCTGAAAAAATGTTCCCATTATAACAAAGTAGGTCTCCCATAGTATTTGCCTAAGTATTGATTGCAAGGCCTGCCTTACCCCAAAGTTACACGCACCCCAATAACCCTTGGAGCAAACATCCTGGAAAGCCACATGAAACCAAAATTCCCATTATTTTTCATTTGATACTCCCATATTATTAGCCTATGCATTGAATGGAAGGCCTGCCATGCACCAAATTCACACGGACCCCAATAATCCTTTGAACACACTTACTGGATGGCCACAGGAAAACCAATTTCACATTATTTATTTGGTTCTGCCATTCTATTTGCTTATGCATTGAATGCAAGGCCTGCACCAAAGTAACACGCACCCCAATGACCCTTTCAACAGACGTACTTGAGGGGCTCATAACAAAAATGTTCCCATTAGAAGAAAGAGTGTCTTCATACAGTTTGACTATGCAGTGAATTGCAGTATTAAGCCTGAAGAACCTGCATTTTTGAATTGCAGTGGAGAGCCTGAAGAACCTAGAGTGGAGAATTGCAGTGTTGAGGCTAAACAATACCTAGCAGTGGAGAATTGCATTGTTGAAGCTGCTGACCAATTCCTACAGTTCCCATTATAAGAAAGTGTGTCTACCATACTGTTTGCTTATGCATTGAATGCAAGGCCTACCCTGCACCAAAGTCACATGGGCCTCAATAACCCTTGGAAGAGACGTAGAGATGGGCCTCTGAAAAACAATGTTCCCATTATTAGGAAGTGGGTCTCCTATGCAGTGAATGCAAGGCCTGCCAATAATTAGGAGGCACTCCAATGCCCCTTGAAAGAGATGTGGAGGAGGGCATCATAAAAAATGTTCCTATTATAAAAGAAGCGAGTTTCCTATACTTGTAATTCCCGTACACTAAGTGTATGGGCTGACAAACATTTCCCCCTGGGGGGTACACATCAATGTACTGTGTAAATTTTTTTTTACGGCCATCATAAACACCCTGGCAAAAAACTATAGTGGCTGTTGCATCACTGAACACGTTCTCCCTTGTGTTCTAGTGGTGGTGTTTGAAGAGACGTGGAGTATGGCCTCCGAAAAATGTTTTCCCAGTTTTAAGGAGCGTGTTTCCTATACTTGGAATGCCTATACACTTATGTATGGGCTGACAAACATTTTCCCCTGGGGGTGCATATTTTTTTACATCTTTACGGGCATCATAGCACCCTTGCCAAAAACTAGAATGGCTGTAGTATGACGGAATACGTTCACCCTGGGTGTTCTAGTGGTGGTGGGTGATGAGGTTGAGGAGAAGGAGGATGATACCAAATAGCCAACATCAGGAAGCGTATACCCATGTGTGGATGTGAAGATGTGCATGGGAATACACCTGTATTGGAGGTTATGTTTCGCAGTTATCATTTGGTGGTGCAGAGAAGTCTGGCCCAATCTAGCCCTTGTTCTTTTTTTATAAGAGTTAACCTGTCTGCATTTTCAGTTGACAGGCGCATGCGCTTATCTATTGTAATTCCACCCACGGCACTAAAAACCCGCTCTGACAGAACGCTAGCAGCAGGGCAGGCCAAGACCTCCAAGGCACAGAGAGCCAGTTCATGCCATGTATCCAGCTTGGATACCGAATAATTAAAAGGCACAGAGGAATCATGGAGGACATTGGTACAGTCAGCAAGGTACTCCATCAGCATCTTCCAAAACATTCCATTCCATGTGACATTACCCCATGCCTCCGGGACAGGGCGATGGGAGGGTCTGAGAAAACTGTCCCAGAACTTTGCCAGTGTTCCCCTGCCTCTGCACACATAGTTCATTGTGAGCCGGAAGCTGCAAACACTATAGAATCACGGAAAAGGCGGCTGAAGCTGTAGCTGACATTCTAAAATGGGCACGCAGGTGGCATACTTTCACAAGCAGATCTGGCAGCTCTGGTAGCTTTTGAGATACTGTTGAACAATGAGGTTAAGCACATAGGCCAGGCATGGTACGTGTGAGCTTGCCTCACCTCAGAGCCGCCACCAGGTTCCGGCCATTGTCACACACGACCATGCCTGGCTGTAGTTTCAGCGGTGTCAGCCACAGATATGACTGCTCTTTCAGAGCAGTCCACAACTCTTCAGCATTGTGCGGTTTATCACCTAAGCATATTAGCTTCAGCACAGCCTGATGCCGCTTTGCTGAGGCAGTGCTGCAGTGCTTACAGCTTGTGACTGATTTTCTCATTTTGGAGATGGAGGCTGAAAAGGAGGTGGAGGAGGAGGAGGTGAACGAGCTGTAGACTGTGGGGGCAAACCTGATTGACGTAGGGCCCGCAATCCTCGGCGTTGAGAGGACATGTTTCATCCCAAGGTCTGACTGGGTCCCGGCTTCCTCTATGTTAACCCAGTGTGCCATCAGTGAGATGTACCATCCCTGCCCACAAGCACTTGTCCACGTGTCTGTGGTTAGGTGGACTTTCCCTGTAACAGCAATCTTGAGGGCAATGATAATGTTGTGGGACACGTGCTTGTGTAATCCCTGAATTGCACGCCAGGAGAAATAGTGGCGACTGGGGACCAAGTACCTTAGGACCGCCGCCACAATCAGGATGTGGCTGCTTTTTCCGCTTGCGTTCCAATGACTGGGGTATGAACAACTGAAGGCTGCACTGGGATAAGGACGGGGACGTGCTTGATGATGGTGCTAGTTGAGTGTGGGCAACGATAACAGCAGGGCAGGATGCATCTTCGCATGCACTGTGGACAGGGGATTGGCTTGCATGCACAACAATGGAAGAAGCAGTGGTGTCACCCGCAGACACTGTCCCTGGAGCCTGGGGATCGGGCCACAAAGTATATTGCTTTGCTGCCATGTGCCTGATCATGCTGCTGTTGGTCAGGCTGGTTGTTTTGCTACCTTTGCTGAAGCTGGCCTGACAGGTGGTGCAAATGGCCTGTTTGGGTTTATCAGCAGAGTCTGTAAAAAAGAACCAGACTCAGGAAGACCTAACAATTGGACTGGCAACTTATGTCATGTTGGTATTAAGGGGAATGGTTGCCCGCCTTCTGTCTATGGCCACCACACTGCTTCTTCCTGCCTGTTAGGGTGCTATGCCTCCCTCCCTCTGTGTGCTGCTGTCCTCACTCTGCATCTCCTCCTGCCAGGGTAGGTCAGTTACTATATCATCAACAACCTCTTCTTCCACTTCCGCACACTTGTCCTCCTCCTAACTTTCTGGCAATTGTGTTCCATCATCATCCACCTCTTGTGACACGCTCCCACTGTCACCTTCATGTGACTGTGGCTGCTCAAATATTTGAGCATCACTACATGCAATCTTATCTTGCCCTGCTTCAAGTGGCCTGGGCAAGAGGCCCGAATCTATAAATTGAAAAGTGAACAGCTCTTCGGAGTGTCCAAGTGTGGGATCAGTTGTCTTTGGGAACTCGGCATGGTGGGAGGAATGAGGATCAAACTTGACCGTGTTTAAAACAGAGTGCTGGTGGTGGTGGTGGCAAAGTGACAAAGTATTATATGTAGTGATAAGCGAATGTGCTCAACACTTCTCGGTACTCGCCCGAGTATCACTGTGCTCGATGTATTCGGTGAGCATCGAGTAAGTCCAGGATTACTCGGCGGGAACTCGGGTCTCCACCCAGCATTTTTTGGGGACTTTAGAGACCCAATAACGGTACATGGAATGTCTGCCAGGTTATGAAACACCGCAGCCATCTTTGTTGTGGATGTGCAGTGATTGGCTGGCTGCACAGCATCATCAGGGGTATAAGGGACCAGAGGCTGCCCTACTCGGCACATTCAGCTCCGGACTGAGAGAGTGTAGGGAGAGTGGCTGCCTTGATAGGGTCAGAATTGGGCATTTCTTAGTGTGGGGTCTGCCATCCTAAATACTCATATTCAGCTAAACCAACAGTCCTTCTAAGGACTAATTCCGAACTATATAGGTTCCAGTGTCAGGCAGGCAGGGGATTGTACGTTGCTGTATACACATCAGTGCAAGGGTTATATACAGCATTCTGTGGCACCCCAGGAGTACGGTTGCCGCAGTGGTCTTACCTCCCTCCTAGGGAGAGTGATATCATGCCTGAAAGCAAGGAAGGGATCTCTTTATCCGGTAGTTCCAGCATACAACACAGTCCCTGTCCAGGCCAGCAGAGAGAGCTCTAAACCTGACTTCTGGTGAGCTACTTTCTCTGGTCAGGAGGAGGAAGTTAATAGGGAGTTGATGCCTGAACAGGTAGATGAGAGGATGTGTGGAAGAAGAGCTGGGGACAGGAGCATAGCAGAGCTCATCCAGAAGCTTGAGCGTCAGAGACTGGATGCCAGAGTCCGAGGCTGTGAGGATGTTAAAGGTCCCACAGAAGAATCCGGAGGACAAGAGGCCTCAGATCATCTGTTCCCAACTGAGACTCGATGACACAGCAGCACGAGTGAGACGGAGATGCCATAAAGGAGTGAACCCTGAAGTAGGCTACAGCTGCCTGTCATGCGAGTGGAGTTCTATCTAAGTAACAGACAGAGGAACTTGAGTGGAGTTCACAACAGTAAGTACCTCAGAGAATAGAGCTAGAGAGGAGACCTCACAACCGACCTGTATAGAGAGATTCCCAAATTGCTTTCAGGCTGACCGACTTCAGTACCAACTGTAACTTGAGCCCCCACAGTAAAAGGTAACGGAAACTTCACTCTGTTATGCAGCGTCGGACTGGCCCACCGGGGAACCGGAGGATTCTCCGGTGGGCCCTGGCATCTGGTGGGCCCTGGCACCTGCTGGCATACAGGGCCAGCAGTTGCCTAGGGCCCCCGCTGCTCCAGGGGCCCCCAGCCAGTGGTGTGTCGCACACCATGCAGCTGCTATGGGGGCCCCTGCCAGCGGAGCAGCAACGGGTGTCAGGAGGCAGGAGACCCTGTCCCCGCTGCTAAAGAGAAATGAATATTCACTGCGAAGCAGTGAATATCATTTCACAGTCTCCACCCCCAGAGGCCCCGCCCCCAGCCCAGTAAGCTGCTCTGCATCAGGGCCGGCGCCGCCCTCAGTCCTCTCTGCTCCTGGCTCACAGCCAGTGCGCGATGACGTCACTACATCGCGCACCCGCTGTGTGTCTGGCAGAGGGGGCAGCTCCTGACACTGAAGCCGGGATCAGCGTGGGAGCGAGGAGGAGAGGTGAGTATTGTGTTTTGTTTTGTTTTTTTATATCTCTCGCTCTCTCTATCTGTCTCTCTCTATCTATCTATCTCTATTTCTCTATATATATCTCTCTCTATCTCTCTTTTATCTATCTTTCTATCTCTATCTATTATCTATATCTATCTATCTCTATCTATTATCTATATCTATCTATATCTATATCTATCTCTATCGCTCTATCTTTATATCTATCTTTCTATCTCTACATCTATCTCTATATCTATCTATCTATCTCTATATCTATATATCTCTATATCTATCTATTATGTCTATCTATCTATCTCTATATCTATCTATCTCTATATCTATTATCTCTATATTTATTATCTATCTAGCTACCATCTATATCTATCTATCTTTATCTATATATATCTCTATCTAATATCTATATCTGTCTATCTCTATACCTATCTATCTATTTATCTATCCGTTATCTATCTCTATATCTTTTCTCTGTATCTATCTATCTCTATATCTATATCTCTCGCTATCTATCGCTCTATCTCTATATCTCTATCTATCTCTATATCTATCTCTATTTCTCTCTATATCTATCTCTATATCTCTATAGCTATCTATCTATATATCTCTATCTATCTCTATATCTATCTCTCTGTATATCTATCTATCGCTCTATCTCTATATCTATCTTTCTATATCTATATATCTATCTATCTTTATCTATTTATCTCTATATCTTTTCTCTGTATCTATCTCTCTCTATATATTTATATCTATCTATCTCTATATATATCTATTATATCTATATCTATTTCTCTCTATATCTCTCTCTATATCTATCTATTTATCTCTATCTCTATATCTATCTCTCTGTATAGCTATCTATCTTTCTATCTCTATATCTATCTCTATATCTATCTATCTTTCTCTATCTATCTATCTCTATCTATTATCTATATCTATCTCTCTCTATCGCTCTATCTCTATATCTATCTTTCTATCTCTACATCTATCTCTATATCTATCTTTCTATCTATATCTATCTATATCTATATCTATCTATTATGTCTATCTATCTAGCTATCTCTATTATCTATATCTACCTATCTCTATATCTTTCTATCTTACTCTATCTCTATATCTATCTGTTATCTCTATATTTATTATCTATCTTTATCTATCTCTATCTATTATCTATATCTATCTCTCTATCTATTTATCGATCTCTGTATCTATCTCTATATCTATCTCTCTCTCTATCTACCGCTCTATCTATCTCTATATCTATCTATCTCTATATCTATTATCGCTATATCTATCTACCTATCTATCTCTATATCTATCTCTATATATATATATCTGTTTCTCTCTATATCTATCTCTATATATCTCTCTCTATAGCTATCTATATATTATCTCTATATCTATCTATCTATATATTATATCTATATCTATCTATCTATCTCTATATCTATCTCTATATCTCATTATCTATCAATCTCTATCTCTATCTCTCGCTCTTTATCTATCTATTGATCTATCCATCTATCTCTATATCTATCTCTAGATCTATCTATTTCTACATCTATCTTTCTATCTATATCTATCTAACTCTATATCTATATATCTATATAGCATTATACCCTATGAGGGGGGCATTATTATACCCTATGAGGAGGGCAGCATAATACCCTATGAGGGGGTGCATTATTCCCTATGAGGGGGGCAGTATTATACCCTATGAGGGGGGCAGTATTATACCCTATGAGGGGGCAGTATTATACCCTATGAGGGGGCAGTATTATACCCTATGAGGGGGCAGTATTATACCCTATGAGGGGGTGCATTATTCCCTATGAGGGGGGCAGTATTATACCCTATGAGGGGGTGCATTATACCCTATGAGGGGGTGCATTATACCCTATGAGGGGGTGCATTATTCCCTATGAGGGGGGCAGTATTATACCCTATGAGGAGGCAGCATTATTCCCTATGAGGGGGGCAGTATTATACCCTATGAGGGGGTGCATTATACCCTATGAGGGGGTGCATTATTCCCTATGAGGGGGGAAGTATTATACCCTATGAGGGGGCAGCATTATTCCCTATGAGGGGATGCATTATTCCCTATGAGGGGGGCAGTATTATACCCTATGAGGGGGGCAGTATTATACCCTATGAGGGGGGCAGCATTATACCCTATGAGGGGATGCATTATACCCTATGAGGGGGGCAGTATTATACCCTATGAGGGGGGCAGTATTATACCCTATGAGGGGGGCAGTATTATACCCTATGAGGAGGTGCATTATTCCCTATGAGGGGGGCAGTATTATTCCCTATGAGGGGGGCAGTATTATACCCTATGAGGGGCAGCATTATACCCTATGAGGGGGTGCATTATTCCCTATGAGGGGGTGCATTATTCCCTATGAGGGGGGCAGTATTATACCCTATGAGGGGGTGCATTATACCCTATGAGGGGGTGCATTATTCCCTATGAGGGGGGCAGTATTATACCCTATGAGGGGGGCAGTATTATATTCTATGAGATGGCTGCCTTATATTCTATGAGATGGCTGCATTATACTATGTGAGGGGGCTGCTTTATATTCTATGAGGGGGCTACCCCAACTCCTGCTACATAATTAAGACATGTACAACCTTATACCCGGATATTAGCGTGTTTTACCGCATAATTGGTGGTCTGGTATTTAACTCTATGCAGCTACATAGTGGGCCCCAAGAATGATTTTCTCTGGTGGGCCCAAGGTGTTCCAGTCCGACGCTGCTGTTATGTCCTTTGAATTCTTTCTGCAATTTCTTCTCAGTACTGCTACATCCCTTGCTAACTACTACACCACCATCTCCCTTAACATCTTTCATCTGCCCTGGGACTAAGCTCTGCCTGTGAAGAGCTATTTCAACTCTGCTGCATCCCGCCATCAGTCTCAGAGGATCTGCACTGCAGCGATGGTCACCTCTGATCAGATACCACAGGTGGCGTCACAAACAATTTACAAACTCTTTATTTTACCCCTGTAAATACCCCTGTAAATATCCCCTTTTATTGAACGCCCAGGGCCACGGACCGGGTCACCGCCACTGTGACACTGCCCCTTTAAGAAGCAGACCAGTACAAAGTACCCCACTACCCTGGCGGGCGCTCCAATTGCATATATCATATGTGTGCGTGCTGAAATTCTGGCCAGTTTACGGCTTTTTTCTCTATTTTGCCTGGCTGTAAGTTTTGGTTAAATAAAGCAGTATTTAGGCCCCCAAAAATACAGGCCACACCTTTTTTGGGTTGGTTCTCCGTGCAGCTCATATCTGTGCATGCTGAAATTTTGGCCAGTTTACGGCTTCTTTCTCTTTTTTGCCTGACTGTCAGTTTAGGTTAAATAAATCAGTATTTAGGCAAAAAAAAAGACAGGCCACACATTTTTTGGTGAAGTTTCTCCGTGCCAGCTCATATCTGTGAATGCTGAAATTTTGGCCAGTTTACGTTGGTTTCCATTTTTTGGCCTGGCTGTCACAGTCATTATATCCAGAAATCTTTTGTATCCACAAAATACAAAAAAATTAATACAGTCTGTTATCTCAGGCTGAGGATTGGTATATCTATGGTGGAAAATTCTTTGCAGGCATACCTATCACATCTAATTTTTCTCCCAAGAAAACCATTTGTATTGAGCTTTTCAAATATTTCAGTAGTCCATTTAAAATGGGCAAGGCAAGGGATGGGGAAGTGTACGTGATGGTGATGGTGCTTGCAGAGGATAAGGCCGTGGTCAAGCTAAAAGTGGGCCAAAGAAAAGACCCATATCTTCACGCTCAACCTTACTGTCCCAGTTTCTAGGGGACCGCACCACTCTTGAATCCAGAGCCGTGTTAAACAGTTGTTGGTTGGATAGCGGATAATACTTCCAGCCAGAAAGCCACCACCACCACCACCACAATGTTTTCCACATGGTCAAGTCTGAATAGCTGTGAGTGTGGACCAGATATTACTCACCCTGATCATCCTTCCTCCCACCATGCCGAGTGCCTGAGACAACTGATACCACACTCAGACACTCCAAAGAGCTGTTCAGTTATCCATTTGGAGATTCATGCCTCTTGTCCGCTCCACTTAAAGCGGGGCAAGATGATATTCCATGTAGCGATGCACAAATCTTTGAGCAGTCACGGTTGAGTCAAGAGGAGAAGCAGGGTGTCGATGTGGAAGACGAGGTGGTGGATGACATAGTGACTGACCCAACCTGGCAGGAGGACATGCAGAGCGCGGACAGCAGCACACATGGGGAAGGAGGCATATCACCCCAACAGGCAGTAAGATGCAGTGCGGTGGCCGCAGACAGAAGGCGTGCATCCGTTCCCCATAACATCAACAGAATGGAAGTTGCCATTCCTTCTGTTAGATCTTCACGAGTCTGGTTATTTTTTATAGACTCTGCTCATAACCACAAACAGGCCATTTGCAGAACTTGTCATGCCCGCATCAGCAGGGGTAGCAAAGCTACCAGCCTGACCACCACCAGCATGATTAGGCACATGGCAGCAAAGCACCCGACTTTGTGGGCCGAACCCCAGGCTCCAGGAACACTGTCTGCAGGTGACAACACTGCTTCTTCCACTGTTTTGTGTCCAAGCCAATCTCCAGTTCACCGTGCTTGTGAAGATGCCTTGGGACCTGCACCTGTTGTTGCCCACAGTCAACCAGCAATATCATCAAGCCAGTTCATGTCCTTGCCCCAGCCCAGCCTTCAGTTGTCTATACCCCAGTCGTTGGAACGCAAGAAAAAATACGCAGCCAAAGCCCCACAGGCCACAGTACTTAATTCGCACATTTCTCATCTGCTTGCACTCGAAAAGTTGCCTTTTAGGGTCGTTGAGTCAAAAGCTTTCTGCAACCTGATGGCAGCAGCCGTCTCAAGGTACTCAGTCCCCAGCCACCACTATTTCTCACGTTGTGCCGTACCGACATTCACCAGCTTGTGTCCCACAACATTACCCGTGCCCTCAACAATGCGGTTACTGTGAATGTCCACCTAACCATGGACATGTGGACAAGTGCTTGTGGGCAGGGACGGTGCATCTCACTGACGGAACACTGGGTTAACATAGTGGAAGCCGGGAACCAGTCAGACCTTGGGATGGAACACATCCTCCCCACGCCGAGGAATGCTGGCCCTACGTCAATCAGGTTTTCCCCCACAGTCTACAGCTCCTGCACCTCCTCCTCCACCTCTTCTTAAGCCTCTATCTCAGAAATGAAAACATCAGTCCGAGGCTGGAAGCACTGCAGCACTGCCTCAACCAAGCGGCAACAGGCTGTGCTGAAGCTAATCTGCATAAGAGACAAACCTCACAATGCAGAAGAGTTGTGGACAGCGCTGAAAGAGCAGTCAGATATTTGGCTGACACTGCTGAACCTACAGCCAGGCATGGTCGTGTGTGACGGTAAGGGGGTGAAGTGTAAGAAGAGCCATGAGAAGGCTGCCCTCTCTGCTCCATGCCTCAAACAGTTAAACAGGACAGCAGGTTCCCTGGGAGACAGAGGAGGGGCTGAGCACAGGGGGCCAGGGGGAGAGCAGAGGGCAGGAGATCTTCCCAGGCTTTTCTCTGAGTGCAGCGTGAGGAGCTGAATGGGAAGGACGCTGACAGACTGAGATCTGCAGAGAAGCAGAGACCGTAGCCCGTGACTACGAACAGTTGGAGTCTGTATTGAAAGGTAAGTTGTGTCCTGACCCCCCATGTGAAGTCTGTGTGAGCAGAGCAAGGGCTGTATGCTGTGACTAGAGACTTCCCTGTGAATCTCCTCAAAGAGACTGTGATAGTGGCAAGAAGCTTCCTTGCAGACAGGCTGTATTCAGTGGCTGAGATGCTCCCCTGTGACCAAGGAACAGACTGTAATGTGACACTGACCTACCAAGAGAGACTGGCACAGGCAGAGCCCCTGACCCTGGTGAGGGAACGCCGCTGCTGCAGCAGAGGGAAGGATCCTGCATACAGGGGGACACTGCCATCATTATACCCCTTGAGCCTCCACGTTAACCCCCCATACGCCAGTGGGACTTTACCTAGGATCCTAGAGACTGATGACATCAAGTGCCCCTTGTGCCTGGGTGCCTACGTGGGAGAAGAGCGATTTCTTCAATCAAGTTCTCCGGGAACTGATAAGTTGCCTCCCCATAAGAGAATAACTGTCTATTGTTGTGCACTTCTGTTATCTCTTCAGTCTCTGATAATATCTGTTACAGCATTTTCACTGTTATATCATATGTTTATCTGTTTTACTCCCTGTAAATAAACCTCCCTTTTACTGTTGGTCTGTCTGTGGTGACATATACTCCTCCTGCACGTTTTGTTACATGACAATGGCCGGAACCTGGTGGCGGCCCTGAAGCAAGGTGATCTCAGACACGTACCTTGCCTGGCTCATGTGCTTAACCTGGTGGTTCAAAGTTTTCTCAAAAGCTACCCGGAGCTGCAGTATCTGCTAGTGAAAGTACGCCGTCTGTCTGCCCATTTTAGAAAGTCAGCTACATCTTCAACCTCACTTGCCGGACTTCAGCAGCATTTGGATCTTCCAGCTCACTGACTGGTGTGTGATGTCCCCATGCATTGGAACTCTACACTGCACATGTTGGAATGGATTTGTGAGCAGAAGAGGGAAGTTGTTGACTACCAGCATTAACAAGGCCATCGATATTCAGTTGAAACTCCACACATAAGACCTCAGGAATGGATACAGTATGTATGTCAGACATATGTACCATCCTCCAGAACTTTGAGGACTGCACCAAGATGGTGAGCGGCAATGACGCCATAATTAGCATCACCATCCCGCTTCTCAGCATTCTGCAAACCAATCTGGTCACAATTAAAAATGATGCATTGCAGGCAGAACACGAGGACATGGAGCAAGGAACCATGCAGGGTGATTACACTCAGCCCATCCTCATGTCATTGCAACATGGATTGGTTGACAATGAGAAGGAGGAGGAAGAACAGGAGCTATTTTTATGCGCTATAGATGGTACTATAAGCACAGCTGTCATACTGTCTGTTCACTGGGGATGGCCTGAGGACAGGGAGGAGGAGGAAGAGGACAGCATGGTCAGTCATCCTGTTCGTTTGGACACGGAAGTCTTGCCTGTTAGTACTCTGGCATGCATGGCTGTCTTTATGTTGTGCTGCGTTACCCATGATTCTCACATTATAAAAATTTTCAGGGACACTCATTACTGATTTGTGACAGTTCTAGAGTCCCGTTACAAGGAAAACTTTAAATCTCTTATTCCAGAGGCAGAGAGGTGTACAAACATTTTGATGTAACACAGGGCCCTTGTAGCGGAATTACTTAAAAAATTCCCATGTGAGAACGCTGGCAGCAGATGTCAAAGTTTGTTGTACAGCCAAGGAGTCCAAGCGAGAGAGAGACAGAAGTACAATCCAGCTCAGGCAGAGGAACACTAGCAAAGTTCTGGGACAGTTTTATCACACCCTCCCATAGTGCCACCACAGAGGCAAGCGGTGCTGTCACAAGAAGTGCAATGTTTGGAAAAATGGTGAGGGAGTACCTTGAAGATCATAAAAACATCCTCCGGGATTCCTCTGTGCCTTTTAATTATGGGGTATCCAAGCTGGACACGTGAACTGTCTCTCTACACCTTGGAGGTCCTGTCCTGCCCTGCTGATAGCGTTTTGTCAGAGCGGGTTTTTAGTGCCGCTGGTGGAATTCTAACAGATATGTGCATCCACCTGTCAACTGACAATGCTGACAGGCTGACTCTTATAAAAATGAACAAGGGCTGGATAGGGCAAACATAACCTCAAATATTTTTTTTTGTTGGTTGGGGAGGTGTATTCTCATGCACCTCTTCACAATCACACATGGTTATCCGCTTCCTGATTGGGTCTGTTTGGTGTTATCCTCCTCCTTATCCTCATCCTTACATCATGTTAGGCTGGCGGAATGCACCAAATAATAAAGATCATAATGAGGTGCGTTCGCAGCCTGGGGTCCACCGTGCAGAGATGTAGAACTGCTGCTCGGAAATGGCGGAGGTTATACGGCAAATAATAAATGAACTCACATGGGTTAGTATCACTCAATGTGTACAGGAGCGAGTTCTGGTGATTCACAGAACTTCGGTGCCGCACAATGTAAATGCCGAAGTCTGTTAAGCTCACAGGGCTCAGCTGGTGGAGTGCTAGTACACAGACACAGGACTCTGCCTCAAGGACACGGGGTTAGAGTCCCTCTAGTCCACTAGTGCTCGGCGCTGCTGCAGCGGAGCCAGCAAGAGACAGAGTATTGATGCACTAGTGTGCAATGCACCACTCTGGCAGAAGCCACTAACCACCCAGACTAATGAGGAAAGCGCTAGACCTGCGCACGGTGCCGCACTGGCGGATGCAGCCACTAGGTGTCTTGTGCTGGATGGCACAATATGGCGCAGAGAGAGGTGTTGTGACTGGGAAGCACTGTGGTGCTAGGCCTAGCCACTACAAGGTGCTGACTCAAACTAAGATAACCCTAGAACATGCACATCAAAGGGAGGGGTTTCATAATGAGTCATTCACCAGTTTCATGCATCCATAATCACACACACAAGTTATAATAACTGTCTATACTAGCGCATGGCCGAGCGGCCATGCGACTCTTTTATAGCGGCGTCCTTCCAGGACATTCCCAGTGGACCAATCCGTGCAGGAACGGGACATGCACATGTGACCTCCAACCTCCAATGAGAGGTCATCCCACAGGCATGCTCAGTAGGGGAAAAGCAGGACTTACAGGAGCATCTGCTTGCTGCTGACTCACGCATGATACAATAGCAGAACCAGAAGGAACAACAAGATGCCTAGCATTAGCATGGGCAAGGCGCTGGGACCAACATCTCTGCAGAGCAGCAATCTCTCCAGCTGTAGAGGAATGGGAGACCGCAGAAGGCAAGGCTTGAGTTCCTTCCTGTGCAGAGGCAGGAACCCGACACCTAACACATCATCTACAACCAGTAGAACACCAGGTTGAATGTATTCCATGATGCAAAAGTAACTATATTTTTATTTATATCCCTGTCTCTGAGCTGTTGCTAGGGACAAACATCTCTCGTTAGACACATTATGGATTCATATCTATGAGCCTGTGTTCGCCTCTCCCTTTTGTTATTTTCTTTCATAGGTGGATTCACATTTTAAATGTATTTGATTTCAGTATGATTTATCAGTATGTCTCCTCATTTTCCGCCACAAGATAACCAGGATTAACGAGATCTGTGCTGCTACAGGCAGTCCAATTTTTGCCAAGGGTGTCTATGATGCATATAGTATACTTTTACAAAATGTAGCCCCCATGGGGAAATGTTTGTCAGCCCATGCACTGCGTGTATTGGTGGTACAAGTCTAGTAGACCAGCTTCTTAACATTGGGAATAGTTTTTAGTGAGGTCTTCATCAATGTCTCCTCATTCTCTGCTACAAGATCACCAGGGTTAGCATGTTCTGTGCTGCAACAGGCAGTCCAATTTTTGCCAAGGGTATCTATGTGTTAGGGCTGGCGGAACGCACCAAATTATAAATAATAGTAGGTGAGTTCGCAGCCCGGGGTCCACCATGCAGAGGTGGTACACTGCTGCTAGGTAATGGCGGAAGAAAACAGAGCGGCGTGAAAACAGTCACACGTGGGTTATGTCACCAAGTGTGAACAGGAGCGAAATTTGTTGACTCACAGAGCCGCACAGCCGCTGAATGCAAATACCGGAGCCTGTTTAGCTCACAGAGCCCGGCCAAAAAGCACACAGAAAGCGGCCACAGAACTCTACCCCAAGGACAGGGGGTTAGAGTTCCTCTAGGCCCTCTGAGCGCACGGCGTCGCTGCCGCGAACGCCGCTATAGACGCTGGCTACGGAGTGTGGAGCACGTGCACTGAGGCGTGCCGAGTAACTGATGGGGACTAATGCCTGACTCCGACTCTGCCCTATCTACACCTAAGCCTGGGCGCTAGCAGGCTAGGCTGCACAACACATGCGTACCAAGGGTACATAATGAGTCAGTCACCAGAGACATTCATACGTGCATACATCACTCATTCCTCATAGTCTGAAAATTCAGTGTATCCTAGCGCATGGCCGAGCGGCCATGCAAACCTTTTATAGCCGCGAGCGTCCGGGACCTTCCTGGCTTCTCGGATGGGCCAATCCAAACAGGAGCAGGACCTGAGCACGTGACCTTCGATCTCCAATGGGAGATCACTCCACGGGCATGCTCAGTGGCCCGACATGAGGCCTTAGTCCCTGGAGAATTTCGCTGCTGAGCAGCCTGCATTGCCATAGCTGTGCCAGAGGTGGCAGCAGCAAGCAAACCCACGGAGGTGGTCTGGGCAGAGCGCCGGGACCGACAAGTTTGCTGAGCAACCTCCTCTGCGCCGGGAACAGTACTCGGGATTCCCGCTGTGCAGCAACAGGAACCCCACGCCTAACATTATGATGCTCATAGTATACTTTTACAAAATGTAGCCCCCATGGGGAAATGTTTGTCAGCCCATGCAGTGCGTGTATGGGTGTTACAAGTCTAGGAGAAACGCTCCTTTATTTTTGGCCTAGTTTTTACTGAGGCTTTCATCATTGTCTCCTCCATGTCCACCACTAGATGACCAGGGTTACCATGTTCTGTGCTGCTACAGGCAGTCCAATTTTTGCCAAGGGTGTCTATGATACCCATCGTATATTTTTAAAAAATGTACCCCCCATGGGGAAATGTTTGTCAGCCCATGCACTGCGTGTATGGGTGTCAAGTCTAGGAGAACCCCTCCTTTACATTGGGCCTAGTTTTTACTTAGGCCTTCATCATTGTCTCCTCCTTGTCCACCACTAGATGACCAGGGTTACCCTGTTCAGTGCTGCTACAGCCAGTCCAATTTTTGGCAATGGTGTTTTTATGGTGCCCGTAACTAATTTTAAACCAAAAAAATCTTACTCCCCCAGGGGGAAATCTCATACAAATGAGATGTACGTATATTCTTCCCATTTATTCATATTTTTTCCATTTTTCCTATCTGTGGAACACCCTCTTATGAACTAGTGTATACCTCTCCAATATAAAAATAGTGAAATTCTATTCTATTATATTTTAATGTATATCCCTGTCTCTGAGCTGTTGCTAGGGACAAACATATCTCATTGAACACATTCTGGCTTCATATCTATGAAGCTGTGTTTGCCCTTTCCTTTTGTTATTTTGTTTCATAGGTGGATTAACATTTTTAATTTTTTGGTTAGATTTCAGTATGATTTATCATTAGGTCTCCTCCTTCTCCACCACTTGAAGACTAGGGTTAATGTGTTCTGGGCTTCTACAGGCAGTCCAGTTTTTGGCAAGGGTGTCTATGATGCCCATAGTATACTTTTTAATAATGTACCCCCCATGGGGAAGTGTTTGTCAGCCCATGCACTGCGTGTATAGGCATTACGAGTCCTTTGTAATGGGACATTTTTTTTAGGAGGCCCTCCTCCATGTTTCAGCCATGTTGTTGCATGCAAATTTGGGTCAAGGCGGCCCTTGCATTCAATGGATAAGGAAACTGTATGGCAGGACCAACTGAAGACCTTGAAGTGGGTTTTCATGTGGCCTTCCAGTATGTGGGTTCAAAGGCTTATTGGGGTGCATATGACTTGGCAGCAGGGCAGGCCTTGCTATCAATGCATAAGAAAAGAGTATGGGAGTACAAAATGCAAATTATGTGATGTGGATTTTCCTGTACCCATCCAGTACGTAGGTTCAAAGGCTTATTGGGGTGCATATCAATTGGCAGCAGGGCAGGCCTTGCTGTCAATATCTAAGAAAAGAGTATGGAAGTACAAAATGAATAATGGGAAGTGGATTTTCCTGGGCCCATCCAGTATGTGGGTTCAAAGGCTTATTGGGGTGCATACAACTTGGTAGCAGGGCAGGCCTTGTAGTCAATGCATAAGAAAACAGAATGGGAGTACAAAATGCAAAACGTGAAGTGGATTTTCCTGGACCCATCCAATAACTGGGTTCTAAGGCAAATTGGGGTGCATTTGAATTCGAGCAGGGCAGACCTTGCGTTCAATGCAACATTTTTTATGGAGGCTTTCCTGGACATCTCGTGAAAGGGGCATTGGGGTGCGTCGCAATTCTTGGCAGCCCATCCACTCACTGCATAGGCTACAACAGTTTAGGAGACCCACTGTTTAATAATGGCCCTTTGAGCAGAATAATGCTGCCTGATGCACCAGTAAAAATAGGCTGTGACTTTAGGAGTCCCTCCTTCATAAATGAAACAAGATGTGTCTGCTTATGTGACACACATCTCATGGCCAGCTAGGGTGGGTAAATGTTACTATGATATTTCCCAGTGAATGTGGATCGCCCGCCAGGGCAGTGGGGTACTCTGTACCGGGCCGGTATCTCAGAGGGAAATGTCACAGTAGCGGTGACCCAGTCCTTGGCCCTAGGCGTCCATGTAAAAGGGGTAAAGCGTGGCTGGTTAAAGTTTATAAGTGGATGATACATGACGCCACCTGTGGTGCTCAGCAATAAAGGGGTTAAGCCAACGCTGCAAACAGATCCTCTGGGACAGATGGTGTGGTGCAGCAATGATGTTGTAGCCCTCCACAGGTAGGGCTGCAGTCCCAGGGCAGAGTAGATGAAGAGGATAAGTGTTGAGGAAGAGGGTGTAGTGTCTGGCACAGAGATGTAGCAGTGCTGGAGAGTTTGCAGGAAGAAGGCAAGGACACAATAGGTTGCAGTTTCCTTTACCTTTACTTTGCTTGGTAAATGCAGTCCAGAATTCCAGATTACAGATGGAACAGAGGCTGGCTGGCCTGGAAGCAACTTAGGAATCTCTCTATCAGATGGGTTGTGTAGTCTCCTTTCTAGCGCTTATCTTAAGGACTTGCAGTACTGTGTTACACTAAAGTTCCACTTGCTTGTTCTCATTTAGAACTCCCTCGTATGGCAGACAGCTGTAGTCTTCTTCTTCTTCTGGCTCACCCATTGCTGTTGTGCCTCCGAGTCTTATGTGGGAACAGAGCATTTACAGCTTCCTATTCCTCCGGTTTCTGCTGCAGGAACATCAGTATCTGTACAACCTTGGAGACCGGGCTCCAGATCATATGCTATAGCTAGAAATGAGCTCTGAACTCTGCTCAATCTTCCAGCTCCTCTCCTCACATCCACACACATTGCCCTCCTCACACAAACTCCTCTCATTTCCCCTTCCCGGTCCCAGAGAGTAGCTTTTCCCCGTTTTGGTTCAGAGCTCCCTCTGCTGGCCTGGAGTGAGAACTGTGTTGTGTGTTGTGATTAACTGACAGAGAGACCCTTCATTGCTTCCAAGCATGACATCACACTCCCTAGGAGGAAGGTAATGCCACTGTGGCGACCATACTCCTGGGGGCGCCACAAATGCATTTGTATTGGTTGGAAATAAGCAATGTTAAAGTTGAAAAATGCACCAAAAATGCTGCGTCTGAACATAGCCCAAGTGGGGGAGGAACATTTTGGTCTGGGGTTAATTATTTTGCCTTATATACATGTCATTAACCTGGAAAGGATGAACCTTAACTTATTTCCCAGCAAATTCCATTTTGGTATGTTTTTTGGTGCACCAGTAAAAATGGCATGAAACAATGAAAAAATTGTTTAAAGCTGTGAACAAGGAGTCAGGAATGCTTCCAGGGGTGATCCTCATGATGTCCCCGTGTCATTTGTGCAGTGTTTCCATCATTTTCAGATGTTTTTAGAGCCTAAAAGGACCCCCGGGGGGGATCACGGTAAAAATGCTCGGGTCTCCCATAGACATACATTGGGCTCGATGTTCAGTCCGAGTACCCGAGTATTCCAATTTGCTCGATCGGAACAACGAGCACTCGAGCATTTTAGTGTTCGCCCATCACTAATGATCTGCTATTCAACCAACAACCTTTTCACACTGCTCTGGCTTTAATAGTGGTGTGCTGCTGCGATTCACTAGGAATTGGGATAGGAAGGTCGAGCGAGCAGTTGTGGGTGTTTTTTGTGGCCCAATTTCATCTTGCCCATAGCCTCGGCATGCACCATCATCATCACGTCGACTTTCCCGTCCTTTGCCACATGCCTTGCCCATTTTAAATGGGCTACAATATTGTCCACGTTCACTACAATTGGCTGAATTTGGAGTGAACTTACAGTATATGTGATCCGTGTGTGGGAAAGACACAGTTTAAAATATCTGCCATGTAGGTGACAATTTTTTTTAGCAAACTGGTGTCAATAACTAGAGTAAGACACAGCAATAATAATTTATTGGAGCCCTCAAATGCCACAATTTTTAGCCCACAGATAGAAGAGGTGTCTGACGGAGATACCACACTGTTCAATATGTGACCTGTTTTGTTTTTTTTGCAGCAAAATAGTTTATAGAACTAGGGTAAGACACAGCAAAAAAGGTGAATGTAGGCCTGAAATGCCCAATTTTGTAGCCAACAGATAGTTGACGTGTCTGTCGGAGATGCCACTCTGTTCAATAAGTGACCTGTATTTTTGTTTTTTTACGGCAAAATAATGTATAGAACTAGGCTGAGACACAGCAAAAAAAGGTGAATGAAGGCCTGAAATGCCCAAATTTTTAGCCCACAGATAGATGAGGCATCTGATGGAGATACCACACTGTTAAATATGTGGCCTGTATTTTTTTGTTCAGCAAAATTGTGTCAATACTAGTAGGGTATGACACAGCAAAGCAATTCTATGGAGGCCTGAAATGGCACAATTTTTAGTGCAATGATATGCGATCCATGTGGCAGACAAAACAAGTGTTAAATATCTGCCCTGTAGCTAAATATTTGTTGGGCAGCAAAATGGTGTCAAAAAATTATATATGCTGCAACGAAAAATACTACAGTACCACAAAAAATGGCACAATTTTCTGTGCACTCAGATATGATGGCTCGGAAGGGCAAACCCGTTTAAAATTGCTAGATTTTCACGCTGTACTATGAAAAGGATCTGGCTGTATTCTGCATTGTCAAGAACCAAATGTAAAAAAAGGGCTCTGAATTGCTTTGGAATAAAATAATCTGGACGAATGGTTGCACTCCCTTCGGGCACGCGCTGGGATTACGAATCATGCAATGAGGTGTAACCACGCATTAGATTGACCTTGCAATGGGGTGTAACCACGCACTAGACTGGCGTATGTGCAGACTAACAGCAAACATAAATACCTGGTGTACCTCTCCTGCCACTCCTACCTTTTGTATGAAAAAGCTCTGTTATTAATACTGCTCGGGTAGAGCTATTCTATAGCGCTATCCATGAAGAAAGTGCACGGATAGAGCTATCCCATAGCTCTATACCTAAAGGAAATGAATGGGTAGAGCTCTCCGATAGCGCTATCTCTCAAAGTTCCTGAACGTAAGCTATTTCACATGGTTGAGCGCACTTGGGATCTGCCCCCAAGGCCCTGCCCATGCCCAATGTTTGGTCCGTAGACCGCGGCTAGGAGTTAGTCCCGCTTTTGTGTACAAAATTTTTTGGCTTTTACAATTGTCAAAAATCTTAATAAAAGACTTGTTTGTACACACAGTTGACAGTAAACCATTTGGCAATGTTAGGAATAAGTTTACCTTGCTTCTGAGTCTCAAATATTTTGACTTTTATTTGTTGGCTTTTCTTTCCCATGGAGAAAGCCACATATAACTGCCCATGTGAAAATACTGAGAGAGGCAAATAAATTCCTACAATATCCAAGGACTGTCTCTGAGATTTATTGACGGTCATTGCAAAAGCCAACATGACAGGAAACTGACGCCGTCGCATCTTGACTGGCAAGTTTTTATCTTTGGAAATCAGGTCAATTCTTGCAATAAGAACTGTCTGACCATTTGCTTTTCCATTTAAATCAATGGCATGAATAACGTTTGCTTTTAAGCTTTTCACATAAAGCCTTGTGCCATTACAAAGGCCACGCTTTCTGTTAAGATTATGCAGGAGCATAATTACAGCTCCTGGTTTCAGCTTTACTTCATGAGGAAGCAACCCAGTGGGATTCAAAAAGTTAAGAAACTCTACAGGGTAGTCTACGAGAATCACACCCTCTTCTTCTGCAATTGTGTTGACAGAGCGATATGTTGAGCGTTCACCTTGAACTTGACTAAGAATTTTGTCGTTCAAGGTGTTAATGTCATCATTCAAAGACATAAGAATTGCTTTATTGGCAATTGCTTCTACCGTTGCATTGGTAATCTCAATTGAGTCGCCAAAAATAGCTGTAATTAAATCACCCTCTTCAATAAAAGAATTCGGGATTTCAATTGTGTCTTCTGATAGACCATATTCATATGACAACTCTCCATTGCCAAGTTTGAATAACCATGGTTTGTACTCAACTTCATCGTGAGACGTTATCATATTCTGATGTAACTGGAACCGAAACTGGAAACTGATTCCAGGATTTTGAGTATTTAATGGTGGACTGTACAATGTGGGGTCTTTTTCCACCTTCCTCTATTGGTAAGATTTTACAAAAGTCCCCACCGTTTTTGAAAACTTTTCCACCAAATGGTCTTTTTTTTCCACATATGTTTTGGAACAAATTATCCACAGCGTTCATATTAAAACAGGGAGTCATTGTTACTTCGTCCCAAATAATGACAGATGACTCCATAAGTGAAGTGAAGTGAGGTTAATATTTGACACTGTGGTCTCATTTGTTGTAATTCCCCTCAAATGTTTGTTGTCAAATCCCTCTGAAATGTAAAGTGCTGCGGAATATGTCGGCGCTATAAAAATAAAATTTATTATTATTCTTATTATTAATTCCAAGGCCAAACTTTGAATGGTAGGTACTACCGTTTTGTAGTAATGTAGAAGCCAATCCAGTAGAGGCAGAGCAAATAACTTCTTTTCTGCTTGTAGTGTGTTGTGCAAAAATGTCTTCCCACTGTTGCTCAGTAATTTCTGGAGTATACCGCCTGGTGTAATCCCATATAAATTCGGTTTTATATTTTTGCCATAATGCCAGTGGTTTAGCTGGTTCCCCATACACACAAATTATAGCAAATAATTCGTGAAGTTGGTAGGGCATTTTGAAAGCAATTGTATCCGTTATACCGTCTTCCCATTGGGAATTGTCTTACAAAAGATGAAGATCAATGCACGCATTTTTATACGTGTCATGTAGGTGGGTGGTAACAGTTGCCCTGATTGTATGGACCAGCCATAATGTTGAGTGTGTAACAGTACAGACACAGAGGGCTAATGGATGTATAAAGCATGTGGGAACATGATGCAGGGAAACTGGTTATGGTAAAAACTTTTGGCTGTGCCACACAGGGATAGATTAGGCTAATGTGTTGAGGTGGTAGGCCAGTCTGAATAAATTAGTTTTCAGGGCACTCTTAAAATTGTGGGGATTGGGGACTAATTGTATTGACCTGGAAAGTGCAATCCAAAGAATTGGCACAGCACGTGTATAGTCTTGGAGACGGGAGTGGGAGGTTCTGATTATTGTGGATGCTAACCTCAGGTCATCAGCAGAATGGAGGGCGCAGGTAGGATGGTATACTGAAACAAGGGAGGATATGTAGGGTGGTGCTGAGCCATGGAGAGCTTTGTGGGTGAGTGTAATAAGTTTGTACTTGATTCTAGAGTGGATGGGTAACCAGTGTAATGACTGGGACAAGGTAGAGTCATCGGTGTAACGATTGGCGAGGAATATGATCCTGGCAGCAGCATTCAAGACAGATTGGAGGGGGGAGAGTTTGGTAACAGGGAGACTGATTAGAAGAGAGTTACAATAGTCGAGACGAGAATGAATAAGAGAAACAGTAAGAGTTTTTGCAGAGTCAAAAGTAAGAAAAGGTCGAATTCTAGAAATGTTTTTGAGGTTCAGATGACAAGAGCGAGCCAGTGATCGAATGTGGGGGGCAAAGGAAAGCTCGGAATCAAGTATGACCCCAAGACAGCAGGCATGTTGCTGGGGAGTAATAGTGGAGCCACCCACAGAAATAGCAATGTCGGGTATAGGTACATTAGTAGAGGGAGGAAACACCAGGAGTTCAGTTTTTGACAGGTTCAGTTTCAGATGGAGTGAGGACATGATATTAGACACAGCGTTTAGACAATCGCCGGTGTTTTCTAGAAAGGCTGGCGTGATGTCAGGCGAAGAAGCGTATAATTGGGTGTCATCAGCATAGAGATGGTACTGGAAACCAAATCTACTGATTGTTTGACCAATAGGGGCAGTGTACAAGGAGAAGAGGAGGGGGCCTAAAACCGATCCTTGGGGACCCCAACAGTAAGGGGAAGGTGAGAGGAGGAGGAACCGGCAAAAGATACAGTAAAGGAGCGGTCAGAGAGATATGAGGAGAACCAGGAGAGAACGGTGTCCTTGAGGCCAATGGAACGGAGCATAGTGAGGAGGAGCTGATGATCCACAGTGTCGAATGCTGCAGAGAGATCCAAGAGAATTAGCATGGAGTAATGACCATTTGATTTAGCTGTTAGCAGATCATTAGAGACTTTAGTGAGGGCAGTTTCAGTGGAGTGTAAAGAGCGGAAACCGGATTGGAGAGGGTTGAGGACAGAGTTTTCTGAGAGATAGCGGATAAGACGGGAGTGGACCAGGCGTTCAGAAGTTAGTAGATCATTAGAGACTTTAGTGAGGGCAGTTTCAGTAGAGTGTAAAAAGCGGAAACCAGATTGGAGAGGGTCGAGAAGAGAGTTATCAAAGAGATAGTGGATAAGGTGGGAGTGGAACAGGTGTTCTAGGAGTTTAGAGATGAAGGGAAGATTAGAGACAGGTCTATAGTTAGCAACACAGTTTTGGTCGAGGGATGGTTTTTTTAAGTGGATGTATGATGGCATGCTTAAATGAGGAGGGAAAGATACCTGAAGAGAGAGGTTAAATATTTTAGTTAGGTGAGGGATGACAGCAGAGGAAAGGGACTGGAGGAGATGTGATGGAAATGGGTCACTGGTGCAAGTGGTTGGGCGAGAAGATGCAAGGAGCCTGCTTACTTCTTCTTCTGTGACTGGTTCAAAATCAGAGAGTGAGCTAGATGCAGTGGGGGAGGGAGGATAGTGCATGGTATGAGGTAATTGGGAGGTAATTTCGTGTCGGATCTGGTCAATTTTTTCTTTGAAGTAATTGGCCAGATCGTCAGCTCGAAGCTCCGTGGTTGGGGCCTGTACTCTTGGGTTGAGTAGAGAATGAAAAGAGTCAAAGAGACGTTTAAGGTTATTGGACAGTGAGGTGATGAGGGTGTTGAAATGGGTTTGTTTTGAGAGGTGAAGGGCAGTGTTGTATGTTCGAAGCATAAACTTATAATGGATGAAATCTTCTGGTAGGTTGGATTTTCTCCACAGACGTTCGGCGCACATGGAGCACCTCTGCAGGAAACGTGTTTGCAGGGTGTGCCAGGGTTGTTACCGTCTGTGTTTTGGTGTTCTATGTATGTATAGGAAGTGCAAATTCATCCAGGGCACTTTGAAGTGTTTCATTGTAAAGCTTCAATGCAGAATCAGGACATGAGAGGGAGGAGATAGAGGCCAATGAAGACTGCAAGTTCTTCATAAGTTTCTGAGTGTTAATGGCCTGTATGTTTCTATAAATATGGAAAGTGGGGGTGACCTGAGCAGCCTGGCAGTTCTTGATAGAGAATGAAAGAAGGTTGTGGTCAGAGAGCAGGAGAGGGGAGTTTGCAAAATCATCCACTGCACAAAGCTGAGAGAAGACCAAGTCGAGGGAGTTTCCGTCTTCATGCGTTGGAGAATTAGTAAGCTGCAAAAGGCCAAATGAGGTAGTTAGAGATAAAAGGTGAGTATCAGATGGAGAGAAGGGAAGAGTAATGGGGATATTGAAATCGCCCATGATGAGGGTAGGGATGTCACAGGAAAGAAAATGTGGAAGCCAAGTAGCAAAATGATACAGGAACTGATGGGAGGGGCCAGGAGGACGATATACCAACGCCACTCGAATGGAGAAGGGGGTGTAGAGTCTGACGGCATGGACCTCAAAAGAAGGGAAGACAAGTGAGGGTACTTGAGGGATAACATGAAAGGTACATTTTGGTGATAGGAGCAGACCAATGCCTCCACCTGCTATATTGTCTAATCTTGGGGTATGAGAGAAGTGTAATCCACCTGTCACGGTCACGTGTGTCTGGACGCAGCGAGTTCCGCAAGGCGAACGCATGACACGCGTGACCCTGGATACACCGCCTCCAGTAGGGTGAATTTAAGTAATAAAATGTGCAGCTGGATACACCGCCTCCAACTGGCGAATTTAGGTAATACACGTTATACATACAGTAGTCTGAAAACCCTGCCTCCAGTAAGGCGAATTTAAATAATAAAGGGGAAACCTGGATAACAATAACAATGGTGGGCCCTGCGATAGGGAATAGAGACGTGGAGACCTCATGCACTCCCCTGAGCCAGTCCCTGCACTCCTAACGTTTCCTATGCCGGTTCCACACCGGGCGACGGACGCGTACCTCAAACCCTGACTCGCCCTGCACCTAAACCCTCACTAGGGAATTGGTCGGTGCGGAAACTAATCCCACCACTGCACTAAACACACATAAGGGAAAATGACAATACAGGGGGAACACCACTTAGCTTTGCTCTGTTGTGTACGCTCCTAGCAACAGAGCCCACCACCTGCGTGCATCTTCTCTTCCAACTGGATCCATCACCATAACCGGATCCATCACCCTAGTGCAGCCTTGGAGCAGAGTCCACCACCAGTTGCAGCTGCCCAGTAAACAGAGTCCCAAAGATGAGTCCAGCTTCTGCCAAAAAGTCCAGCATGCTCGAGTCCAACTTTTCTGCCAAGAAGTCAAGCATGCTTGAGTCCATCTTTCAGCAACCAAGTCCAGCATGCTGAGTGCAACTCTCACCATAGTCGCCACTCCACCAAGCCATGCAAGCACTTCCTGCTGACACCATAAACTGCGACTCCACCACGCCATGCCAGCCCTTCTTGCAGACACCAAGGTTGAACTCCACCAATCCATGCCAGCACTCCTTGCAGACTCCATAGCTGACTCAACCCCTCTGGCTGGGCTGCCCAGGACTCTCATTCAGCTCCTTCATCACCCAGGCTTGCTTCCCAAATGATGAACTATCAATATCACCAATGATTATCAAACATACCTGAAATTCTTTTATAGAGCCTCAAACCTGATATGTAATTCTTGCACATTAAAACTAAAGTGTAATACCACTCACCACCACCGGTGCAACTTAGAACAGACGACACCACGTGTAATAATTCTAATGACCACCAGGGGCAATCAACCCACTTTGGCACCAAGCCAAAGGAAAAAAAGTTCACTTTGTCCATTTACTTGTCAGATCCACCTTGGATCATGACACCACCATATGAAAGAGCAGCAGCAGCGGTAGTGTCTGACTGCTTGTTCCAGATTTCAGTAAGAGCCAGAAGGTTAAGAGAATTAGAGAGGAAAAAGTCATGAATGAAGGCGAATTTGTCACACACTGAGAGAGAATTCCAAAGGGCACAATTAAGAGAGACAGCTGGCATGCAGGGAATATTAATAAGATTAGAGGGGTTTCTGAGTGTAGCAGTTGGGGGGTTTGACTTACTATAACATGGGGGACCAGTGTTGGGAGCAATGTCTCCTGCGACTAGGAGAAGAAGGATAGAAAGAGTGAGCAGATGGTTAAGTGATTTGTGAGAGCATCTCTGATGTTGAATGGTGGGACTGAATGGATCTGTGCTGTGTAGCAATGTGAAAAGAGCGTGAGTGCTATACATAGGAGAGGAAAGGAGTGAGCGGCCAATATGGATGGAATGTAGAGAGTTAATGCCAGGGCGGTGGATGTGTGTGAATGCAGCGGTCAGGATATAAATTATACAAATGCATATGGTAAATATTTGTGGTAGTCCAAATGTACAGGGAATAGTGTTGAGCATTCCGATACTGCAAATATCGGGTATCGGCCGATATTCGCTGTATCGGAATTCCGATACCGAGTACCGATATTATTTCAATATTGGATATCGGAATCGGAAGTTCCCATAATGCAATGAGCCACTGTTGTGGCTCTGATTGGCTGCCGAAATGATGTCATCATGATGCACGGTCTGTGCGCATCATGATGCGCCGTCAGTTCAGGCCTTCCTGGGGGGGTCTATGCCGACTGTCCGGGGGTCTGTACGGGCCTGCCGGGGGGCTGTGCCGGCCTGCTGGTAGTCTGTGCCGACTGTCCGGGGGTCTGTGCAGGCTGCGGGGGTCTGTGCAGGCATCGTCCGATGGGACTACAAGTCCCATCGGGCGATGCCTGCTACCATGACAGTGATTGACACATTAGCCAATGATGGGACAGTAGTAGTCCCATCATCCGGCTAATGTGTTGAATGTAAAAAAAAACAAAAAGAAATTACATACTACATACATACTACATGCTACATACATGCTACATGCTACATACATACAACATATATACTACATGCATGCAACATGCATACTACATATATACTACATGCATGCAACATACATACATACTACATGCATGCAACATGCATGCTACATATAGACCACATGTATACTACATGCATGCAACAAACATATATACTACATGCAACATACATACTACATACATACTACATATATGCTACATGCATGCAACATGCATACATATATACCACATGCATGCAACATATATATATATATATATATATATATACACAACATATATTACATGCATGCAACATACATATTACATATATACCACCTATATAACACATGCATGCAACATACATATATACTACATGCATGAAACATGCATACTACATATATACCACATATATACTACATGCATGCAACATACATATATACTACATATATACTACATGCAACATACATACTTCATATATACTACATGCATGCAACATGCATACTACATACACTCACTGGCCACTTTATTAGGTACACCTGTCCACCTGTGTGTTAAGACTTAATTTCTAATCAGCCAATCACATGGCGGCAACTCAGTGCATTTAGGCATGTAGACATGGTCAAGACAATCTCCTGCAGTTCAAACCGAGCATCAGTATGGGGAAGAAAGGTGATTTGAGTGCCTTTGAACGTGGCATGATTGTTGGTGCCAGAAGGGCTGGTCTGAGTATTTCAGAAACTGCTGATCTACTGGGATTTTCACGCACAACCATCTCTAGGGTTTACAGAGAATGGTCCGAAAAAGAAAAAAAATCCAGTGAGCGGCAGTTCTGTGGCCGGAAATGCCTTGTTGATGCCAGAGGTCAGATGAGAATGGGCAGACTGGTTCGAGCTGATAGAAAGGCAACAGTGACTCAAATTGCCACCCGTTACAACCAAGGTAGGCAGAAGAGCATCTCTGAACGCACAGTGCGTCGAACTTTGAGGCAGATGGGCTACAGCAGCAGAAGACCACACTGGGTACCACTCCTCTCAGCTAAGAACAGGAAACTGAGGCTACAATTTGCACAAGCTCATCGAAATTGGACAGTAGAAGATTGGAAAAACGTTGCCTGGTCTGATGAGTCTCGATTTCTGCTGCGACATTCGGATGGTAGGGTCAGAATTTGGCGTAAACAACATGAAAGCATGGATCCATCCAGCCTTGTATCAACGGTTCAGGCTGGTGGTGGTGGTGTCATGGTGTGGGGAATTTTTTCTTGGCACTCTTTGGGCCCCTTGGTACCAATTGAGCATCGTTGCAACGCCACAGCCTACCTGAGTATTGTTGCTGACCATGTCCATCCCTTTATGACCACAATGTACCCAACATCTGATGGCTACTTTCAGCAGGATAATGCGCCATGTCATAAAGCTCGAATCATCTCAGATTGGTTTCTTGAACATGACAATGAGTTCACTGTACTCAAATGGCCTCCTCAGTCACCAGATCTCAATCCAATAGAGCATCTTTGGGATGTGGTGGAACGGGAGATTCGCATCAGGGATGTGCAGCCGACAAATCTGCGCCAACTGTGTGATGCCATCATGTCAATATGGTCCAAAATCTCTGAGGAATGCTTCCAGCACCTTGTTGAATCTCTGCCACGAAGAATTGAGGCAGTTCTGAAGGCAAAAGGGGGTCCAACCCGTTACTAGCATGGTGTACCTAATAAAGTGGCCAGTGAGTGTATATACTACATGCAACATACATACTACATATATACCACATAAATACCACATGCATGCAACAAACATACATACTACATATATACCACATATATACTACATGCATACTACATATATACCACATGCATGCAGCATACATATATACAACATATATATTACATGCATGCAACATGCATACTACATATATACCACATATATACTACATGCATGCAACATACATACAGTATATGCTACATATAAACTACATGCAACATACATGATACATACTACATATATACCACATGCATGCAACATGCATACTACATATATACTACATATATACTACATGCATGCAACAAACATATATACTACATACAATACATTCATACAATACATACATATAGACATACAGTACATATAACATAGAGTACATACTCACCATCACTTGTCACTTTGTTCCCCGAAGCCATTGTCATCTGTGGAATAAATATTAAATTAACAAACCACCAATATACTTACCCCTGATCCGCAGAAGTCCACGAGTGTCCCACGACGATCTTGCGTGGAGAACAGCAGCATCAGCTGATGCTACCGTTCTCTACGGGGTCCAGGAATCCAATGACGGAAGGTAGGTATCCTTCCGCACAGTATTCCTCCGCCACTGTAAAAAAAAAAGTCCCTAGTCTCACTTTATGGCAAAAGCTGCGTGGGAAATTTCTCACACAGCAATGCACACAGATGACAATGGCTTCGGGGAGCAAAGTGACAAGTGATGGTGAGTATGTACTCTATGTTATGTGTACTGTATGTCTATATGTATGTATTGTATGAATGTATTGTATGTAGTAAATATGTATGTTGCATGCATGTAGTATATATGTAGTATGCATGTTGCATGCATATGGTATATATATAGTATGTATGTATGTTGCATGTATGTAGTATATATGTATTACGCATGTTGCATGCATGTGATATATATGTAGTATGTTGTATGCATGTAGTATATATGTAGTATGCATGTTGCATGCATGTGGTATATCTGTAGTATGTTGTATGCATGTAGTGTATATGTATTATGCATGTTGCATGCATGTGGTATATATGTAGTATGTATGTTGCATGTAGTATATATGTAGTATATATATGTATGTTGCATGCATGTAGTATATATGTAGTATGTATGTTGCATGTAGTATATATGTTGTATATATGTATGTTGCATGCATGTAGTATATATGTTGTATATATGTATGTTGCATGCATGTGGTATATATGTAGTTTGCATGTAGTATGTATGTGGTATATGTAGTATGCATGTGGTATATATGTAGAATGTATGTATGTTGCATGCATGTAGTATATATGTAGTATGCATGTTGCATGTAGTATATATGTAGTATATATGTATGTTGCATATATGTACTATGCATGTTGCATGTAGTATATATGTTGTATATATGTATGTTGTATGCATGTGGCATATATGTAGTATGCATGTAGTATATATGTGGTATATATGTAGTATGCACGTTGCATGCATGTGGTATATATGTAGTATATATGTATGTTGCATGTATGTAGTATATATGTAGTATGCATGTTGCATGTAGTATATATGTATGTTGTATGCATGTGGTATATATGTTGCATGTATGTAGTATACATGTGGTATATACGTAGTATGCATGTTGCGTGCATGTGGTATATATGTAGTATGTAGTATATATGTACTATATATGTATGTTGCATGCATGTAGTATATATGTTGTATATATGTATGTTGCATGCATGTGGTATATATGTAGTATGTATGTATGTTGCATGCATGTAGTATGCATGTTGCATGTAGTATATATGTAGTATATATGCATGTTGCATGCATGTAGTATATATGTAGTATGTATGTTGCATGTAGTATATACACTCACTGGCCACTTTATTAGGTACACCATGCTAGTAAGGGGTTGGACCCCCTTTTGCCTTCAGAACTGCCTCAATTCTTCGTGGCAGAGATTCAACAAGGTGCTGGAAGCATTCCTCAGAGATTTTGGACCATATTGACATGATGGCATCACACAGTTGGCGCAGATTTGTCGGCTGCACATCCCTGATGCGAATCTCCCGTTCCACCACATCCCAAAGATGCTCTATTGGATTGAGATCTGGTGACTGAGGAGGCCATTTGAGTACAGTGAACTCATTGTCATGTTCAAGAAACCAATCTGAGATGATTCGAGCTTTATGACATGGCGCATTATCCTGCTGAAAGTAGCCATCAGATGCCTGTTCTTAGCTGAGAGGAGTGGTACCCAGTGTGGTCTTCTGCTGCTGTAGCCCATCTGCCTCAAAGTTCGACGCACTGTGCGTTCAGAGATGCTCTTCTGCCTACCTTGGTTGTAACGGGTGGCAATTTGAGTCACTGTTGCCTTTCTATCAGCTCGAACCAGTCTGCCCATTCTCCTCTGACCTCTGGCATCAACAAGGCATTTCCGGCCACAGAACTGCCGCTCACTGGATTTTTTTTCTTTTTCGGACCATTCTCTGTAAACCCTAGAGATGGTTGTGCGTGAAAATCCCAGTAGATCAGCAGTTTCTGAAATACTCAGACCAGCCCTTCTGGCACCAACAATCATGCCACGTTCAAAGGCACTCAAATCACCTTTCTTCCCCATACTGATGCTCGGTTTGAACTGCAGGAGATTGTCTTGACCATGTCTACATGCCTAAATGCACTGAGTTGCCGCCATGTGATTGGCTGATTAGAAATTAAGTCTTAACACACAGTTGGACAGGTGTACCTAATAAAGTGGCCAGTGAGTGTATGTTGCATATATGTATGTTGCATGCATGTAGTATATATGTTGTATATATGTAGGTTGCATGTAGTATATATGTGGTATATATGTAGTATGCATGTTGCATGCGTGTGGTATATATGTGGTATGTATGTATGTATTTATGTTGCATACATGTAGTATGTATGTAGTATGCATGTTGCATGTAGTATATATGTATGTTGCATATATGTAGTATGCATGTTGCTTGTAGTATATATGTTGTATATATTTATGTTGTATGCATGTGGTATATATGTAGTATGCATGTAGTATATATGTGGTATATATGTAGTATGCACGTTGCATGCATGTGGTATATATGTAGTATGTATGTATGTTGCATGCATGTAGTATGTATGTAGTTTGCATGTTGCATGTAGTATACATTTAGTATATATGTATTTTGCATGCATGTAGTATACATGTGGTATATATTTAGTGTGCATGTTGCATGCATGTGATATATATGTAGCATGTATGTAGTATGTATGTTGCATGTAGTATATATGTACTATATATGTATGTTGCATGCATGTAGTATATATGTAGTATATATGTAGTATATATGTGGTATATATGTAGTATGCATGTTGCATGCATGTGGTATATTTGTAGTATGTATGTCGCATGCATGTAGTATGCATGTTGCATGTAGTATATATGTAGTATATATGCATGTTGCATGCATGTAGTATATATGTAGTATGTATGTTGCATGTGGTATATATGTAGTATATATGTATGTTGCATGCATGTAGTATATATGTAGTATGCATGTAGTATATATGTGGTATATATGTAGTATGCATGTTGCATGCATGTGGTATATTTGTAGTATGTATGTCGCATGCATGTAGTATGCATGTTGCATGTAGTATATATGTAGTATATATGCATGTTGCATGCATGTAGTATATATGTAGTATGTATGTTGCATGTGGTATATATGTAGTATATATGTATGTTGCATGCATGTAGTATATATGTAGTATGTATGTTGCATGTAGTATATATGTTGTATATATGTATGTTGCATGCATATAGTATATATGTTGTATATATGTATGTTGCATGCATGTGGTATATATGTAGTTTGCATGTAGTATGTATGTGGTATATGTAGTATGCATGTGGTATATATGTAGAATGTATGTATGTTGCATGCATGTAGTATATATGTAGTATGCATGTTGCATGTAGTATATATGTAGTATATATGTATGTTGCATATATGTAGTATGCATGTTGCATGTAGTATATATGTTGTATATATGTATGTTGTATGCATGTGGTATATATGTAGTATGCATGTAGTATATATGTGGTATATATGTAGTATGCACGTTGCATGCATGTGGTATATATGTTGTATATATGTATGTTGCATGTATGTAGTATATATGTAGTATGCATGTTGCATGTAGTATATATGTTGTATATATGTATGTTGTATGCATGTGGTATATATGTTGCATGTATGTAGTATACATGTGGTATATACGTAGTATGCATGTTGCGTGCATGTGGTATATATGTAGCATATATGTATGCATGTAGTATATATGTAGTATGCATGTTGCATGCATGTGGTATGTATGTAGTATGTAGTATATATGTACTATATATGTATGTTGCATGCATGTAGTATATATGTAGTATGTATGTTGCATGTGGTATATATGTAGTATATATGTATGTTGCATGCATGTAGTATATATGTAGTATATATGTAGTATGTATGTTGCATGTAGTATATATGTTGTATAGATGTATGTTGCATGTATGTAGTATATATGTTGTATATATGTATGTTGCATGCATGTGGTATATATGTAGTATGCATGTAGTATATATGTGGTATATATGTATTATGCATGTTGCATGCATGTGGTATATATGTAGTATGTATGTATGTTGCATGCATGTAGTATGCATGTTGCATGTAGTATATATGTAGTATATATGCATGTTGCATGCATGTAGTATATATGTAGTATGTATGTTGCATGTAGTATATATGTTGCATATATGTATGTTGCATGCATGTAGTATATATGTTGTATATATGTAGGTTGCATGCATGTGGTATATATGTAGTATGCATATAGTATATATGTGGTATATATGTAGTATGCATGTTGCATGCATGTGGTATATATGTGGTATGTATGTATGTATTTATGTTGCATGCATGTAGTATGTATGTAGTATGCATGTTGCATGTAGTATATATGTATGTTGCATATATGTAGTATGCATGTTGCATGTAGTATATATGTTGTATATATGTATGTTGTATGCATGTGGTATATATGTAGTATGCATGTAGTATATATGTGGTATATATGTAGTATGCACGTTGCATGCATGTGGTATATATGTAGTATGTATGTATGTTGCATGCATGTAGTATGTATGTAGTTTGCATGTTGCATGTAGTATACATTTAGTATATATGTATTTTGCATGCATGTAGTATACATGTGGTATATATTTAGTATGCATGTTGCATGCATGTGATATATATGTAGCATGTATGTATGTAGTATGTATGTTGCATGTAGTATATATGTACTATATATGTATGTTACATGCATGTAGTATATATGTAGTATATATGTAGTATGTATGTTGCATGTAGTATATATATATTGTATATATGTATGTTGCATGTATGTAGTATATATGTTGTATATATGCATGTTGCATGCATGTGTTATATATGTAGTATGCATGTAGTATATATGTGGTATATACACTCACTGGCCACTTTATTAGGTACACCATGCTAGTAAGGGGTTGGACCCCCTTTTGCCTTCAGAACTGCCTCAATTCTTCGTGGCAGAGATTCAACAAGGTGCTGGAAGCATTCCTCAGAGATTTTGGACCATATTGACATGATGGCATCACACAGTTGGCGCAGATTTGTCGGCTGCACATCCCTGATGCGAATCTCCCGTTCCACCACATCCCAAAGATGCTCTATTGGATTGAGATCTGGTGACTGAGGAGGCCATTTGAGTGCAGTAAACTCATTGTCATGTTCAAGAAACCAATCTGAGATGATTCGAGCTTTATGACATGGCGCATTATCCTGCTGAAAGTAGCCATCAGATGTTGGGTACATTGTGGTCATAAAGGGATGGACATGGTCAGCAACAATACTCAGGTAGGCTGTGGCGTTGCAACGATGCTCAATTGGTACCAAGGGGCCCAAAGAGTGCCCAGAAAAAATTCCCCACACCATGACACCACCACCACCAGCCTGAACCGTTGATACAAGGCAGGATGGATCCATGCTTTCATGTTGTTTACGCCAAATTCTGACCCTACCATCCGAATGTCGCAGCAGAAATCGAGACTCATCAGACCAGGCAACGTTTTTCCAATCTTCTACTGTCCAATTTCGATGAGCTTGTGCAAATTGTAGCCTCAGTTTCCTGTTCTTAGCTGAGAGGAGTGGTACCCAGTGTGGTCTTCTGCTGCTGTAGCCCATCTGCCTCAAAGTTCGACGCACTGTGCGTTCAGAGATGCTCTTCTGCCTACCTTGGTTGTAACGGGTGGCAATTTGAGTCACTGTTGCCTTTCTATCAGCTCGAACCAGTCTGCCCATTCTCCTCTGACCTCTGGCATCAACATGGCATTTCCGGCCACAGAACTGCCGCTCACTGGATTTTTTTTCTTTTTCGGACCATTCTCTGTAAACCCTAGAGATGGTTGTGCGTGAAAATCCCAGTAGATCAGCAGTTTCTGAAATTCTCAGACCAGCCCTTCTGGCACCAACAATCATGCCACGTTCAAAGGCACTCAAATCACCTTTCTTCCCCATACTGATGCTCGGTTTGAACTGCAGGAGATTGTCTTGACCATGTCTACATGCCTAAATGCACTGAGTTGCCGCCATGTGATTGGCTGATTAGAAATTAAGTCTTAACACACAGTTGGACAGGTGTACCTAATAAAGTGGCCAGTGAGTGTATGTAGTATGCATGTTGCATGCATGTGGTATATTTGTAGTATGTATGTCGCATGCATGTAGTATGCATGTTGCATGTAGTATATATGTAGTATATATGCATGTTGCATGCATGTAGTATATATGTAGTATGTATGTTGCATGTAGTATATATGTTGTATATATGTATGTTGCATGCATGTATTATATATGTTGTATATATGTTGGTTGCATGCATGTGGTATATATGTAGTATGCATGTAGTATATATGTGGTATATATGTAGTATGCATGTTTCATGCATGTGGTATGTATGTATGTTACATGCATGTAGTATGTATGTAGTATGCATGTTGAATGTTGTATATATGTAGTATATATGTATGTTGCATGCATGTAGTATATATGTGGTATATTTGTAGTATGCATGTTGCATGCATGTGGTATATATGTAGTATGTATGTATGTTGTATGCATGTAGTATATATGTAGCATGCATGTTGCATGCGGTATATATGTAGTATGTATGTTGCATGTAGTATATATGTTGTATATATGTATGTTGCATGCATGTAGTATATATGTGGTATATATGTAGTATGCATGTAGTATATATGTAGTATGCATGTTGCATGCATGTGGTATATATGTAGTATGTATGTTGCATGCATGTAGTATGTATGTAGTATGTAAGTTGCATGTAGTATATATGTTGTATGTATGTTTGTTGCATGCATGTGGTATATATGTAGTATGTATGTATGTTGTATGCATGTAGTATATATGTAGCATGCATGTTGCATGCATGTGGTATATATGTAGTATGTATGTTGCATGTAGTATATATGTTGTATATATGTATGTTGCATGCATGTAGTATATATGTGGTATATATGTAGTATGCATGTAGTATATATGTAGTATGCATGTTGCATGCATGTGGTATATATGTAGTATGTATGTTGCATGCATGTAGTATGTATGTAGTATGTAAGTTGCATGTAGTATATATGTTGTATATATGTATGTTGCATGCATGTGGTATATATGTAGTATGCATGTAGTACATACAGTGGGGCAAAAAAGTATTTAGTCAGTCAGCAATAGTGCAAGTTCCACCACTTAAAAAGATGAGAGGCGTCTGTAATTTACATAATAGGTAGACCTCAACTATGGGAGACAAACTGAGAAAAAAAAATCCAGAAAATCACATTGTCTGTTTTTTTTTCATTTTATTTGCATATTATGGTGGAAAATAAGTATTTGGTCAGAAACAAGCAATCAAGATTTCTGGCTCTCACAGACCTGTAACTTCTTCTTTAAGAGTCTCCTCTTTCCTCCACTCATTACCTGTAGTAATGGCACCTGTTTAAACTTGTTATCAGTATAAAAAGACACCTGTGCACACCCTCAAACAGTCTGACTCCAAACTCCACTATGGTGAAGAGCTGTCAAAGGACACCAGAAACAAAATTGTAGCCCTGCACCAGGCTGGGAAGACTGAATCTGCAATAGCCAACCAGCTTGGAGTGAAGAAATCAACTGTGGGAGCAATAATTAGAAAATGGAAGACATACAAGACCACTGATAATCTCCCTCGATCTGGTGCTCCACGCAAAATCCCACCCCGTGGGGTCAGAGTGATCACAAGAACGGTGAGCAAAAATTCCAGAACCACGCGGGGGGACCTAGTGAATGAACTGCAGAGAGCTGGGACCAATGTAACAAGGCCTACCATAAGTAACACACTACGCCACCATGGACTCAGATCCTGCAGTGCCAGACGTGTCCCACTGCTTAAGCCTGTACATGTCCGGGCCCGTCTGAAGTTTGCTAGAGAGCATTTGGATGATCCAGAGGAGTTTTGGGAGAATGTCATATGGTCTGATGAAACCAAACTGGAACTGTTTGGTAGAAACACAACTTATCGTGTTTGGAGGAAAAAGAATACTGAGTTGCATCCATCAAACACCATACCTACTGTAAAGCATGGTGGTGGAAACATCATGCTTTGGGGCTGTTTCTCTGCAAAGGGGCCAGGACGACTGATCCGGGTACATGAAAGAATGAATGGGGCCATGTATCGTGAGATTTTGAGTGCAAACCTCCTTCCATCAGCAAGGGCATTGAAGATGAAACGTGACTGGGTCTTTCAACATGACAATGATCCAAAGCACACCGCCAGGGCAACGAAGGAGTGGCTTCGTAAGAAGCATTTCAAGGTCCTGGAGTGGCCTAGCCAGTCTCCAGATCTCAACCCTATAGAAAACCTTTGGAGGGAGTTGAAAGTCCGTGTTGCCAAGCGAAAGGCCAAAAACATCACTGCTCTAGAGGAGATCTGCATGGAGGAATGGGCCAACATACCAACAACAGTGTGTGGCAACCTTGTGAAGACTTACAGAAAATGTTTGGCCTCTGTCATTGCCAACAAAGGATATATCACAAAGTATTGAGATGAAATTTTGTTTCTGACCAAATACTTATTTTCCACCATAATATGCAAATAAAATGAAAAAAAAAACAGACAATGTGATTTTCTGGATTTCTTTTTCTCAGTTTGTCTCCCATAGTTGAGGTCTACCTATGATGTAAATTACAGACGCCTCTCATCTTTTTAAGTGGTGGAACTTGCACTATTGCTGACTGACTAAATACTTTTTTGCCCCACTGTATGTGTAGTATGCATGTTGCATGCATGTAGTATATATGTGGTATATATGTTGTATGCATGTAGTATATATGTTATATGTATTTATGTTGCATGCATGTAGTATGTATGTTGCATGTATGTACAGTCATGGCCAAAAGTTTTGAGAATGACACAAATATATTTTCACATGATCTGCTGCCCTCTGGTTTTTATGTGTGTTTGTCAGATGTTTTTATCACATACAGAAATATAATTGCAATCATATTATGAGTAACAAAAGGTTATATTGACAGTTAGAATGAGTTAATGCAGCAAGTCAATATTTGCAGTGTTGACCCTCCTGCTTCAGGACCTCAGCAATTCTCCCTGGCATGCTCTCAATCAACTTCTGGATCAAATCCTGACTGATAGCAGTCCATTATTGCAAAATCAATGCTTTTATTTTGAATTTGAAGGTTTTTGTTTGTCCACCCGTCTCAAGATGATTGACCACAAGTTCTCAATGGGATTAAAATCTGGGGAGTTTCCAGGCCATGGTCCCAAAATCTCTATGTTTTGTTCCCTGAGCCATTTAGTTATCACCTTTGCTTTATGGCAAGGTGCTCCATCATGTTGAAAAAGGCATTGTTGATCGCCAAACTGCTCTTGGACGGTTGGGAGAAGTTGCTCTTGGAGGACATTCTGGTACCATTCTTTATTCATGGCTGTGGTTTTAGGCAAGACTGAGAGAGAGCCCATTCCCTTGGCTGAGAAGCCACCCCACACATGAATGGCTTCAGGATGCTTGACAGTTGGCATGAGACAAGACTGGTGGTAGCACTCACCTGGTCTTTTCCGAATAAGCCGTTTTCCAGATATCCCAAACAATCAAAAAGGGGATTCATCAGAGAAAATGACTTTACCCCAGTCCTCAGCAGTCCACTCCCTGTACCTCTTGCAGAATATCAGTCTGTCCATAATGTATTTTCTGGAGAGAAGTGGCTTCTTTGCTGCCCTCCTTGAGACCAGGCCTTGCTCCAAGAGTCTCCGCCTCACAGTGCGTGCAGATGCACTCACACCTGCCTGCTGCCATTCCTGAGCAAGCTCTGCACTGCTGGTAGCCCGATCCCACAGCTGAAACACTTTTAAGAGACGGTTCTGGCGCTTGCTGGTCTTTCTTGGGCGCCCTGGAATCTTTTTGGCAACAAGGGAACCTCTCTCCTTGAAGTTCTTGATGATGCGATAGATTGTTGACTGAGGTGCAATCTTTCTAGCTGCGATACTCTTCCCTGTTAGGCCATTTTTGTGCAGTGCAATGATGACTGCACGTGTTTCTTTAGAGATAACCATGGTTAACAGAAGAGAAACAATGATGCCAAGCACCAGCCTCCTTTTAAAGTGTCCAGTGGTGTCATTCTTACTTAATCATGACAGATTGATCTCCAGCCCTGTCCTCATCAACACCCACACCTGTGTTAATGGAGCAATCACTGAAACAATGTTAGCTGGTCCTTTTAAGGCAGGGCTGCAATGATGTTGAAATGTGTTTTGGGGGATAAAGTTCATTTTCTAGGCAAATATTGACTTTGCAAGTAATTGCTGTTAAGCTGATCACTCTTTATAACATTCTGGAGTATATGCAAATTGCCATTAGAAAAAATGAAGCAGTAGACTTTGTAAAAATTAATATTTGTGTCATTCTCTAAACTTTTGGCCATGACTGTAGTATGTATGTAGCATGTAGTATGTATTTTTTTTTTTTACATTCAACACATTAGCCGGATGATGGGACTACTACTGTCCCATCATTGGCTAATGTGTCAATCACCATCATGGTAGCAGGCATCGCCCGATGGGACTTGTAGTCCCATCGGACGATGCCTGCACTGACCCCCCCGCAGCCTGCATAGACCCCCGGACAGTCAGCACAGACCACCGGCAGGCCGGCACAGCCCCCCGGCAGGCCAGTACAGACCCCCAGCAGTCCGCACAGACCCACGGGCAGTCGGCACAGACCCCTGGCAGGCCGGCATAGACCCCTGGAAGGCCCATACACACCCCCAAGAGGCTGTACAAGGACAGAAAAGGGTTTTTCTTATTCCGATACCGGAAGTCCCATAGACTTGAATGGGACTTCCGGTATCGGAATCGGCGATACCCGATACTTTTTTCGTATCGGGCCGATACCATCCGATCCGATATTTTAGGGTATCGGATGGTATCGCTCAACACTAACAGGGAATAGATTTATTTGTGTCACTCCACTGACAGTCCTTAAGTCAGTATAAGACTTTGCTCCTCTTACGTGAAGTAAAAGGAGTCTTAGGTAATACTGCTCACCATCTGTTAAAGAGACTGTATACATTCGGGCCATTGTTTTTTCAAATTGAGCCTGTCGTTTTCTCCATCCTTCTGGTACAGCATTTCTATCCCAGACATAGTGTTCAGGGATTTCACTGTACAAATACTGACGGGCAGAAGCGTCAATTCTGTTTAGCTCAAAATAAGCCTGCAGTGTAGAGCCATCCTCCTTAACATCTTCGAAAAAGACTTGCTGCATGTTTTCAAGGAGCACAGCCAGCCTTTTAAGGTTATGTGAAGCACGCATTTTATTTTTTCGGATTCTGCACATGCACTCAGGAGCGCTTATATACCGAGAATCTAGGTACATCGCTGGTTCATTCCAGTTTAATGTATCAAACTTGATATTGGCACGGTCATGCCCTTTGTATACATAGTTGAAAAGATATTTCACACTTTTTATTGAAGCACATATCTCAACATTGATATGGCAATTGTACTTGAGTAATAAATAGGTTGCCTCACAGGCTAATGTCTAAAGAAGGCTTATGCCTTAACTCATCACCAGGGACAGCTCCTCTCCTTATTAGATATGTCACCTATACAGGGCCTTACAATACTTAGGTAATCATGGTTACACCCACGCATGTAGTCAGTTAGCTGTTAATGGTAGTAACTATGGATACCTAAGTTACTGTTGACCTGTGGATGACTCATTGCGCACAGACACACGGACACGTCCAAATTAGGTATATGTATTAAGATGCAAAAAAATTATTCCTAGCCATTGACACCAGGGGCTAGGTATATCTAATATATAAAGCTCAAAGTGTGTATGTGTGTGTGTGTGTGTGTGTGTGTGTATGTGTGTATGTATGTGTGTGTGTATGTTTGTATGTCCGGGATAGGCATCTGCACCGTCCACTACAGCCACAAAATTTGGCACAGTCACACGTCTGGACCCCAAGAGCGTCCTAAGCTATGTTGTGAGGCGAAATTTTAACCCCGCACGTTGCAATTCACCAAACAATTTTGCCCCTATCTACATACTGGGGGAAAAAGTGTGTGCGTGTCAAGCCCCGCCCCTCATTGTGATGTCATAATGCCCCTATTTGCATACTGGGGAAACAGTGTGTGTGTATCAAGCCCCGCCCCTCATTATGATGTCACAATGGTTGCCATGGCGATGCTGATGTCATAATAGGTTGCAAGCCCCGCCGCCGCTCATTATGATGTCATAATGGTTGACTATGGGATGGAGGATGTGTGATGGGTATATGGGCACTGGACTATGGGATGGAGGATATGTATGATGGGTATATGGGCACGGGACTATGGGATGGAGAATGTGTATGATGGGTATATGGGCACGGGACTATGGGATGGAGAATATGTATGATGGGTATATGGGCATGGGACTATGAGATGAAGGATGTGTGATGGGTATATGGGCACTGGACTATGGGATGGAGGATATGTATGATGGGTATATGGGCACTGGACTATGGGATGCAGGATATGTATGATGGGTTTATGGGCACGGGACTATGTGATGGAGGATATGTATGATGGGTATATGGGCACGGGACTATGGGATGGAGAATGTGTATGATGGGTATATGGGCACGGGACTATGGGATGGAGAATATGTATGATGGGTATATGGGCATGGGACTATGAGATGAAGGATGTGTGATGGGTATATGGGCACTGGACTATGGGATGGAGGATATGTATGATGGGTATATGGGCACTGGACTATGGGATGCAGGATATGTATGATGGGTTTATGGGCACGGGACTATGGGATGAAGAATATGTATGATGGGTATATGGGCATGGGACTATGAGATGAAGGATGTGTGATGGGTATATGGGCACTCGACTATGGGATGGTGAATATGTATGATGGGTATATGGGCACGGGCCTATGGGATCGTGGATATGTATGAAGGGTATATGGGCACGGGATTATGGGATGGAGGATAATTATAATTTGTATATAACTAACCACAGTTAGTTACTATGCCTGGGCAGCGCCGGGCTCTTCAGCTAGTATGTAATAAGCACCAGCAGCAGACATTAATGGATTGGACCCTCTTGATGTATGCAATGATATCTACTGTATATACCCACTGTGATGCAGTGACCCCTGTGACAGCTAGGGGGCACTGTATGGGCTGCCCGGGACATGCATGCAGGTATTCCCTTTGTTTTGATGGGAAAATGGTGAGCGGCAGGATTATAAATGGCCGATATCTATCACAGGGGTGGGTGCCCTGTGACGGAAGCTGGAATATTTATTGATCAGCAGAGGTTAATGCTTATTCTTTCTGTTTTTACAATAGGGAAGCTTCCAAGTGACTTGATGAGATAGGTGTGACCAGTCACCAACAACCCCCCCCCAGGGGCATGTGTCTGAATGTCCAAAGTAAAGCCTGTGTGTGTGTGGCTGTATGGAATAGGACCTGTAGTGAGGTCATAGCCAAGTGATCCATACCTCACCTGTGGGTGTGGCTACAGACCATATAATGTGACCAGGGTGGGTCACATAGAGAGAGTGTGTGTACCTGAATGGTTCAGGGTGCAAGGTCCTGTTAAGTCTGTGTTGGGAGATCCTGGGAGGAGGATCGGATCCCTGCAGCACGTGTTGAGACTTTGGATCTGTAAACCAGTGTGTTAGGAGATCCTAGGAGTAGGATTGGATCCCTGGAGTACCCGATGGGCCCTGGAACGGGTGAGGCCGGTGTGTTGGGAGACCCTGGGAGTAGGGTCGGATCCCCAAACAGCAACCGGACAGGCCACATGTGTGAGCAGTGTCTGTGACGGCCTGCGTTTGGGGAAGTGTTATGAATGGGTCACCGAGGAGCATGGCAAAATAGACCAAGCAGCCAGAAAACCAGAAAGGTTGGTCACTTAGCGGATTGCAGATCCCTGATCCTAAACACACTACTGACAGTAGTCGTGGAGCGTACCTACTATGCCCTAGACGCCTCGGCCGTAGAACTAGCTAAACCTAAAGCAAGAAAGGTGAAATCTAAACTGCCCTGGAGTAGAACCACAAAGGAATAGATAGCCCCCAAACATATATTGTCGGTGAGACAAGATGAGGCACAAACACAGGCTGAAAATAGACTGAGCAAATGGTGGGGCCCAAACTGTCTAGATAGGACAGGAAACACGCCTGATGTACAAAAACACTGAGGTCACACGACCTCTCCCCCACTATATCAGCATTCTGGTGTGAACTGGCAGCAAAGCAAAAGAGACTAATATAACAGGGGACTGAACAAACTGACACAAACTGTAATACATGGAGCAGGGTCCAGCATGGCCCCAGCAGGGAGCACGCTGAACCCTCACAGCAAAGCAGAAAAAGGCAAAACCAGATCAGATGCAAAGGATTAGAAAAGAACAACTTAACTGAAACATGTAGGCAGGAGACAGCAGACCTCAAGATGCACAGGAAGAAACTAATCACCAGCAGCAACTGAGAGAAGCCTGCTCACTTATATTCTCCCAGTCAGTAACCCCTGATTTCCAATCATCTTCGTCAGGTGGCAGACTTCTGTCAACTTGGCCAGCTCTACTACACACAGTAACCATCAGAGGCAGCCCCAACTCAGAAATCAAATCCATAGAATTCACAGCAGGGAAGCCCCTGCCCGGCTATGGATCTGTAACTGTTAGGCGGCCTAGTGAATAAGGCACTGTCTGGAATGGTGATCCCAGTGCGGCCGCTTCCCTGAGAGAAAAGACTAACCAAGAGTTGGCGTATGGAGCAGGAGCTCCTAAGAGGTAACCCCGCATAGGGGGAAATAATTGTGTTGAAGCTATAGAGCCTGTTTTCTGGACATGGCACAGCCTGTGTTGCCACAGTACTGAGAGAGTGAAGCCCTATGATGAACACTGACCTGTCTGATGTAAGACTGTTGCCTTTTATGGTTTATGCTGTATAATAAACCACATGGACTGTTTAAGTGGAAAGTGTTCCTGTGTGCATCAATATCACAATCAAATGAGTGTTCCCCAATGCACTCAGTGAGCGCTACCTTATATATAAATATAAATGCCTTGCACTGATACATATAGAGCCACATACACTCCGCTGCCTACCTATCACTGATATCTATATAGCCCGTAATCTAATATATAAAGCTCAATGTGTATGTGTGTATGTATGTGTGTATGTCCAGGATTGGAATCTGCACCGTCGCAGATACAGCCATAAAATTTTGCACAGTCACACACCTGGACCTCGAGAGCGTCATAGGCTTTGTTGTGAGGCAAAATTTTAACCCCTCGTGTTCCAATTCACCAAACAATTTTGCCCCTAGATACAAAATGGGGAAAAAGTGTATGTATGTATGTATGTGTGGATGTCTGGGATTGGCATGTGCACCGTCGCAGCTACAGCCACAAAATATTGCACAATCACACGTCTGGACCCCGAGAGCGTTGAAGGCTATGTTGTGAGGTGAAATTTTAACCCCATGCATTCCAATTCATCAAACAATTTTGCCTATTATTCTTTTCATTTCTATGGTGTTATCATCCTTCTGTAAAGCTAGAAATAACACAATTTATTACCGTGCCAACACAGACCACCCTCTGACACAGACTGCAGGGGAGCTCAGTATCACACAGGATAGGATTAGATACACAGCTCAGTAGTCAGTATCACACAGGAGAGGATTAGACACATAGCTCAGCAGTCAGTATCACATAGGATAGGATTAGATACACAGCTCAGCACACAGTTTCACACAGAATAGTATTAGATAGATGGCTCAGCAGACAGTATCACACAGAATAGGATTAGATACACGGCTCAGCAGTCAGTATCACACAGGATAGAATTAGATACATGGCTCAGCAGTCAGTGTCACACAGGATAGGATTAGATACACAGCTCAGCAGTCAGTATCACACAAGAAAGGATTAGATACATGGCTGAGCAGTCAGTAACACATGATAGGAATAGATACACAGCTCAGCAGAAAGTATCACACAGGAGAAGATTAGGTACATAGCTCAGCAGACATTATCACACAGGATAGGGTTAGGTACACAGCTCAGAAACAGGATGTGCCAAAGGAGAGGACATTTTCATTTCAAGAATTCCACTCATTCCCTCTGATTTGTTTTTTTGATTTTAAATGCCTCCAGTTTCCAGTTAAACTAGTATTTGCAATGTCCATTAACAATGCTCAGGGACAGTCCTTGAAAGTAGTAGGGATCGATTTGCAATCTCCATGCTTTTCTCATGGTCAACTTTACGTGGTCTGTTCAAGAGTTGGAACTGCCAAAAATCTGTTCATCTTTGCACCAAAAGGAAAAACCAAAAATATTGTTTATCAAAAGGTTCTTGAATGAGTTGAAAATAAAATACTATCAATACTTGTGTAATTGTTTAGTTAATTTGTGTTGCAAATCTGTAGTGTTGAATATATGATGTGAAATGTTTTTATGTGCAATATAATCATTATAATTTGTTATAACTAAACACAGTTGGTTACTATGCCCAGGCACCGGCGGGCTCTTCAGCTAGTTACCATATATACTCGAGTATAAGCCAACCCAAGTATAAGCCAAGGCACCTAATTTTGCCATGGAAAACTGGGTAAGCTTATTGACTCGAGCATAAGCCGTTTATGCATTGTTCCCTGTCCCTGTCCTGGTATGGTTGGTTTGCTGGCACCCCCTGTGGATGGCTGGCTGGCATCCCCTGTGGCTGGCTGGCTTACACACACCCCCCGCCATCCTACTCACCTTCCTCGCATGGTCCCTGGTCCCTGCATCTCCGATGTAGCGGCCATCTTCTTCCTGTGCTGAGCGGTCACGTGATACCGCTCATTAAAGTGAACCTGTCACCCCCCAGTCATTTTTAAGTAAAAGAGCCACCTTGTGCAGCACTAATGCTGCATTCTGTCAAGGTGGCTCTTTTATTTAGCATCTCTTCCACCGCCAAAATAATCGCTTTTAAAATTGGTCAGAGATACCTGATATTTGTCTGGGGGGCAGGGCTTTCCCCCGTGGACACATAGCCTCACATATATCAGTCATGTCCAGCTTTTTAATTTGGTGCCGCCTCCTCAGCGTTCATTTCTTTTTTTGCACCTGCACTATAATATTCTTTCAGTGGTGCAACAGGACCTGTGATGACTTCAGCACCATGTGACCAGTAGGGGTGGAGCTCAGCAAGCAGTGGTGCCAGCAGTGCCTGTGATGATGTCAGCACCATGTGACCAGTAGGGGTGGAGCTCAGCAGAGCAGTGGGTGCGAGCAGGACCTGTGATGACGTCAGCACCATGTGACCAGTAGGGGTGGAGCTAAGCAGGGCAGTGGTGCAGCAGGCACGAGAAGAAGTGAACACCGAGGAGGCGGTGCCAAATTCAAATGATGGACATGACTGACGTATGTGAGGCTGTGTCCAGGGGGGAAAGCCCTGCCCCCCTGACAAATATCAGGTATGTCTGACCAATTTTAAAAACGATTATTTCTGCGGTGGAAGGGACGCTAAATAAAAGAGCCACCTTGACAGAATGCAGCATAAGTGCTGCACAAGGTGGCTCTTTTACTTAAAAATGCCTGCGGGGGGTGACAGGTTCACTTTAAGGTAATGAATATGCGCTCCAAGTCTATGGGACCACATGACCACTGTGAACAGTAAGAAGCTGCCAGCACCCGGAGCGAGATGCAGGAATGGATCCGATCTAGCGCCGGTGCCAGGAGGGTGAGTATCATGTCTTCTGGTAATCAGCGGCTACGGCTGCAGCTGTCACTGTGCCACAGCCGCTGGCCCCCCCTCCCCTGCCGGCAATGACTTGTGTATAAACCGAGGGGGGTGATTTCAGCACAAAAAGGTGCTGAAAACCTCAACTCATACACGAGTATATACAGTAGTCCTTAGAAGGACTGTTGGATTAGCTGGATTTGTGGATTCTATTATGGTAACCCCACACTAACCCCTAAATCTGACCCTGTCTCGGAAGCAACTCTCCCTACACTGTCTGAATCCGGATCTGAATGTGACGAGCATGTTGGCGGCAGGTCACTTATTAACCTTATCACTAGAACTACCGGAGGGGTAATTTTGACCCTTTTGCTATTTTTTTTTCCTATCATTTCTAAAATTTTAACAAATGAGTTGTGACTTTTTGTGACTTTTATTTATTCATGGTAGTGTATATTTTAGGACACAAAAATGAATTGTAACTTTTTCAGGGGCCCGAATTTTACAATTCATACCTATAAGTACTGAAGGGGTCAATTTGACCCCATACATAAAAGTAGTATTAGGCAAGTCACTTAATATTTCAGAGTACAGAAAATCACAGTGCTTCTCCCTAGTTGTAGAGTGTAATTGTATCTTTGCATATCAGGGATGATTCAGCATTTTGTTTTGTCTAAACTTGTCTGAACATGTTTGATCCATGCCTCTTGTAGCGATTTCTGTCTGCACTTCAGTAGCAAACATTACAGTTGAAGCTACAACTCTTCATGTTTGTACAGTGTTGTTTTATTACTTCTGCGATCTTACAAGTCCCTTGTTGCGACGTATATTTGAAGCATGAGTAAGCATTACAAGTGATGAAATTTTGAAATGTCTTCAGAATTTATCTGAAAATGAGTCAGAAGAAGTGGCCCATCATCCACAATGTCTGAACCACAAACAAAAGGACAAGAAATCCACAAGCATCGAAAATGTGGAGTTGGAAGATGCAGCGAAAACAAAACAACTAAAACTTGCGCAAGCTGTAACAATCCAGTTTGTGGAAAATGCCCTGGGAAAGTGGAAGAAAGTACTGTTTGTGTTAACTGTTGGACACCACATGCTATGACCATGTAAAAGGAAAATGCGTGCTGTACTTGATCTTAACACTGTTCCTACTAAGTTAAAATAAATGTTCTTTAATTTGTTGGCAACAAAAAAGTTATTTTTACTCCAGAGTCAGTACTTTTGAATGGGGGTCAAAATGACCCCTAATGGTATATAGGTATTATGAAACATGCGGTAGTTCTAGTGTTAAGGTGCTGTGCGTCCAGTCAATCACTGTAATACAACCACTGGCAAAAATTATGGAATCACCGGCCTTGGAGGATGTTGATTCTGTTGTTTAATTTTGCAGGAAAAAAAGCAAATCACAGACATGGCACAAAACTAAAGTCATTTCAAATGGCAACTTTCTGGCTTTAAGAGACACTAAAAGAAGTCAAGAACAAAAAATGTGGTAGTCAGCAATGGTTACTTTTTTAAACTTTTTTAGACCCTGGGAGTAGGGTTAGATCCCTGAATAAGGAGCTCCTAAGAGGTAACCCTGGACAGGGTGAAATAACTGTGTTTAGGCTATAGAGCCTGCGTGCTGGACATGGCACCCCCTCTGTGACCACAGCTCTATTATGAACATTCCTCTGTGTGATATAAGTCTGTTACTTTTCTTCATGCTTCCATGGTTTATCTAATATATAAAGCTCAAAGTGTGTATGTATGTGTGTGTGTATGTGTGTGTGTGTGTGTGTATATGTATGAGTGTATGTCCGGGATAGGCATCCGCACCGTCGCAGCTACAGCCACAAAATTTGGCACAGTCACACGTCTGGACCCCGAGAGCATCCTAAGCTATGATGTGAGGCGAAATCTTAACCCCGCACGTTCCAATTCACCAAACAAATTTGCCCCCATCTACATATTGGGGAAAAAGTGTGTGTGCGTCAAGCCCCGCCCCTCATTATGATGTCATAATGCCCCTATTTGCATACTGGGGAAACATTGTGTGCGTATCAAGCCCCACCCCTCATTATGATGTCACAATGGTTGCCATGGCGACGCTGATGTCATCATAGGTTGCAAGCCCTGCCGCCGCTCATTATGATGTCATAATGGTTGACTATGGGATGGAGGATGTGTATGAGGGGTATATGGGCACGGGACTATGGGATGGCGGATATGTATATGGGCACAGGACTATGGGATGGAGGATGTGTGATGGGTATATGGGCACGGGACTATGGGATGGTGGATATATATGATGGGTATATGGGCACAGGCCTATGGGATGGAGGATATGTTTGACGGGTTTATGGGCACGGGACTATGGGATGGCGGATATGTATATGGGCACGGGACTATGGGATGGAGGATGTGTGATGGGTATATGGGCACTGGACTATGGGATGGAGGATATGTATGATGGGTATATGGGCATGGGACTATGGGATGGAGGATGTGTGATGGGTATATGGGCATGGGACTATGGGATGGAGGATGTGTGATGGGTATATGGGCACGGGACTATGAGATGGAGGATAATTATAATTTGTTATAACTAACCACAGTTAGTTACTATGCCCGGGCAGCGCCGGGCTCTTCAGCTAGTGCTGTATAAAAATAAACTGTATGGACTATTTATGTGAAAAACCCCTGCTGGACCTTGTTAATCTGATGCCAAGTGATTGTCCCCCAACTTGAACAATAAGTGCTACCTTACAATTGATGGAGAATGCTAAGGGAACTGTTGTAGCCTTGTTGCTAGGGGCAATGGACGAGGTCTACAATCTCGGTTGCTGGGGGCAACGGTCCAAGAAGCACATGTTGCAGTGCTCGCGAGTCTGTGCCAGAAGGGTAGACGGTCTTGAGTTATGCTGACCGGGGTCAGTGAGAGAGATTTATAGGATACCTCTGCAGATAAGAGGGATCCAAGAACCTGCGTAGCCAACAGGTAATGGAACGGAGTCCGTGTTATGCTGACTGGGGTCAGAAAAAGACTGTATTGATAATTTGTGGGATACCTCTGAGGAGAAGAGGCATCCGGGAACCTGTGTGGCCATCACCAAATGGTAACAGACAGGAGTCTGTGGTATGCTGACTGATGTCAGTGAAAGACTGTATGAGAAGTGGCTATAGGGCGCCTCTGTGGATAAGAGGTACCCGGGAGCCTGTGTGGCCGACACCAGCAGGTAACAGACAGGAGTCCATGTTGTACTCACCGGGGTCATTGAGAGACTGTGTGTGTTTCTTTTTCTATAAAGCTGAAGGCGATTGCTGTGACTCGGCGGCGTCACAAAGTTTTTTTTTATAAAGTCAGATTGCAGTGCCTCAGTGGGGTCACGAAGGTGACAAGCATCTGGCTGTAACTCGGCGGGGTTAAGAAGATTGCCGTGGATCAGCAGGTCCACATAGATGGCTCAGCAGGAGTGTGCATGGACTTGTGGCAGCAGGAGCTGCAGTTGCACGTTACAGCAAGAGGTTCTGCAGCAGCAGAAGCAGCAGTGACACCAGCAGCTGCTTGTGAGTGGCAGCAGGAGGTGCCAGTGATTTGTGGCTACAGCAGGAGCTGTGGCAGTGCCAGCAGGAACTGGTGGGGTGTCATAAGAGGTTATCGGAATGTTCAACCTCTTAAAGGTCCAGTACAAGCCCGAAAGACAAACTGTATGGTGGGAACTAGGTCCTGAGAGTGCCGTGGGGGAAGTCCATGGAGTACACCGCAGAGAGGGGTGGTGTCCCAAAAAAGTGGGCGGTAACACAAAACAGCGATGGGTGCCCAAAAGGGGGTGGAGTCACAGGGAATGGGGGTGGAGCAGACAGACGGTTGCCAGGGGCAAGTATACTATGTGTGTCCAGTCTGCTATATAAACTACCCATCTGGCACGATGCTACACGGGTGTGCCCTACAGATAAATAATGAATCTTGTTCCAATGTTTTACTGTTCCACCATGTCTTTGTATGCTTTAATAATAAATTCCTCAGCTGTTGCTTGTCCATTTCAAAACTGCTAGAACCAATATCATTATTCTTATCTGTACAATCCCCAAATATTGTAGAAATTTGTGTGAGCCAGCTGGCATCCCGACTTTTATAGTCCATCACTACAGAGGTTCCTCCTCGAAAAACAAAATGCACTTTTATCCAAAAAAATAGGAGTGGAAAACCTATTTAGAAATCACTAAAGGATGTGGACAAACAAAACTATAATACTAAAGGAAACCACATATCCATATATGACAACATATATACCAACACCATAAATATTATTAATAATAATACTTTATTTTTGGACACCAAGAAGAACACATTAAAAACTACAATACAGATAATGCATAATTAAAAAAAGTCAAAAAGGGGGGCAGGTCAGCACACATTATTTCATTAAAGTTGTAATGAAGAATCATAATAAACAATTTTAATTTATTCATTATTAGGTCTCCACTCAATTGTAAAACAATAAAAAAGAAAATAAATCAAATGCAGTGCATATGTATAACAATTGTTAATAAATAAAGTGCAGTGCATATGTATAACAGTTTATAAATTAATAAAGTGCAGTGCATATATATCAACTGTTATACTATAAAGTGCAGTGCACAAATATAACAATTGCTGTGTAATTTAAAGACTATAAATATTCAACTCATAATCTGAGTGGAGATAGAAATAAGGTTACTAATGCTCACGAGAGTTCATGATGTGTGTGCCGTCACTGCTACCCCACACTCCAACACACGTTTCACACGTTGCTTCCTCAGGGAGTGGTGGGGTGGCAGTGACGGCACACACATCATGAACTCTCGTGAGCATTAGTAACCTTATTTCTATCTCCACTCAGATTATGAGTTGAATATTTATAGTCTTTAAATTACACAGCAATTGTTATATTTAGGCACTGTACTTTATAGTATAACAGTTGATATATATTGTGGTGTAGTGACCACTGAGTCTGCTAGAGGTCGCTGGGTTGATGTCCTAGGAGAGAGGATGAATGGCAGAATCCTGAATGACCGTTATGTATCTCAAGGTGGGTGGCCTTGAGATGGAGACTTATGTGTGTGTTGATCAGCAGTGATACTGCTGAGGTGCTGTTTCAATGTGTCAGGGAGAAGTCTCCAGGTAACTGGGGAGATGGGTGAGCCCAGTTGCCTACAAACTCACCCAGGGGGTGTGTTTAACCCCTTAAGCCCCAGGGTGGTTTGCACGTTCATGACCGGGCAAATTTTTACAATTCTGACCACTGTCCCTTTATGAGGTAATAACTCTGAAACGCTTCCATGGATCCCGGTGATTCTTACAATGTTTTCTCATGACATATTGTACTTCATGTTAGTGGTATTATTTCATTCATATAACTTGAGTTTATTTGTGAAAAAAATGGAAATTTAGCGAAAATTTTGAAAATTTTGCAATTTTCCAACTTTGAATTTTTATGCCCTTAAATCACAGAGATACGGCACACCATAAACTTGATAAGTAACATTCCCCTCATGTTTACTTTACATCAGCACAATTTTGGAACCAAAATTTTTTTTTGTTAGGAAGTTATAAGGGTTAAAAATTGACCAGCGATTTCTCACTTTTGCAACACCATTTTATTTTTACGGACCACATCACATTTGAAGCCACTTTGAGGGGTCTATATGATAGAAAATACGAAAAAGTGACACCATTCTAAAAACTGCACCCCTTAAGGTGCTCAAAACCACATTCAAGAAGTTTATTAACCCTTTAGGTGCGTCACAGGAATTTTTTGAATATTTAAAAAAAATGAACATTTAACTTTTTTTCACAAAAACAATATTTCAGGTTCAATTTTTTTTATTTTACCAAGGGTAACAGGAGGAATTGGACTTCAAAAGTTATTGTGCAATTTGTCCTTAGTACGCTGATACCTGATATGTGGGGAGGAACCACTGTTTCGGCGCATGGCAGAGCTCAGAAAGGAAGGAGCGCCGTTTGACTTTTTCAATGCAAAATTGGCTGGAATTCAGATCGGATGTCATGTCGCATTTGGAGAGCCCCTGATGTACCTAAATAGTGGAAATCCCCCAAAAGTGACCCCATTTTGGAAACTAGACCCCCCACAGAAGTTTATAACGTACAGCGGTACAATTAAAAAATCATATTTTTTCCACAAAAATGATCTTTTCACCCCCAATTTTTATTTCCCCAAGGGTAACAGGACCCTAAAAATTATTGTGCAGTTTGTCCTGAGTACGCTGATACCCCATATGTGGGTATAAATGACTATTTGGGCGCATGGCAGAGCTCGGAAGGGAAGCAGCGTCATTTGACGTTTTTGACTGGAATTGAGATCGGACACCATGTCGCGATTGGAAAACCCCTGATGTACCAAAACAGTGGAAACCTCCCACAAATGACACGATTTTGGAAACTACACCCCCAAGGAACTTTTCTAGATGTGTGGTGAGAACTTTGAACCCCCAAGGACTTCACAGAAGTTTATAACATACAGCCGTACAATTAAAAAATCATATTTTTTCCACAAAAATGATCTTTTCACCCTCAATTCTTATTTTTCCAAGGGTAACAGGACCATAAAAGATAGTGTCCAATTTGTCCTGAGTGCGCTGATACCCCACATGTGGGGGTAAACCACTATTTGGGTGCATGGCAGAGCTCGGAAGGGAAGCAGCGCCATTTGACGTTTTTGGCTGGAATTGAGATCAGACACCATGTCGCGTTTGGAAAGCCCCTGATGTACCAAAGCAGTAGAAACCCCCCACAAATGACACCATTTTGGAAACTAGACCCCCCAAGGAACTTATCTAGATGTGTGGTGAGCACTTTGAACCCCCCCAGTGCTTCACAGAAGTTTATAACGCCCGTGCGTGAAAATAAAAAAATCGTATTTTTTCCACAAACATGATCTTTTAGTCACCAATTTTTTTATTTTCACAAGGGTAACAGGAGAAATTGGACCTAAAAAGTTGTTGTCCAATTTGTCCTGAGTGCGCTAATACCTCATATGTGGGAGAAAACTACAGTATGGGCACACGTCGTGGCTCGGAAGGGAAGTAGTGACGTTTTGGAATGCAGACTTTGATGGAATGGTCTGAGGGTGTCATGTTAATAATAATAATAATAATAATAATAATAATCTTTATTTATATAGCGCCAACATATTCCGCAGCGCTTTACAGTTGAACAGTTTCAAACACAACAGTCATAAGTAAAAACGTTAACAATACAATAATTAAAGAGAAATAAGACGACTCTGCTTGTGGCAGCTTACAATCTACAATGAGGTGGGGGTGATACAAAGCACAGGTTTGTATTTACAAAGATGTATTTACAATGATGGTCCAGCCATCTTCAGGGGGTGGGGGATAGATGGAGATAGTGAATGGGCTACACACACACAAGCATAAAATGACTTTGATTACTGAATGTGATAGGCCGCTCTGAACAAATGTGTTTTGAGCGAGCGCCTAAAACTATGCAAATTGTGGATGGTCCCAATATCTTGGGGTAGAGCATTCCAGAGGATTGGCGCAGCACGGAAGAAGTCTTGGAGTCGGGAGTGGGAGGTACGGATTAGGGCAGAGGTTAGTCGAAAGTCATTTGCAGAGCGCAGTGGTCGGTTAGGCCGATAGACAGAAATGAGGGAGGAGATGTAAGGGGGTGCCGCACTGTGGATAGCTTTGTGGGTGAGAACAAGTACTTTGAATTGCATCCTGTAATGAATGGGCAGCCAGTGTAACGACTGGCGAAGAGCGGACGCGTCCGAAAAACGATTAGCCAGATGGACAACCCTGGCTGCTGCATTAAGGATGGACTGGAGAGGGGCGAGTCGAGTGAGGGGGAGGCCAATTAATAGAGCGCTACAGTAGTCCAGGCGGGAGTGGATCAGGGCGACAGTGAGGGTTTTTGTTGTTTCCATGGTGAGAAAAGGGCGGATTCTAGAGATGCTCTTTAGGTGTAAGCGGCACGAGCGGGCAAGACATTGTGTAAGGGAGGTGAAGTAGAGATCGGAGTCAAGCATAACGCCAAGACAGCGGGTCTGCTGTCGGGGTGTTATTATGGTGCCACCCACAGAGAGGGAAATGTCAGATTTACAGAGGTTAGTAGATGGCAGGAGCAGAAGAAGTTCAGTTTTGAAGAAGTTGAGTTTCAAATAGAGAGCAGACATGATGCTGGAGACTGCAGACAGACAGTCAGTGGCGTTCTGTAGTACAGCGGGGGTAAGGTCAGGGGATGATGTGTATAGTTGTGTGTCATCAGCATAAAGATGGTACTGAAAGCCAAATCTGCTGATGGTCTGTCCAATTGGGGCTGTGTAGAGAGAGAAGAGAAGGGGGCCAAGGACTGAGCCCTGAGGTACCCCAAAATGTGAGAGGAAGAGGAGATGAAGTGGAGCCAGAGAACAGAACACTGAAGGAGCGGTCAGAAAGATAGGAGGAGAACCAGGAGAGAGCAGTGTCCTTAATGTCTAGTGACTGGAGCCTAGAGAGTAGGAGAGGGTGGTCAACAGTGTCGAAAGCTGCAGAAAGGTCTAGAAGAATGAGCAGAGAGTGGTCACTGTTACGTTTTGCTGTCAGAAGGTCATTGGTCACTTTGATGAGTGCAGTTTCTGTCGAATGTAGGGGGCGGAAACCGGACTGTGAAGGGTCTAGGAGGGAGTGAGTGGAGAGGTAACGGGTAAGGCGGGAGTATATCAGGCGCTCCAAGAGTTTAGAGATGAAGGGGAGATTGGGGACTGGTCTGTAGTTGTTTGTGCAGGATGGGTCGAGTGTGGGTTTCTTTAGTAATGGAATAATGACAGAGTGTTTGAAGGAGGAGGGGAAAATGCCAGAGGAGAGGGAGAGATTAAAGATTGTAGTTAGGTGAGTTGTGACGACTGGAGAGAGAGACTGGAGGAGATGTGAGGGAATGGGGTCGGTTGTGCATGTAGTCGGACGAGAAGAGGAGAGGAGCCAGGAGACTTCTTCTTCTGTGATGGGATCGAATGTGGAGAGTGAGCCAGGAGAAATGCAGGGAGGGATGGGAGTCACTGAACTTGGTGATTGGGAGCGGATTTCCTGGCGGATATTGTCTATTTTCTCTATAAAGTGGGAGGCCAGGTCATCAGCACAAATGTCTGTGATAAGGCTTGTGCTTTTGGCCTCAGGAGGGAGTGAAAGGTGTCAAAAAGTTTCTTGGGGTTGTTGGATAGTGAGGAGATCAGGGTGGTGTAGTAGGTCTGTTTGGCGAGGTGAAGGGCAGAGTTATATGTCCTTAACATAAATTTGAAGTGTATGAAGTCTTCTGGTGTGCGTGTTTTCCTCCATAAGTGTTCAGCACACCTAGAGCATCGCTGGAGAAATCGGGTTTGTGATGTGAGCCAGGGCTGTTTCACTCTGTGTTTGGAGGTTCTGAGGGTGAGGGGAGCTACTTGGTCAAGGGTGCTTCTAACAGTGTCATTGAAGTGATGTACAGCTAGATCAGGACAGGACAAAGAAGAGATTGGGGACAATGATGAGTGTAGGGAGTCTGAAAGTGTATGAGGGTTAATGGCTTGTAGATTTCTGACTGAATGGTAGGTAGGAGGGTGCTGGGGTGAGCGGGGATTTGTGAGTGTAAAGGAGAGAATGTTGGGGTCAGAGAGGGGAAGCGGTGAGTTATCTAGGTAGGAGATTGAGCAGAGCCGGGCGAAAACCAGGTCCAGGGTGTTACCGTCTTTGTGTGTTTCAGAGGCTGAGAGCTGCGAGAGGCCTAGAGAAGTGGTTAGTGATAGAAGCTGGGATGCAGATGTGGAAGTGGGGCTGTTAATGGGGATGTTGAAGTCTCCCAGCATAAGGGTTTGTAGTTCTGAGGACATGAAGTGCGGCAGCCAGGCAGAGAAATGGTCCAGGAAGTGGGTGGGTGAGCCTGGGGGCCGGTATATGACCGCTACTCTGAGGGAGAGGGGACAAAAGAGCCTGATGGTGTGGACATCAAAAGAAGGGAATGAGAGTGATGGAACTGGGGGGATGACCTGGAAAGTGCATTGTGGGGACAGGAGTATGCTGACTCCACCACCAGGTCTGTTTGTCGGTCTCGGGGAATGGGAGAATTGTAAGCCACCATGGCAGATGGCAGCAGGAGAGACAGTGTCAGAATCCTGAATCCAGGTTTCCATGAGGACCAACAGATTCAGAGAGTTTTTCAGAAAGTAATTGTGTAGGAAAGGAAGCTTGTTGCATACAGACCGTGGATTTCAAAGGGCACAATTAAAAGAAGGAGATGAAGGAGTGCAAATAATATTAGTAAGATTATTAAGGTTTCGATGTGAGGTAGGGTAGGGGTTGAGGTTGGGGGATGGTGGACCGGGGTTGGGGGAGATGTCCCCTGAAATTAGTAGGAGCAGGAAAATAAAGAGCAGGTAGTTTTTGGAATTGTATGAAGATTGTTTGTGCAGTGTGTTTGGGCAAGATGGGCTGAGGTTTTTCAAGAAGGTGAGAAGTGCATGGGAGCTGTACATGGGAGAAGGAAAGAGAGAGGAGCTGATGTATATGAGTCGTGATGGAGGGGGGATTGGTCGGTGAAAGTGGATTGCAAGAGAACATAGGAGGATAGGAATAAAGCACATGGATAAAAGGGACAGCAGAGTGTGGGTTACCTGGCTCCTGCCCTGACTAACTGCCATGTAATAACTGCTGTATCACGACGCTTATCTTCGTGACACTTTGCTTCTGTGATGTGTGCACCCCTAAGGATGGTTCTAAATTTATAGTCCAGACTGCTGGGTCAGAAGAGATGGATTGTGGGAACTGGTTGAGAATAATTTGGCAGCTGGGGTCAGCACACCAGGGTTTTTTTTTTTTTTTTTGGGTTGATCAAAGACATTCAGCCTGGCAACATCTATTTTAACACCTCCACCAGATAAGATCTACACTGATCCCAGTCATGGATAAGCAACAGTGAGCTTTAAGTACAATGCACCAAATGATTTATAACAATGAATTAGCAGACACATTAAAATATGATTCTAGATGGTAAAGCAGCAGATGACACAGCAGACAGCAAGCAGGGGGAATTTTTACCATAAGAGTCTATTGCAGCAGATGAGACAGCAATCAGAGGTGGGAAGTTGTAGCATTTGAATATATTGCAGGAGACAGCAAGCAGGGGGAATGTCTGCTTTTGGAGAGCTTTTGGAGAGCCCCTGATGTACCTAAACAGTGGAAATCCCCCCACAAGTGACCCCATTTTGGAAACTAGATCCCCTAAGGAACTTATGTAGATGTGTGGTGAGCACTTTGAACCAACCACTGCTTCACAGAAGTTTATAATGCCCGGGCATGAAAATAAAAAAATCGTATTTTTTCCACAAACATGATCAATTAGTCTCCAATTTTTTATTTTCCCAAGGGTAAAAGGAGAAATTAGACCCCAAAACTTGTTGTCCAATTTGTCCTGAGTATGCTGATACCTCATTAGTGGGAGAAAACTACTGTATGGGCACACGTCGGGGCTCGGAAGGGAAGTAGTGACGTTTCGGAATGCAGACATTGATGGAATGGTCTGCGGGTGTCATGTGCGTTTGGAGAGCCCCTGATGTACCTAAACTATTGAAACTCCCCGAAGTGACCCCATTTTGGAAACAAGACCCCCCAAGGAACTTATCTAGATGTGTGGTGAGCACTTTGAACCCCCAAGTGCTTCACAGAAGTTTATAACGCCCGGGCGTGAAAATAAAAAAATCATTTTTTTCCACAAAAATGACATTTTTGCCCCCAATTTTTTATTTTCCTAAAGGTAACAGGAGAAATTGGACCCCAATAGTTGTTTTGCAATTTGTCCTGGGTATTCTGATACCCTATATGTGGGGGTAAAACACTGTTTGGGCACATGGCAGAGCTTGGAAGGGAAGGAGCACCATTTGACTTTTTCAACGCAGAATTGGCTGGAATTGAGATCAGACGCCATGTTGCATTTGGAGAGCACCTGATGTGCCCAAACAGTGGAAACCCCCAATTCTAACTCCAACCCTAACCCCAACACACCCCTAACCCTAATCTCAGCCCTAACCCTAGCCCTAACCCTAACCCTAGCCCTAACACTAATGGGAAAATGGAAATAAATACATTTTCTTTTAGTTTTATTATTTCTCCCTAACTAAGGGGGTGATAACGGGGGGTTTGATTTACTATTTATGGCGGTTTTTATGTTTGGCAGCTGTCGCACGCTAAAACACGCTTTTTATTGTAAAAATAGTTTTTGCATCACCACATATTGAGAGCTATTATTTTTCTGTATTTTGACCCATCGAGTCATGTGAGGTCTTATTCTTTGCGGGACGAGTTGACATTTTTATTGATATCATTTTCGGGCATGTGACATTTTTTGATCGCTTTTTATTCTGATTTTTGGGACGCAGAATGAACAAAAACCAGCGTTTCATGAATTTCTTTTGGGGGGTGCGTTTACACCGTTCCGCGTGCAGTAAAATTGATAAAGCGGTTTTATTCTTCGGGTCAGTACGGTTACAGCGATACCTCATTTAGGTCTTTTTTTATGTTTTGTCGGTTTTATGCAGTGAAAACTATTTTATATAAAAAATAATTATTTTTGCATCGCTTTATTCTGCGAGCTATAGCATATTTATTTTTTTGCGGATGACGCTGTATGGCAGCTCGTTTTTTGCGGGACAAGCTGACATTTTCAGCGGTACCATGGATATTTATATGCGTCTTTTTGATCACGCGTTATTGCACTTTTTGTTCGGCGGTATGATAATAAATCATTATTCTTTGCTTCGTTTTTTATTTTTATTTTTTAAGGGGTTCGCTAAAGGGGTTAACTAATGGGACTTTTTTTAGGGCGGGTCGTTATGGACGCGGTGATACCAAATATGTGTACTTTTATTTTTTTATTTTTTTTCAAAAAATGAATTTATTAGGGAATATTTTTTTTTTTTATTAATTTATTTAGCGATTTTTTTTAAATTATTTTTACATTTTTTTTAACTTTATTACATTGTCCCAGGTGAGACATCACTGTCCTGTGACAGATCGCTGATCTGTCACATCACAGATCACTGTGACAGATCAGCGATCTGTCACAGGCGATACACAGGCTTCCTCGTGCCTTCTCTTTGCAGGCAGTGAGGAAGCCAGCTCCCTTCAGGACCCCGAAGGTCCCCGTCGCCATCTTGGAGACGGGGGCCTGTAGGGAAAGAGCCCCCCGCAGCAGCCCCCTCCCTGCCGATGCTTCTCTTTAACCCCCGGTACACCGCGATCGTGTTTGATCGCAGTGTACAAGGGGTTAACGTGTCGGGGGCAGTCCGTGACCGCCCCTGACACATTGTGCCGGGTGTCAGCTGTGATAATCAGCCACGTGAGCATCGCTGATCGTTATGATGTACTATCCCGTCCTTGGGAATTAAGTCCCAGGGCACATGGATGGGATAGTACGTCATATGGGATTAAGGGGTTAAGAACGCTATTGTAAAGTGTGTATGAGTGGTTAAAGGACCTGTGATGAGGTTATGGCTATGGACCATATAAGGTGGCCAGGGTAGGTCACATGAGGTGAATGCAGGGACCTGGTTGGTCCGTTTTGGAAGGTCCCATCTGAGAGAGATGTGGCTGCCTTCTGACAGCAAGTTAACGCTGTGTGTAATGGCTGCACGTGCCTGGTAATTACCTGGAGGGAGTGGACGTCTGCAGCGTGGTGAAGGAACCATGAGTGAACCCTGATGGGTGAGATAACTGAGGTTGATGAGCCTGTGTATGCATAACCTGTGTGGCCACAGGGATTACAGAGCTGAACTCTGTCATGGACGCTATGCTGACTAAGTGAACTTTATGTTACTGCTGTGGGTTTATGATGACTAATAAACCGCATGGACGATGATTGTTTTATGGAAAACCCATTCCGGATCTGGTTTTGTGGCTGCTAAGCGAGTATCCCCTACTTGAATGATAGCGCTACCTTACAATATGCACTGCACTTTATTAATTTATAAACTTATACATATGCACTGCACTTTATTTATTAGCAATTGTTATACATATGCACTGCATTTGATTTATTTTCTTTTTTATTGATTTACAATTGAGTGGAGACCTAATAATGAATTAATTAAAATTGTTTATTATGATTCTTTATTACAACTTTAATGAAATAATGTGTGCTGACCTGCCCCCCTTTTTGCCTTTTTTTAATTATGTATTATCTGTATTGTGGTTTTTAATGTGTTCTTCTTGGTGTCCAAAAATAAAGTATTATTATTAAAATTTATGGTGTTGGTATATATGCTGTCATATATGGATATGTGGTCTCCTTTAGTATTATAGTTTTGTTTGTCCACATCCTTTAGTGATTTCTAAATAGGTTTTTCACTCCTATTTTTTTGGATAAAAATAATGGAGATGAGGTTCGTCTGGTCGACTCTGGGAGCCCGGTGACTCTAGTGGGAGTTGCACCTGAGGGATTTGAAATACCCGGTAGAAAGGTCAGGGTCACCTGCAACAGCGGGGGAACTAAGGATTAAACTGTGGCCAGGGCAATCTTTGAGACAGGCCAGGCCGTTGCGGGATAGGATGTCGCTATAGTCCCGAATTTGTCTTGTCCAGTGGTGCAGGCTGCGACTCTAAACTGTTCTCCCACTTGTGGGAGAGGGGAGTTCCTCTACAGCAGGAGGATGAAGGCTTCTCTACTGTAGGAATGACTAGAAAAAAGGGTGGGTTTGACCAACTCGGGGACTTAGCAGAGGGGTCTGACACCGTTAGAAGTGGGGACTGCTGTTTACAGGATGACCGATCGGGTGGTGGTGACTATCATTCAGACGGTGACAACAGTGGAATGGAGTGCAGTAAGACTGACTCAGGTCTAAGTGGCAAGTCTTCCTCCCATCGCTGGAGGGGAGAAGGCTAGAAAGGGGCTGAACAAACTGCACCCTCGGAGAAGCTAGAGAAAGAGGAGAAGCTCTCCAATTTGACCGTTATCACCCGACACCTAGAGGGTCAAGTTGACAAACTGACCAAGGAAGTGTGCGTGTGGAAAGAGCATATCGTACAAGAAAAGGCCCTGAAACACACGGCTGAGCACAGGGTGGAGGAGGTGAAGAAGGAAGTCTCTGAGCTCATAGGTCGCCTGTCAACATGGCAAAATGTGAATAAGGCCTTAAGAGAAGACGTGGAAGTGCTCAGAGAAGCAGTAAGAGGTCTTCAGCAAGAGGAGAACTTGGTGGTCGAAGACTTACAATGGCCATGCCCGAGTGATAACCAAGTGGAGCTGCCAATGCCCATCTTGGCAAGGGGTCTTGAAGAGAGTAAAACTCTGGAAGATTGTGAGCTAAGAGCTGAACAAGACAGTCACCCAGTCATGACAGATGTCTTGGGGGAAGTGTCCGAGGTAAACTGGGAGACATCTGTCCATGAAGAGAGTGAGGTTTGGCTCTTCGAGTACGTGGTGGAGGTGCCCGAGGATATGCGAGAAGCATGTGCCAGGACGAGTGTGCATGAGGCCTTTAAAAAGGCAGTAAAAGCCTATTATGTGAACTGGGTCCCAGAGACGAACCAGTTAGTGATACAGGCAGAAACGGAAGTCACAGAGAAGAGGGTGGCTGTCCTGACAGATTTGCATCTGCAATGTCTCCGCACAAAATAGATGATTACCCTGAGTAATGGGAAAGCCACTCAATGTCTGGAGCTTGCGAGGGAAGGTAAAAAACGTCTGAGCTTGGTGGAAGACGTAATTCCGGTACCCAGACATCTGGTGGGGAGAGTGATTGGAAGACTTGGAAAGGTGATGCATGAGATGGTGAATAGATCCCTTGTGAAGAGAGTGAGGATCCCACCTGCTGGTGAAATCCAAGTAGCTGCTGAGGATGACATAACTCCAGTCATTGTTGTTGGCTCCGTAGAAAGCCTTAGGAACATTCAAATGCTTCTAGAATATTGGATAGCATACCTGCAGGATATAGAGCAGTTGAGACTGGACCGACTGCAGATTAATAAACATATGCAGAACATCAGGTGGCGGCTGCCTTCAACCCAAGGTATAAGGACCCGAAGGGATCCTCCAAATAATGAAATGGCAGGTAGCCGAAGACTGTCAGCAAGGCAAGAATGTCGAGAATCTGCAAGTGGCAGTTCAAAACTTAGAAACCTTAGCTCCTGTGAGGTACTAAATGGGTCAGACCCAGGCCAGACAGTTGACTCAACTGTAAGTGGGACTTCTGACCGTACCAACCAGGAGAGCCGGCCAGTGAGAGAAAGGTCGGGTGACGGGGCATACTGCAGAAATGTGGAAACTAAAAAGGGTCCAGGAGCACAGTTGGACTGTGACTTAAGGGCCAAAGCTCAAAGCCGACATAAGAACCGCTGGATTCGGTGGAGGCCTAACAGATTAACTCTGAAATGGGAAAGGACAAAGTCCAATAATGTGTTGGTCACAGAGAGGGATACAGTGACAGTGATGGACTACGTCATAGGAACTGATGCTCAAAGATGACTGAGAGGGCCCTCTCGACTGGTAGGGCAAGGTGACATGGGTGCCCTGTCTCGAGGCCCCTGGTTTATGACAAGGGTTCAACCCCACAAGTTTGAACAGAGGAAGGAATATGTGGTGCATTGACCCCTGTGACAGCTAGGGGGCACTGTATGGGCTTCCCAGGACATGCATACAGGCGCTTCCATTATTGTGATGGGGAAATGATGAGCGGCAGGATTGTAAATGACCAATGTGCATCACATGGTGGGTGGCCCTGTGATGGAAGCTGAAACGTGTATTGATCAGCAGAGGTGCTACTGATGGTCTCTGTTTTACGATAGGGAAGCTTCCAGGTGACTTGGGGAGATGGGTGGGACCAGTCACCTTCAAACCCCCCCAGGGGCGTGTGTCTGAACGCCCAAAGTAAAGCCTGTGTGTGTGGCTGTGTGGAATAGGACCTTTAGTGAAGTCATGACCATGTGATCCATACCTCACCTGTGAGTGTGGTTATGGACCATATAATGTGACCAGGGTGGGTCACATGCAGAGAGTGTGTGTACCTGAATGGTGCAGACTGCAAGGTCCTCTAAGGTCTGTATTGGGAGATCCAGGAAGGAGGATTGGATCCATGGAGCACATGGCGAGACTTTGGACCTGGTGAGGCTGGTGTGTTGGGAGACCCTGGGAGTATGGTCGGATGCCTGAATAAGGAGCTCCTAAGAGGTAACCCCGGACAGGGTTTAATAAATGTGCAGGATGCTTGGCATTTTCCACAGAACACCAGGATTGGCAAATTCGCCACTGGCGCCCTGTGCTCTTCACAGATGAAAGCAGGTGTTCACACTGAGAACATGTGACAGACGTGACAGTCTCGAGATGCGGTGGAGAGTGATTTGCTGCATGCAACATCTTTCAGCATGACCGTTTTGGCAGTGGGTCAGTAATGGTGTAGGGTGGCATTTCTTTGGATGGCCGCATGGAGATGGGCTGTGAGCACAACCCCCATCTGTGGATGTCGGGCACTCAGACAATCCTCATGGAGTTGGTTTCTGTTTTTGCAGACACATGCACATTTGTGGCCTGCTGGATGTCATTTTGCAGGGCTCTGGCAGTACTCGTCCTGTTCCTCTTTGCACAAAGGCTGAGGTAGCGGTCCTGCTGCTGGGTTGTTGCCCTCCTACTGCCTTCTCCTTGTCTCCAGGTGTACTGGCCTGTCCTGGTAGTGCATTTGAACGTTTGTTCAAAAATGTTTGCTGATGGCCCGGAAGAGGCTTGCCGTGTAGCGCAGGGACCCATCAGAGGGAGATCACCTTTCCCTGGTTGATGGGCATACATGAATTGGCAAATTTGTGCACTAAGAACCTTCATTTTTTCATCTATTACTGTAAGTAAAAAAAAAAAAAAAATTTCAGGATATTTGTGTTTTTTGCTTTCTGTTTTCTCTGGTTAATGGTCATGTGTTAATATGCACTTACTTTGTGCATACACATTGACTTACTTTCTCAGTTCAGATTCGTTTTTTATTCATTTCATTGTGCATTCAGTGCATATATGGGTGTGACCGCCCTCTATCTGAGCTGGAAAAACCATCCTGTCTGGCCTAAGCTTTTACTAGTGGTTCAGCCGCTCGATCCTTGTTCACATTCACGTCACTTGGCAAGTGAAAAGGTTTTAAATACTAGAGTAGGGACTGTCCCACAAGGGTTGCCGTGACGTGGCGGGATGGCTTGTGCATTATTTTGATCAGAATTATGTTTACTAAATACCCTTATTATTATTATTACCTTTATGCATTATTTGTAGTTTATTTTTTACTTTTTAGTTCAGGATATTTGTGTTTTTTGCTTTCTTTTTACTGTAAGTAAAAGAAATTTTGTAAAAATGTTTGGAAAAGTTTTGCTAAATTGAATGTTTTTAATGTTTTCATGTGTTTTCACATGGCCTGGCCTAGATTCATGCACATGTGCTGTTGTGTTCTTTTTTGTATATATATATATATATATATATATATATATATATATATATATCTAAGATATTTTCTTGTAATCTTTTTGTAGGCAATCCGCTCAGGGAAAATTATCTTATCTGATTTTTCTTTTTGCCATTGAAAATATCAACAATAATCCTGATATTTTGCCCAATATTACACTGGGATATCATGTTTATGACTCGTGCTCAGATGGACGACCGGCAGTACGACATGTGCTACATTTTCTGTCTGGTCCGGATGGGATAATACCGAATTACTCTTCTATGGGCCGTGGTCGGCTGGTTGGTGTTGTTGGTGATCAGTACTCAGCTCCCACTATGGCAGCAGCACAAATCCTTGGATTATACGGATACCCTCAGGTACTGGACACGCTCTGCATTTCTTTAGTACAAGTGATGTAATATGAGTGAATAATTATTCTCTAATAATGCCTGTAATATGTGTGATAAATCAGTAATGTTAGTAAAGCACAGCACACCTTCTACACTCATCATCTCATGTTCTGTGGAGTCATTAGAGAAAGGAAAGATTCCCCATGTAAAGTTATCTGTTACATATGGAAACATCAATATTGGTTCTTTATTCAGCCAGTATGTAAAGGAGAAAGTGATTGACATAAGCAAACATGAAAATAATGATTTTATTTATATGGCACCAATAAAATTCACAGCTCTTTATAATTCATTGGTACATGTACAAATAATATCAGACATTACAGAGTGTGGAGACTGGAGATGAGCGAATATTTCTGTGTTCCGTTTGGATTACGATCGCCTACGAGGTGGGTGAGGTATGTGTAGGCCTGCTGTGCTGGGAGCCCCGATACCACATACAACTGCTCAACCTGCTTTTATGCTCATCCTCTCCCATAATGGCACAAAATCAGTTTCATAGACTACTGTTGTCAGAAAAATGTAAGGATAATAACACGAGCAGTTAGCTCAAAGGAAGTGGAGGACTGCCGGTCTCGTGGCCCTACTGCTACATGCAACAGACATGAAGGAGACCCAATCAGGAGTCTACACATCTACAAAATTAGTGGCTGTTAAAAATACTTATTTTTGCATATTTATTTATTTCAGGACTTGTTACCAGATGTGATACTCTAAAGAAAATGTCACGATGTTTCTTAGAAAAAAAATGTAGTGGTTTATTGGATTGTCCACCCAAAAAGCATCATTGCAGGAAAACATAAAATAGGTGACATAGTTACAAAAAATATGCAAAAATGCATATGAAGATTTCCGGGTCATAGAGGCAGGGAAAAATACAGCCGCATGCACAGTACATGATTATATGCTTTTCCCACAGTTGGGCAAAGCATACTGCGCAAGCGCGAACGGCCTTATCAATGCGCAGGCGCGTATAAACAATGGCATCTGTGATATTCACAGAAGAAATTATGCCCAGCAAGCCAAGGTGGGAGGGGGGGAGAATAAGCCACGCCCATCGGACCGAACCGTGGCAAATTCTATATATAGGAAGATTGATAAAAAAGGTATTTATGCATCTGTTAGGCATCGAGTTTCTCCCACTGCACAGGGGGAGTCTTGAGCCATGTCCTCAGCAGTCTCCCATTCCGCTACAGAGGTTCCTGCTCAGTAGAGACATCGGTCCCAGCGTCTTGCCCAGGCTAATGTTAGGTGTCTGGTTGCTACTCCAGGTTGCTATTGTACCATGCATGAGTCAGCAGTGAGCAGTACTGCTTTTCTCCTACTGAGCATGCCCGTGGGACGACCTCTCATTGGAGGTCGGAGATCACATGCTCAGGTCCTATTGCAGCTTGGATTGGGCCATCAGGAGGGTCCCGTAAAGCTGTGTCTATAAAAGGATCACACGACCACACGACCACACGGCCGTGCGCTAATGAAGAAAAAGATTAGACCATGTGGAGTGAGTGTTGTATGCATGTATCAATGTCTCTGGTGAATGACTCATTATGAAAACCCTACCCTTGGTACACATGTGTTGTGTGGCCTAGCCTGCTAGCGCCCAGGCTGAGGTCCAGGTAGAGGCAGAGTCAGAGATTGGCAGCAGCATCCACCGGTGGCTTTGTCTGTACCCCACGGTGCACATAGTCTGCACTCCTCTGTAGTCAGCGTTCGCTAGAGGCATCCGCAGGTGCGACGCTGCATGCTCAGTAGGTCTAGATGGACTCAGACCTCGTGTCCTTGGGGCTGAGTTCTGTGACCATTTACTGAGCGCTCTCTTGCCGAGTGCTGTGTGTTTTTACAGGCTCCGACATTTATGTTCTGCGGTACTGCGGCTCTGTGACATAACAGAGTCTGCTCCTGTTCACACTGGGTGACAGTAACCCGTGTATGACCTTTTGTATACCGCTATATACATCCGCCATTACTAAGCAGCAGTTCACCACCTCTGCACGGTGGACCCCGGGCTGCGAACGCACCTTACTATTTTATTATTTGGTACGTTCCACCAGCCCTAACATTATAATAGCACCAGGGTCTGGCTAGTAATGGCGGACGAACAGCGACTGCAGCGGTAGATTCAGCAGCTAGAGGGTAGGTTAGCGGCTCTTGAGCGCACAACCACAGCCATGAATGTTATGCAGTTGCTGCTCAGGCTGCTAGCGTGGCTGCAGCTACTTTGTCCACTGCCATCGCTGTTCCTGCATTATGCCGCCTCCCGCTGTGATAGCCAGTCTTGTAGGGGATTTGTGAGCCAGTGTGCAATACTGTGCAATATTTGTGAGCTCCTGGCAGCATGTTTTCCCTCAGAGCGGGCCAAGATGGGATTCATAATATCCCTCATGTCGGACAGGGTGTTGGAGTGGGCCTCGCCATTGTGGGAGCGCGACGATCATGTTGTGCAGAGTGCTCCGCAGTTTCTGAGTGCCCTGAAACAGGTCTTTTTGGGACCTTGAGTCACCCACGATATGGTGCTCCAACTGCTGGCATCGACACAGGGTTCGTCCATGGTCAGCCATTTTGCCGTCCACTTCCGGACTCTAGCGTCTGAGTTGGAGTGGCCAGATAAAGTCCTCAATCTGGTGTTTTGGAGGGGACTGGCAGATCATGTGAAGGATGCCCTGGCTACCAGGGAGATTCCCGCCACACTGGAGGAGCTTATAGCAGCTTCCACTCACATCGACCGTTTTAATGAGCAGGGGTTAGAGCAAGCCCAGTGTAAGCGGAGGTTTCGGCTGGCTCCCACCTTCGCCGAACCTCTGGAATCTCCTGGCCAGGCGTCCGAATCACATGAGGCCATGGAGGTGTCGCGAGCGGGTTCTAAGTCCCGGACCGCTCGTGCACGCATGATTTGTCACATCAGCCGGCAGTCAGGACATCTCGCCTCCAGATGTTCTCTGAGTTTGGAAGAACGTCCTCGTCTAGTGTCCTTAGGAGCTGGTTCACTAGACGCAGCGGCACCTTCTTCTAAACTGACATTTAAGGGGACAATTAACATTGGCACATCCACCCTACCTTCGCCCGATGGCATGCAATTCCACTAGTTATGCTCGCCAAGCCAGTGACCATTCGGGTGATAAATGGGTCGACACTACAATCGCAGATAACCCATCAGACCATCTATTTTATGTTATCCATGTCTCCTTCCCATCAGGAGGTCATCTCCGTGCTTGTCATTCCCGAGGGAATTGATGAGGTCCTCTTAGGGATGCCGTGGCAACGGTATCACTCCCGTCATATAGAGTGGTCCTCAGGGAGAATTCTGGGATGGAGTAAATCCTGTGTTGGTAGATGTCAGAGGTATCCACAGATCTTTCCTCTCTTCCCAAGCAATATTGGTCCTATGCGGACATGTTCTCCAAGAGGGCAGTGGAGACCCTTCCACCTCATCGCCCCTATGACTGCCCTATTGACCTCTTGCCTGGTGCTGAGCCTCCCCGGGGTCGAGTTTATCCTCTCTCTCTCATGGAGATAGAGGCTATGTATCAGTACATCCCTGAGAATCGGGCAAGGGGCTTTATTAGGAAGTCAGTGTCACCTTCAGGAGCGGGGTTTTTCTTACTTCAGAAGAAAAATGGAGAACTACGGCCATGCATTGACTACAGGGGTCTTAACGCCATCACCGTTAAGAACAAATACCCTCTGCCCCTGATATCTGAGCTTTTTGATAGGTTGCGGGGAGCTAGGGTTTTCACTAAGCTGGATCTGCGGGGTGCTTGCAACCTGATTCGAATCCGTGAGGGAGACGAATGAAAGACAGCCTTTAACACCAGGGACGGGCATTATGTATACCTGATGATGCCCTTTGGACTCTGTAATGCTCCAGCCGTCTTCCAAGACTTTGTGAACAACATCTTCCGGGATATGCTCACCACCTCGGTTGTAGTCTATCTGGATGATATCCTCATCTACTCTCCAGATATAGACTCCCACCGGAACGATATTTGCAAAGTCTTCGATCTCCTACGGGCAAACTCCCTCTATGCTAAGTTGGTGAAGTGAGTGTTTGAGCAGTCCTTGCCTTTCCTGGGCTATATCATTACAGCCCAGGGGTTGGCCATGAACCCTGCCAAACTACAGGCGGTCATGGATTGGCAGGAGCCTCACTCCCTCAAAGCGGTGCAGTGCTTTATGGATTTTATTAACTACTACCGTCAATTCATCCCGCACTTCTTGACTTTGGTAGCTCCCTTGGTTGCCCTCACAAAGAAGGGAGTGAATCCTAAATTGTGGTCAGAGGAGGTCTCCAAGGCCTTCCTCTCCATCAAGTCTCACTTCGCTAGTGCTCCCATTTTACATCGCCCCAATGTGGATAAGCCATTTATTTTAGAGGTGGATGCCTCGCCCGTTGGTGCTGGAGCAGTCCTGTTCCAAAAGGATGCTCAAGGTCGGAAGCATCCTTGCTTCTTCTTTTCCAAGACGTTCTCACCGGCGGCGAGGAACTATTCCATTGGGGACAGGGAGTTGCTAGCCATGAAGTTAGCCTTTTCTGAATGGAGACACCTCCTGGACAGGACTCGCTATGCCTTCCAAGTTTACACTGACTGTGATGTACAATGTCTGTAAGATATGTTTTCTGTTGCAATGTGCTAAAAATCCTCCATTTTGTAAGAAGCTGCCTGCCAGTGTCTCAGTTACATTGCACACTGCAGCAGCTTCCCTTTCCCCCCCCCAGGTGTTATAAATCAACTTCCTGCCACACCATTTGGCTTCTCTCAGCCTCAGCTGAAAGAGGGAAAAAAAAGTGCGGGAAAGGAAAACTCTTTGTTTGAAATCAGGAGTTAGAAGTAAACCTTTAAGAGCCTGCCCTGCGAAAGCCCTATAACATAGAGATATAATAACCATATCTCTGTGATCCGAGCGGTCCCAGCTCCGCTACAGTGTCACTTCCGAAGTCCTAACATGTCGAGAACCTGAGATATGATTTGCGCCCAAATGGACGGTCATATCGCATAGATGTTTGATGTTTTCTTGATGGGCTCATTACGCTGGGAAACATGATACCACTGATGAGTCCATACCAGCTTCTCCCATAAAGTTATAGCTAATCTAAGTTTTGTAGCCAAAATATAACTTGGATGAGAGAGGTGGGATCAACCCAGAATGCATCTCTCCGTGATGTCACATAGGAAAGTCTATAAGGCATTCCCTGGCAAAACCAGCTCAGAAGAGCTCCAATCCTTGTGCTGAGCAGAACCCAGATGAGTGGAGACGTGCAGCTCCGCCTCCACCCCCCTTAAAGCCACATGGGATGCCTAACAACAACTGACTGAATGTGAGTGTACCCTCTTCTTTCATCCACTTTGTTTTATACTTGTCTAATGTACATATTTTATGTCTCAATTTTATAGCAACTTTTATCTGTAATCACTGTCCTCTTTCGGAAAATAAATGATTTAATATTTAGCCTGTCTCCATGCTCTAAGAATCGAAGTATACGCCTTTGATAGATAATCGCTACTAATTCAAGGGGTTTGCCACGGACCCTTTTAATTTAACACTGTGAATTAAGCAACCGTGACTGGTGGCAGCGCGTTGTGTACGGCTATTGCGGCTTGCTGGCTGTACAGAAGGGTCTTATATTGCTGAATAAGGGGCTGCGGCCACAGCATTGATAATTCCCTTACTGCAGAAGCCCAATTGCCGGTTCACAACAGGCAGTCCGTCCGGCGACTAATTATCCTAGGTGCAGTTCCCTGACTGACCTGAGGGTAAGGGGGGTGCCGGAGAGCTGCGAGTTCCAAAGTGGAACTGAGAAAGTGGGATATACATAAATCCCCGCAGTACTTGGAAGATTGATAGCAGTGGTGGGGCATCCAAATTAAACTCCCCCTGCGGCAAATTGTAGAGCGAGATTAGCTTGCTGGATATTTTTGGTCACATGGTGCCAGTGGTGGGATAACTAAGATAAGCCCCACTGCGCCTGTGATAGCCGTGTGCCAGCATTGTGTCACGTCCCTCCGTCCGCTGATACACCGGTGTCAGTGGTGGGATTGTGACATAGTGGTGACACAGGGTCCGCTGTCCGTCGCATTTTGGTGGCAGCGGGACCCCGTTAGTCGCCTCCGTATTTGGACGAACGGCGGTGGGCCGTTCGTCACATACTGGTGGCAGAGCGGTGGGATAATCCTAGAGCATTAGTGATTTGGTTTGAGCAATCATTCCTCTCACTAAAAACCTGCAGGGTTCCTGCAGGAATCCTGCATCATAGGTTTTGGAGAACAGACTCAGTGGTTACTAGTCCTGAGACATTAGTGTGTACTTGCAAGTATCCCCCTCCCGTTTCTTCGTTTTTCTTTTTCTATCTTTTATTTGGCAACCATGGCGGCGATGAGAGTAGAGTGGTATCAGCAGCAGAAAAAGGACACCCTAGCTGGGTTATGCACGTACCGAGGCATAGACGCCGCAGGCGGAACCAAAGATCAAATGATCGCGGCTCTAGTGCAGCTGGACAACGACCAGAATCCAGCGGGCGCAGACGTTGGCCCAAGTAACAATGGGGCTGCAGCAGAGGCTCCACTCATGAGCGCTGGCCCCACATTCAATCAGAGCACGCTGGACCCCTACCTGCAAGCGGCCTTGGACGCACTCCCTGCCGAAGACGTCTGCAGCTGATCCAGCAAGCTCGAGAGAGAGAGCAGAGCAGCGAGCCGAGCGGGAGGCGGAGAGACGCGAGCGCCAAGCTGAGGCTGAGAGAGCCGAGCGCCAGGCGCAGAGGGCCCATGAACTGGAGGTGCTCCAGCGGGGTGGGAATGCCCCCACAGCCCGAAGCGGTGAGCCCAGCAGCGTCCAGACTCCTAAACCCCGGCTAGAGCATTTTCCCATGATGGAAAAGGACGGGGACTTGGACACGTTTCTGCGAGCCTTTGAGAAAGCCTGCAGACAGTACCATCTGCCCGAAGACCAATGGGCCAGGTACTTGACCCCAGGGCTAAAAGGCAAAGCTCTGGAGGCGTTTGCTTCTCTTCCGCAAGCGCATGATGATGACTATCGCGCCATAAAGGAGGCGCTGATCGCCAAATATCGGCTGACACCTGAGGTATACCGAAAGAAGTTCCGACACCTCCAACGTGGCCCACACGATAGCTACAGTGATGTGGTGCAAGGACTCAGGACCCACTTTGACCAGTGGATCCATGGACTGTCCGTTGAATCCTTTGAGCAGCTACGGGACCTGATGATCAAAGACCAGTTCCTGCATCTCTGCCCAGCTGAGGTCCGACAGTTCATCCTGGACCGCGAACCAACGAACGCGGACAAAGCGGCGCAGATCGCTGACAACTACGAGGCCAACCGGAAGCCCGAGACGCGGAGGCCAGTCGCCACCAGCTGGAAAGGGGGTAAGCCTGCAACCAACCCCAGTGCCCCAGCTAGCCGTCCCTCCGGAGGCCCAGTCCCTGTTGCCAACAGCAGGCCGGCTACTGACAGTCGCCTGTGTCACCTCTGCAAGCGGCCTGGTCACTTCTCGTACACCTGTCCGGAAAAGCCGAAGAGTCCCCCAGCCAAGGCCTCTGGGCCCAACGCCTCTGTTCTTTTGGTGGGAGGTGTGGTTGGGAGGGCTAACGACAGCGTTCAACCTGTTCAGGTGGGGGCCTGTCTTGCTACAGGCCTCAAGGACTCCGGGGCTGAACGAACCCTCATCCGTCCTGGACTGGCGGCCCCTGAAGAGTTTGTCGAGGGGAAAACCCTGACTGTCACCGGGATTGGAGGCAACCGTTGTCCCTTGCCAGTGGCCCGGGTTTATCTCAATTGGGGTGCTGGGAGTGGGTTGAGGGAGGTGGGAGTGTCTGAAAACCTGCCCACTGATGTTTTATTGGGGACTGACTTGGGGCGGATGGTTGCATACTATGTCCCTGACACCCTTCCCCAAACTGATAATAAGGGTAACGTTACCCCTGATGATGTTGATGAGGGGAAACTGAATGTGTTACCTGCTAATGCCTTGATGAGTAATGATGCAACTAACAACCATTCTTTCCCCAGGTATGATGCTGATGTTGATGTATCTGTGCCGATTGAACCCGTTAACCCTTTCTTTGAAGCGGTAGATGTGTCCACAGGTACCGAAGTGCTCAGCCCCATCACTCTGCGGAGTGAGACGGCTGAGGAACCCCTGGCAGGAGTAAGCAACGGTGCTCAAGGAAATGGGGAGGTGCATGGGGACCATGAGGAAGGTAATGCCATTCAGCTGACCAGTGCCACCGAGGAAGGTAACTGGCCCATAAGTAGCACTGCTCCTGAAGTGTTGGGGGTGGATGGGGAGGTAGAGCCCAGGGCAGCACCGGCTGGTGGGTCTGTAGAAATCCCCAGGGAGGCAGCGTACATAGCCGCTGTCACACGCAGTCAGAGTGCCCAGATCGCAGGTAACGCACTGTCTTCCGGACCCTCTGCTGCTACAGGAGAGACTGAACCAGAGGTGAACCCAGAGCCGGTTCCAGAGGGTCCCAGTAAAGGAGGTACCCTGACATCACTTCTGGCAGCCTCCAGCATGGAGTTCCAGGCTGCTCTGCACTCAGATGCCAGCCTGGAGAAATTGAGAGGTCTCGCCAAGACGCCCACCTCCGAGTCTGATAAGGAGAAGGTGTTCTGGGAACGAGGAAGGTTGTACCGGGAGACAGTACCCGGAAATCCTAAAAAGGAGTGGTTGAGGGAAAGACAGCTGGTCGTCCCCTATCAGTTCAGAACTGAGTTGTTGCGGATTGCCCATGAGATTCCACTCGCTGGACACTTGGGGATCGGCAAAACAAAGGCACGGCTGTCTCAACACTTCTATTGGCTCAAGATGGGGACAGATGTAACACACTACTGCCGCTCCTGTGCCACCTGTCAAAAAGTGGGTAAGGCGGGGCCTGCTCTTAAGGCTCCCCTTATTCCTTTGCCGGTGATAGAGGAGCCTTTCCAGAGAATTGCGGTGGACATCGTAGGCCCGCTGGCCGTCCCCAGCAGCTCCGGAAAGCGCTACATTCTCACTGTGGTAGACTACGCTACCCGGTACCCAGAGGCAGTAGCTCTGTCTTCAACCAGGGCAGATAAGGTGGCTGACGCAGTGGTGACCATCTTTTCAAGAGTAGGATTTCCCAGGGAGATGCTTACCGATCAAGGGCCCCAATTCATGTCTCGCCTAATGGAGGCTCTCTGTGAGAAAATGCAGGTGACGCGCCTGGTATCGAGTCCGTATCACCCACAGACTAATGGTTTGTGTGAACGCTTCAACGGTACCCTCAAACAGATGCTCCGCATACTGGTTGAGACCCAAGGGCGCGACTGGGAGCGGTACCTCCCACACCTGCTGTTCGCTTACAGAGAAGTTCCGCAGGCCTCAACCGGGTTGTCCCCTTCGAGCTTCTGTATGGCAGGCGAGTTCGGGGACCCCTTCGGTTGATAAGAGAATCCTGGGAAGATGAGCCAAACCCCACAGAAGTGTCCATCGTGTATTATGTCATGCGCTTCCGTGACAAGATGCAGACCTTGACGCAGTTGGTGCATGACAACATAACGCAGGCTCAGGCTGACCCGAAGCGCTGGTATGACCAGAACGCCCGGGAGCGGACCTACCAGGTGGGTCAAAAGGTGCGGGTGCTGGTCCCTGAACCAACGGATAAGCTTCAGGCAGCCTGGGAAGGCCCATACATCATCCACCAACAGCTCAACCCGGTCACCTACGTGGTCACGCTTGACCATGCTCGAGGTAGGCGCAAGGCCTTTCACGTCAACATGCTGAAGGCGCACTACGAACGTGAAGCTTGCGTCCTACCGGTCTGCAATCTGCCAGAGGATGGGGAGGAAGATCCCCTCCTGGACATGCTGGCCCAGGCCAAGGCCGATGGGTCCATTGAGGACATGGAGATAAGTGGTTCGCTAACCGTATCCCAGCGGTTGCAGTTGATGGCCACCCTGGAACCCTTCCGGGCCGTGTTCACCAACCAACCGGGGAGGACGGAGTTAGCGGTTCATGAGGTGGACACCGGGAATCACGCCCCATTACGGCGAACACCCTATCGGATCTCTGAGACGGTGCAACAAGTCATGCGCCAAGAGATCGATGAGATGTTAAGGCTGGGGTTGATTCGACGGTCAAAAAGCGCGTGGGCTTCACCTGTAGTCCTTGTGCCTAAAAAGGATCGAACCACGCGGTTCTGTGTGGACTACAGGGGGCTCAACGCCATCACAACCTCTGATGCGCACCCAATGCCGCGCATCGAGGATCTGCTCGAGCAGTTGACAAACGCCAACTACATATCCATCATGGATTTGAGTCGGGGATACTGGCAGATTCTCTTGAGCCTTGAGGCGCAGGAGAAATCCGCCTTTATCACCCCCTTTGGACTGTACGAGTCCACGGTCATGCCCTTTGGCATGAAGAATGCCCCTGCCACTTTCCAGCGGATGGTCAACCACCTGCTTCGGGGACTGGAGGAGTACGCGGAGGCGTAGTAAGACGATATTGCCGTCTTCAGTTCCACCTGGGAGGAACACCTTCAGCACCTCCAGGAGGTGCTCAAGCGTCTTCACCAGGCAGGCCTGACCATCAAGCCGGGGAAGTGCCAGATAGGCATGCACAAGGTCCACTACCTGGGGCACCGGGTAGGCAGGGGTTCCATGAGTCTGGAGCCAGAAAAAGTGGACGCAATCGTGTCCTGGCCCACCCCCAGGACCAAGAAACAGGTGAAGTCCTTCTTGGGCACTGCAGGGTACTATAGGCAGTTCGTACAGGACTATAGCGCCCTTGCCAAACCCTTGACTGACCTCACCAAGCAGAGGCTACCCCAAACAGTCAACTGGAAAGATGACTGTGAGGCGGCTTTCCAAGCTTTGAAAGCAGCCCTGTGCAACTCTCCAGTGTTGAGAGCAGTCGACAGCAGTCGCCCGTTTCTGGTACAGACCGACGCCAGCGAGTTTGGCCTCGGTGCTGTGCTTAGCCAGGTCGATTCGGGGGACCAAGAGCACCCCGTGTTGTATCTGAGCCGGAAACTTTTGCCGAGGGAAGTGGCATACTCGACCATCGAGAAGGAGTGTCTGGCCATGGTGTGGGCACTGCAGCGTTTGCAGCCCTACCTGTACGGGCGCGTCTTCACGGTGGTAACTGACCACAACCCTCTGAGCTGGTTGCACACAGTGTCCGGAACCAATGGAAGGTTGCTCTGCTGGAGCCTTGCCCTTCAACAGTACGACTTTACTGTAAAACACAGGAAGGGCAGTGAAAACGGCAATGCCGATGGGTTGTCCCACCGGGGCGAACCCGCTGAGGTGCGCAATGCCTCCTTAGCGCCCTCTTAAGGGGGGAGGTGTGATGTACAATGTCTGCAAGATATGTTTTCTGTTGCAATGTGCTAAAAATCCTCCATTTTGTAAGAAGCTGCCTGCCAGTGTCTCAGTTACATTGCACACTGCAGCAGCTTCCCTTCCCCCCCAGGTGTTATAAATCAACTTCCTGCCACACCATTTGGCTTCTCTCAGCCTCAGCTGAAAGAGGGGAAAAAAAGTGCGGGAAAGGAAAACTCTTTGAAATCAGGAGTTAGAAGTAAACCTTTAAGAGCCTACCCTGCGAAAGCCCTATAACATAGAGATATAATAACCATATCTCTGTGATCCGAGCGGTCCCAGCTCCACTACAGTGTCACTTCCGAAGTCCTAACATGTCGAGAACCTGAGATATGATTTGCACCCAAATGGACGGTCATATCGCATAGATGTTTGATGTTTTCTTGATGGGCTCATTACGCTGGGAAACATGATACCACTGATGAGTCCATACCAGCTTCTCCCATAAAGTTATAGCTAATCTAAGTTTTGTAGCCAAAATATAACTTGGATGAGAGAAGTGGGATCAACCCAGAATGCATCTCTCCGTGATGTCACATAGGAAAGTCTATAAGGCATTCCCTGGCAAAACCAGCTCAGAAGAGCTCCAATCCTTGTGCTGAGCAGAACCCAGATGAGTGGAGACGTGCAGCTCCGCCTCTACCCCCCTTAAAGCCACATGGGATGCCTAACAACAACTGACTGAATGTGAGTGTACACTCTTCTTTCATCCACTTTGTTTTATACTTGTCTAATGTACATATTTTATGTCTCAATTTTATACCAACTTTTATCTGTAATCACTGTCCTCTTTCGGAAAATAAATGATTTAATATTTAGCCTGTCTCCATGCTCTAAGAATCGAAGTATACACCTTTGATAGATAATCGCTACTAATTCAAGGGGTTTGCCACGGACCCTCTTAATTTAACACTGTGAATTAAGTAACCGTGACTGGTGGCAGCGCGTTGTGTACGGCCATTGCGGCTTGCTGGCAGTACAGAAGGGGCTTATATTGCTGAATAAGGGGCAGCGGCCACAGCATTGATAATTCCCTTACTGCAGAAGCCCAATTGCCGGTTCACAACAGGCAGTCCGTCCGGTGACTAATTATCCTAGGTGCAGTTCCCTGACTGACTTGAGGGTAAGGGGGGCGCCGGAGAGCTGCGAGTTCCAAAGTGGAACTGAGAAAGTGGGATATACATAAATCCCCGCAGTACTTGGAAGATTGATAGCAGTGGTGGGGCATCCAAATTAAACTCCCCCTGCGGCAAATTGTAGAGCGAGATTAGCTTGCTGGATATTTTTGGTCACATGGTGCCAGTGGTGGGATAACTAAGATAAGCCCCACTGCGCCTGTGATAGCCGTATGCCGGCATTGTGTCTCGTCCCTCCATCCGCTGATACACCGGTGTCAGTGGTGGAATTGTGACATAGTGGTGACACAGGGTCCGCTGTCCATCGCATTTTGGTGGCAGCGGGACCCCCGTTAGTCGCCTCAGTATTTGGACGAACGGCGGTGGGCCGTTCGTCACACTGACCACAAAAATTTAGTTTATTTGCAAACTGCCCAGTGGCTGAATTCTCGCCAGGCTAGATGGTCCATGTTCTTCTACCGGTTCCATTTCACCCTCCATTTTCTCTCTGGGGAGAAGAACATTCGGGCTGACGCTCTCTCCCGCTCTGTAGTGTCATCAGAGGAGGAGCCTCGGTTAATTGTCCCTCCAGAGAGCCTGAGGACTGTAGTCTCGGTTTTGCTAGGTCTGTGCCCCGGGGCAAAACTTTTGTTCCATCTAATTTGCGACCGGAGGTTCTCTTTTGGGCTCATTCTTCCAGGGTGGGTGGACATTTTGGGACCAAGAGGACATCCGAGTTCCTGACGATGACGTACTGGTGGCCGCGCATGGCCCGTGACGTTGGAGACTATATTCGGGCGTGTGTCTCCTGTGTCAGGAATCGGTCTCCTCGGCAACGGCCTGCTGGATTACTTTACCCTCTGCCGGTGGCAGACAGGCCCTGGGAGATTGTCAGAATGGACTTCGAGGTGGGCTTACCCAAGTCTCGGGACTGCACCATCATCTGGGTATTCACTGACCATTTCTCCAAAATGGTGCACCTAGTACCTCTCCCTTGGGTACCGTCTGCATGGGCCTTGGTGACGTTGATTATAAAACATGTCTTCCGCTTACATGGTATGCCAGACAAAATTGTCAGCAATCGGTGTCCCCAGTTAGCATCTCAGTTCTGGAGAGAGCTTTGTCGGCTACTCAGCATTGAGCTGAATCTCTCTTCAACTTACCATCCAGAGACGAATGTGTTGGTAGAGAGGGCCAACCAGACTCTGGTTACGTACCTGCAGCATTTTGTTTCGGCCAGGCAGGATGACTGGGCTTCCTTGCTTCCATGGGCAGAGTTTGCGCTGAACAACGCTGTAGCCGATTCCACAGGATAAACCCCATTTCTCCTTAACTACGGCCAGCATCCGCGGGTTCCTGTGCCCATGCCCGTGTCTTCCACTGACTCTAGGGTGGCAGACTGGGCAGTGGAGGCACGTGACATTTGGGACCGCACACAGGATGCCATCCAGGCCTCCAAGGAGAGAATGAGGGTTTCTGCCGATGCTCACCGGCGCCCTGCTCTGACCTTTGCTCCTGGCGACCTAGTGTGGCTCTCCGCCCGTAATATCAGGCTATGGGTCCAGTCCTCTAAGCTTGCTCCTTGCTTTATTGGTCCCTTCAAGGTCCTTGAGCAGGTTAACCTTGTGGTCTATCGTCTGGCATTTCCTCCACACCTGGGTATCACTGACACATTCCACGTGTCCCTCCTTAAGCCCGTTCACATGTCCCGGTTTTCGGAGTCATCTACCGGGACATCAAGCTTGTCCTCGGATGAGTACGAGGTGAAAGTCATCATGGGGTGTAAGGTGGTACAGGGCAAAAATATTATCTAGTGGACTGGAAGTGTCCCTCAGCTCACTGCAGCTTTTGAACAAAGTAAGGCTCAAGGAGGGGGTCCTAGGAGGTGGGTAATGTTAGGCGTCGAGTTTCTCCCACTGCACAGGGGGAGTCTCGAGCCATGTCCTCTGCGGTCTCCCATTCCTCTACAGCCGCAGAGGTTCCTGCTCAGTGGAGATGTCGGTCCTAGCATCTTGCCCAGGATAATGTTAGGTGTCTGGTTGCTACTCCAGGCTCAGCTTTTGTACCATGCATGAGTCAGCGGCGAGCAGATGCTCCTAGGACTAAGTCCTGCTTTTCTCCTGCTGAGCATGCCCATGGGACAACCTCTCATTGGAGGTCGGAGGTCACATGCTCAGGTCCTATTGCAGCTCAGATTGGGCCATCAGGAGGGTCCCAGAAGGCTGCGTCTATAAATGGATTGCACGACCGCACGGCCGTGCACTAATATAGAAAAAGATTAGACCAGGTGGAGTGAGTGTTAATGTTAGGCGTCGGATACCTGACAATGCACAGCAGGAATCCAGAGCCGTACATCCAGCTGTCTCCCATTCCACTCCGGGTTCTGCTCAGCAATCACGGCGAGCCAGGCGTTCTGCTCAGATTCGTTCTGTCAGCATGGATACTTCTGCCACCTCTGGTGCAGCAATCTTAACGCAACCTGCTCTGCAGGTAACCGCTCCAGAGGCTAAGTCCTCGTGCCGTGCTACTGGGCATGCCCGCAACCTGACCTCTCAGTGGAGAGCAGGGGTCACATGCTCAGGTCCTGTGTCGGATCTGATTGGTCCTTCCCAGGTTACTGGAAGGTCCCGGAAGCGCATGGCTATAAAAAGCCCGCATGGCGGCTCGGCCATGCGCTAGTGTAGCATATTATGCTGTGTGTGAAAGTTGATGGATGCATGTTCTGGTGACTGACTTATTTGAAACCCCCTTCCGTTTGATATTACGAATGGTGACAGAGTGTTGGTTTTAGTCAGCTCCAGTTAGTGGCAAGCTAAGCGCCACTGTGCTCCTGCACTGCACACTAGCGTCCGACGGTGTCCGGCCTCCCGGCGCCGTTGTCTAGCGGCTATACTTTTCGCCGCGCTGCAGTAGCAGAAGTTATTGGCATTCGCAGCTGCGACGCCACACGCCAGCTGGTCCTGTGGAGTTAACAGGCCCAGCGATCCTTCCTAATTTGTATTAGGGCGTCTCTGTGGGTTAACAGAGTCCGCCTTCACTCCTTGGGTGACGTTAACCCGAGTGCAGTACTTCGCCAGCTAGTGAGTCTGCCATTGTCCAGCAGCGGTCTTGTCACCTACCGCACGGTGGACCCTGGGCGGCGAACGCACCTTCTATTATTTATATTTGGTGCCTTCCGCCGATCCTAACATTACACTAGCGCCAGGGTCTGGCTGGTAATGGCAGACATGCAGCAGCTGCAGTGCTACATTCGGCAGCTGGAGAGCAGGTTGGCGGCTATTGAGAGCGCCAACTCAGCTGTGAATGCTGCGCTAGCTGCTGCTCAGACAGTCACTGAGGCTGTCTCACGGGTGCTCACACTTTTGCCCACGCCGACAATTTCTCGCCTACCGCTCCCCGACAAGTTTTCGGGTGACAGCACCACCTGTAGGGGATTCGTCAGTCAGTGCTCAATTCAGCTCGCGTTACAGGCTGCACAATTTCCTACATAGCGGGCTAAGGTAGGATTTATTGTGTCATAATTGTCTGGCAGGGCATTAAAGTGGGCCTCACCACTGTTGGAACGTGATGATACTATAGTTCAGGGTGCTGCTTAGTTCCTCGCGGCCCTGAAGCAGGTCTTTTTGGGACCACGGATCACACACGACACCTCTCTCCAATTACTATCCCTAACACAGGGGTTACTCTCGGTTAGCCATTATGCCGTCCGGTTCCGGACATTGGCTTCCGAATTAGAATGGCCAGACAAAGCATTGGTCCAGATGTTTTGGAGAGGGATAGCTGGGCACGTCAAAGACGCTCTAGTTACCAGAGAGGTTCCCACGAGTCTGGAGGAATTGATTGCCGTCTCCACTCGCATTGACCTCCGGTTTACAGAGCGCGGGTTGGAACGTGCACAATTCAGACGTAGGGTTAATTTTGGCTCCCACCTTCACCGAGCCACTAATATACCCCGCACAGGAGCTTTCATCCTCCGAATCTATGGAGGTGTCTCGCACCGGCCCAAAGCCACGAGCCACTTCCTGTGGCCGTAGGTGGTGGTCAGTCTAGTATGAAACCCTTTTCACCCAAACTGGTTTTCAGGGGCACCTTAGATAGTGGGGCCTCCACCCGGAAGGCAGAGGTTACCGTGGATTCCGGGGTTGAAGGGAACTTTATGTCCTCGACCTTTGCTCAGAAACACGCTATCCCTTTGGTGCTACTGCCACAACCTCTGACTATCAGGGTGGTAAATGCGGCACCTTTACCATCTCAGGTGACCCACCAGACAGCTCCACTTGGTCTCTCTATCTCACCATCTCATCGTGAGATTCTGTCCCTGCTCATTTTGCCAGATGCGACCAGGTGCTCCTCAGAGTTCCCTAGCTCCGTTGTCACTCCCCTCATATTGATTGGGCTTCAGGGAGTATACTGGGTTGGAGCAAGGACTGTGAGGGAAGGTGTCTGAGGGGCAGTGTTCAAGTAGCCTCCACTGAAGTGCCTGCGGATCTCTCCGCGCTTCCTAAACCCTACCACCAGTACGCGGACGTCTTCTCTAAGAAGTCTGCGGAGATGCTTCCGCTCACTGTCCTTACGATTGCCCAATAGACCTTATGCCAGGCATAGAATCTCTTAGAGGCTGTGTGTACCCGCTATCTCTCCCCGAGACGGAGGCTATGTCTCAATATATCCGGGAGAACCTGGCTAGAGGTTTTATCAGAAAGTCGGTTTCGCCGGCTGGTGCAGGGTTCTTCTTCGTTCAGAAGAAGAGCAGAGAGTTACGTCCCTGCATTGACTACAGAGGTCTCAATGCCATAACAGTAAAAAATAAATATCCCCTTCCGCTGATCTCTGAACTGTTTGACAGGTTGTGAGGGGCCAGGATCTTTACGAAACTAGATCTACGGGGGCATACAACCTGATTCGCATTCGCGAGGGAGATGAGTGGAAGACAGCCTTTAATACCAGGGACGGCCACTATGAATATCTGGTCATGACCTTCGACCTGTGTAATGCGCCTGCTGTCTTCCAGGATTTTGTCATCGACGTCGTCCGCGACATGCTCTCTACCTCGGTGGTGGTTTATCTGGATGACATCCTCATCTTCTCGCCAGATTTGACTACCCACCGGAGAGACGTCTGCAGGGTCTTTGACCGTCTACGGGTGAATTCGCTTTTCGCCAAGCTGGAAAAGTGCCAGTTTGAGCAGGAGTCCTTGCCGTTCCTGGGCTACATCATCTCGGCCCAGGGATTGGCTATGGATCCAGCCAAACTGCAAGTGGTAATGGACTGGCAAGAACCCCATTGTTACACCGCTTCGCCATACTCACCCGGCCTCTGCTCCCACGCCGCAGTCAGCCTCTCTCCACCTGACGGCCGCGGCGGTCACCTGAGATGGGCTCACGACAGATGCCATCCCTGCATGCTATGCGCATGCGCAATAGGCAGTGGCCACGCCTCCTTCCTGCTTCTTATGCTCCGGCCGTGCCCTGACCCGGAAGCACCTTTGGACCAATGGCTGAAGAGACGGGGCCATATCAGGCCGCTTCCCCCTGTGGGAGGCGCCTGATCGTTGTGTTTCCTAGCACTCTGGCCTCGCTTCATCGTGTGCACTCTGCTCCTGCAGTTCCGTTCTCGGCTGCTCCCCGCAGCAGCTTCTCAGTCCTGCTACCCTTGTTCCTTGTTCTCTTCCGCAGTTCTGTCTCCAGTGTTCCTGCCGTCCTACTCCAGTCCTGCTTCCAGTGCTCCTGCCGTCCTGCTCCGGTCCTGCCTCCAGTGTTCCTGCTGTCCTACTCAAGTCCTGTCTTCAGTGTTCCTGCCGTCCTACTCCAGTCCTGCCTTCAGTGTTCCTGCCGTCCTACTCCAGTCCTGTCTCCAGTGTTCCTACTCCTGTCATTCCTTCTCATTCCAATTCTCTGTCTCGCTACATTCCGGCCTCCTGGTTCCAGTCTTGTTCTGTCATATTTTACTCCAGTCTCAGTCTTACTCCGGTCCATCCTGAGCCACCCCTCTCGGTACCGGCTACCGTGGTACTCGAACCCCTGGGCCTGCTCCTAACGGTCCCTGCATAGGGGTCTGTTCCACCTGGCAGCTTGCCCGGGGTCCCTCGGTGCCACGGTCCAGAGGGTCCACTCCCGAAGTCTCCTGCTCCAGACCACCCACGCTAACACCCATTAACTCAAAGCGGTGCAGTGCTTTCTGGGGTTCATCAATTATTACCACCAGTTTATACCACACTTTTCCTCACTGGTTGCTCCTTTGGTTGCTCTCACAAAGAAAGGAGCTAACCCCAATGCTTGGACTGAACAGGTCTCCAAGGCCTTCTCGGCTATAAAATCTTATTTTGCTGGCGCTCCCATTTTACATCGTCCCGATGTGAATAAACCGTTCATACTGGAGGTAGATGCCTCTTCCGTCGGTGCAGGAGCAGTCCTTTTCCAAAAGGATGCTCAAGGTCGGAAGCATCCCTGCTTCTTCTCAAATACCTTCTCACTGGCGGAGAAGAATTACTCCATCGGTGACAGGGAATTGCTAGCCATGAAATTGGCCTTTTCTGAGTGGAGACATCTCCTGGAAGGAGCTCTCTTCCCCTTCCAGGTATATACGGACCATAAGAATCTGGTCTACTTACAGACGGCCCACCCCTTGAACTCTTGTTAGGCAAGATGTTCGCTCTTTTTTTTCCCGCTTCCGCTTCACCCTGCATTATCTATCAGGAGAGAACGTCTGTGCGGATGCTCCCTCACGCTCGGTGGTTTCTGTGGAAGAAGGAGAGGCTGAGCCTCGGTTAATTCTCCCGCCAGAGAGTTTCACGACCGTGGCTCCAGTGGCTCTCGAGTCAGTGCCACCAGGCAAGACCTAAGTGCCTCCGCAGCTACGGCCGGAGGTCCTCGCCTGGTCACACGCCTCCAGGGTGGGTGGTCATTTTGGCAATAAACGGACCACCGAACCCCTGGTGAGGTCATATTTGTGGCCGCATATGGCTCGAGATGTTAAGGAATATGTGCAAGCATGCGTTTCGTGTGCTTGGAACAGACCCTCTAGACAGATGCCGGCGGGGCTGTTGTATCCTCTGCCAGTGGCGGATAGACCTTGGGAGATGGTTGGCATGGACTTCGTGGTTGGCCTGCCCAAGTCTGGTGGCAGTACGGTCATCTGGGTGGTCACCGACCATTTTTCCAAAATGGTGCATCTGGTGCCACTCGCACTGTTGCCTTCCGCTCGTGGTCTTGCCACTTTGTTCATTATGCACGTATTCCATTTACATGGCATGCCGGACAAAATCATGAGTGACCGAGGTCCCCAGTTTGTGCCTCGGTTTTGGAGGGAACTCTGCAGCTTACTCAGCATCGAGCTAAATCTGTCCTCCGCTTACCATCCCGAGACGAACGGCTTGGTCGAGAGAGCCAATCAGACCTTGATCATCTACCTGCGGCATTTTGTCTCTGCCAGGCAGGATGACTGGGCATCCTTGCTACCATGGGCGGAATTTGCCCTAAACAATGCGGTGGCTGATTCCACTGGTCAGACGCCCTTTCTCCTGAACTACGGCCAACATCCACGCGTCCCTGTCCTGATGCCAGTGTCCTCCGCTGACTCCAGGGTAGCAGACTGGGCAGTGGAGGCCCGGGACATTTGGGATCACACTCAGGATGCTATCTGTGTCTCTAAAGAAAGGATGAGGGCATCCGCTGACACGCATCGGCGATCCGCTCCAAGCTTCTCCCCTGGCGACATGGTGTGGCTCTCCACCCGAAATATCAAACTGCGGGTCGAGTCCCCCAAGTTTGCTCCGCGATACATTAGACCTTTCAAGGTTCTCGAGCGAATTAGCTTGGTCGTCTACCATCTGGCTCTTCCTCCACATTTAGCCATTTCAGACATGTTCCATGTGTCCCTCCTCAAACCAGTTCACATGGCCCGGTTTTCTGAGTCATCGGCCGGGTCATCAGACTTGTTGTCTGACGAGTTTGAGGTTAATGCCACAGTGGGGCGCAAGATTGTGTGTGGCAAAAAATTTTATTTGGTGGATTGGAAGGGTCATGGGCCCGAGGCTCGAACCTGGGAGCCGGTGGAAAACATCCACCCACTACTCCTGATCGCGGCCTTTGAGCGCAGTGAGGCACAGAGGGGGGGTCTTAGGGGGGGTAATGTTAGGCATCAGATTCCTGACACTGCACAGTAGGAATCCAGAGCCGTACATCTTCCGCTCAGGGTTCTGCTCAGCAATCACGGCGAGACAGGCGTTCTGCTCAGATTCGTTCTCTCAGCCTGGATGTTGCTGCCACCTCTGGTGCAGCAATGGTATCGCAACCTGCTCTGCAGAGAACCGCTCCAGAGGCTAAGTCCTCGTGCCATGCTACTGGGCATGCCCGCAACCTGACCTCTCAGTGGAGAGCAGGGGTCACATGCTCAGGTCCTATTGCAGCTCAGATTGGGCCATCAGGAGGGTCCCAGAAGGCTGCGTCTATAAAAGGATTGCACGACCGCACGGCCATGCGCTAATATAGAAAAAGATTACACCATGTGGATTGAGTGTTAATGTTAGGCGTCGGATTCCTGACACTGCACAGCAGGAATCCAGAGCCGTACATCCAGCGGTCTCCCATTCCGCTATGACCGCTCAGGGTTCTGCTCAGCAATCACGGTGAGCCAGGCGTTCTGCTCAGATTCGTTCTGTCAGCCTGGATGTTGCTGCCACCTCTGGTGCAGCAATGTTAGAGCAACCTGCTCTGCAGGGAACTGCTCCAGAGGCTAAGTCCTCATGCCGTGCTACTGGGCATGCCCGCAGCCTGACCTCTCAGTGGAGAGCAGGGGTCACATGCTCAGGTCCTGCGTTGGATCTGATTGGTCCTTCCCAGGTTACAGGAAGGTCCCAGAAGCGCATGGCTATAAAAAGCCCGCATGGTGGCTCGAAAATGCGCTAGTGTAGCATATTATGCTGTGTGTGAAAGTTGATGGATGCATGTTCTTGTGACTGACTTATTTGAAACCCCCTTCCCTTTGATATTACGAATGGTGACAGAGTGTTGGTTATAGTCAGCTCCAGTTAGTGGCAAGCTAAGCGCCACTGTGCTCCTGCACTGCACACTAGTGTCCGGCCTCCCGGCGCCGTCGTCTAGCGGCTACACTTATCGCCGCGCTGCGGTAGCAGCAGTTATTGGCATTTGCGGCTGCGATGCCACACGCCAGCTGGTCCTGTGGAGTTAACAGGCCCAGCGATCCTTCCTAATTTGTATTAGGGAGTCTCTGTGGGTTAACAGAGTCCGCCTTCACTCCTTGGGTGACGTTAACCCGAGTGCAGTACTTCGCCAGCTAGCGAGTCTGCCATTGTCCAGCAGTGGTCTTGTCACCTACCGCACGATGGACCCCGGGCGGCGAATGCACCTTTATTTTATCTATTATTTATATTTGGTGCGTTCCGCCATCCCTAACAGTTGTATGCATGAATGAATGTCTCTGGTGAATGACTCATTATAAAACCCCGACCCTTGGTGCGCATGTGTTGTGTAGCCTAGCCTGCTAGTGCCCAGGCTGAGGTCCAGGTAGAGGCAGAGTCAGAGACTGGTAGCAGCATCCACCGGTGGCTTTGTCTGTATGCCACGGTGCACATAGTCTGCACTCCTCGGTAGTCATCATTCACTAGAGGCGTCCGCAGGTGTGACGCCGCATGCTCAGTAGGTCTAGAGGGACTCACACCTTGTGTCCTTGGGGCTGAGTTCTGTGACCATTTACTGAGCACTCGGCAGCACTCTCTTGCCGAGTGCTGTGTGTTTTAACAAGCTCCGGCATTTATGTTCCGTGGTACTGCGGCTCTGCGACATAACAGAGTCCGCTCCTGTTCACACCGGGTGACGTTAACCCGCGTGTGACCTTTTCTATACCGCTATATACATCCGCCATTACTAAGCAGCAGTTTACCACCTCTGCACGGTGGACCCCGGGCTGCGAACACACCTTACTATTATTTTATTCTTTGGTGTGTTCCACCAGCCCTAACAGCATCAAAGGTGCGGGGACAGGGGGAATCAAAAGTATGACTAGAATACTTAGGTAACACACAATTCAATGATATCTTTACATGATATCTCAAAAAATGGGTGACAGATTCCCTTTAACAACCCTATCTGGCCATGTGGTGTGTGACACATAAGCAGACCCATCTTGTTTCATTTATGAAGGAGGAACTTTTAATGTCACAGAGACTATTTTTACTGGTGCATCAGTGTTAAGGGGGTGCTATGTGACTTTCCCTTTAACTAATGTATATGTGTAAAATGTGTTGTTGCAGTAATAAAGTAATGTAGGGACAGCATAGGTATGTAGTTAGGACATTGGGACACTATGGAGCACTGTAGGATATAAGTCATTGCCATAGATATAGAGAAATGTAGATAGGATAGCAGTCTTCCCATCAGAGGCAAATCTGTAATGAAATCCACGGACAAATAAGTACATAGTCTTTTTGAAATAGGCAATGAATCAAATTCCCCAGCCGACCGGCAATGATAGACTTTGGCACACGCATAGACTACACAAGCAGATACAAAATCTTTAATATCCTTATGCATGGATGGCCACCAAAAAAGTCTAGCGATGGCTTTTCTTATGGCAGTAACCCCAGGATGGCCACTTAAATCAGAATCATGAAATTCCTGTAACCGCTAAACCTACAGCCAGGCATGGTTGTGTGTGACAATGGCCAGAACCTGGTGGCAGCTCTGAGGCAAGGTGAGGTCACACACGTACCATGTCTGGCCCATGTGCTTAACCTCGTGGTTCAGTGGTTCCACAAAACCTACTCGGAGCTCGCAGGATCTGCTTGTCAAAGTACGCCGCCTGCTTGCCCATTTTAGAAAATCAGCTACAGTTTCCGCTGCCTTTGCCATGATTCAGCAGCATTTGCAGCTTCCATGTCGCTGACTGGTGTGTTATATCTCCACAGGTTAGAATTCTACACTGCAGATGTTGGGAAGGATTTGAGAGCAGAAGAGGGCAGTTGTTGACTAGCAACATCAACATGGCCGTTTGTATTCAGTTCAGACTCCACACATAAGACTTTAGGAGTGGACATGGATGTCAGACATATGTATCATCCTCCAAAACTTTGAGGAATCCACCAAGATAGTTGTTGGTATATGCAACAGCTGTGGACTTCTTTGTTTATGTAACAGAGGACTTTATGCTGATCTGACAATAGATGGCGATGTTGTGTAAAATTTCCTTGCTTAATGTATTGTAAGAGAAAAAGTCTCTCTTGTTACTCTCAGTTTTTTTTGTACTACTCCCCGATGCAGCATTGTATGACTGTGCAATTTTTCCTTTACCTCATGCTCTGACACATAAAAGCTTGTTATCCCATGTAATCTGCTCTGTGAAGTTTTCTACTGCAACTGTGGGTATCCATGAGCTATACAACATGCTATGCACCAGGTTATGGGCCCAGGCACAGAGAATCCCAGAAACCGAGAATCCCAGACACAGAGTATCCCAGACACCACAGATCCCAGGCACTGAGGATACCAGAAACCCAGGACACCAGAACTCTCAGCAAGACCCTGTTGAATGCCGAAGAATTCTTCAGTTAAATTCCCTACATACAAGTAAGACAAATTAAAGATGATGAGTAGCACAGAGCTAAAACTTACAGTAGCTAAGCTGAATAATGAGTTCTGGAAGTTCAAAGTAGAGTTGTTATTGTCTAAAGATGATTTATGTGAAGTAATTTCTACAGATAGACCTGATGAAGATAATCAGACATGGGATAGAAAAAATAGGCAAGCAAAAGCTACCATCAGGCTAATAGTGGATGATGCTCAATTAATCCACATAAGGAATGAGGATACAGCAAAGGGAATGTGGGAGACAATGAGAAAGCTACATGAAAGACCCAGTTTAAATCGCCGTTTATTTCGGTTTAGAAAACTTTACAGTATGAGACTAAGTGCAGACAATGACATGCAGAAGCACATATTCTCTATTATGGAAGTGATATCACAGCTGAGATCAATTGGTGAAGATATTTAGGAAAGCCATGTAGCAGCAATATTATTGTGCAGTTTACCGAATTCCTATACTGTTTTAATAAATGCACTAGAGACAAGACCTGAAACAGACATTACATTAGAATTTGTGAAGACCAGACTCATAGATGAATATCAAAGAAGGAAAGAACAAACAAATGATTCTTCTACTGAAAAAGATAATGGAAATGCTTTTAAAGCTACAGAATAAAAAAACCCCTATAATAAAGAGACAAGAGAATGTTTCAGATGTAAGAAAAAGGGACATTTAAAGAAAGACTATACTATGTGGAAAGCAAAGCAGAAATAACACCATTGGAATAATACACAGAAGGCGAAAAACACAATTTCTGGTTCATGTGAAAATCATTGGAATGGCTCATTTAAAGTAACTGATAAGAAATCATCATTGGTTGGTTTATTGACTCAGGAGCAACAAGTCACATGACAAGTAATAAAAATTTCTTTACTGAGTTTAATTTAAATAAGAAGGAAGTCATTTATCTTGCAGATGGAAGCAAAATAACTGCAGAAGGTGTTGGGCAAGGAATGGTAAACTGTTCAAACAAGTTTGGGCACGATTCAAAAATACTTGTACAGGATGTGTTATATGTTCCAGAATTAGAAGGCGGATTGTTATCTGTAAAATGTCTAACAGCTAAAGGACTTATTGTAAAATTCAAAGATGATGAATGTACAATCCTAGCAGGAAATAAGGTAATAATCAATGTCAAAGCAGATGAACAATTATATCATCTAGACACATTAAAGGAACAGATGAAGTTGTGTACACATGATCACAAGAATTGTATTCACATGTGGCATAGACGGCTAGGACACAGACATCCTGAAAGTATAATGGAGCTACAAAGGAAAGATTTGACAAAGAATCTATTAATATCTGATTGCTCAATTACCGTAAGATGTGAATGTTGTATAAAATCTAAAGCCACAAGGATATCTATTTCTAAAGAAAGTGAAACAAAAAGCAAAAGACCATTTGATTTGGTGCATAACTGATGTTTGAGGACCCATGAAAGTGACTACATCAGGAGGCAATAGATATATGGTGACTTTTATAGATGACTACTCAAGATACACTGTCACATACTTGATCGAGAACAAAAGCAAAGGTTTCAATAAGCTAGTAGACTACGTGACAAAGTCAAATAACAACTTTCAGAGGAAAGAAATTGTCATTAGAATTGATAATGGAGTTGAACTTACAGGACACGAAATAGAAAACTACTTAAGACAAAATTGTATAGAACATCAAAAGACTGCTCCATATACACCAGAACAAAATGGAGTAGCAGAAAGGAAAAACAGAACTGAAACGATAAGGTGTATGCTGACAGATTCCAAACTACCAGAGAAATATTGGGATGAAGCAGCAATGACAGCTACATTTCTACAAACCGACTTTTCTCCAGAAAACTAAAAAGAAAACTCCATATGAACTGTGGCAAGGTATGAAACCAAGTATCAATCATTTAAGAGTTTTTGGTTGTAAAGTTTTTGTATTTATTCCATCAGAAAAATGTTCCAAACTTCAAAAGAGGTCCATACTGTTGAAGGAATATTTGTTGGATATAGTGAAAATTGCAAAGGATATAGAATCCTAGATCCCAAAACAGACAAAGTTACGGTGAGTAACAGTGTGACATTCATTGAGGATCTAAATGAAGGCACTATGATTTCACTGGAAACAAAAAATGAGAAAAACAGCAGTGATATAGCTGAAGGAATATAAGAAGAGACGGAAGATCCGGCACTGAAGACTTGATAAAATCCACAGGAAACTTTATTCACATATTTTCATAATAAAAACAGAAAGGGGAAGAAGACCCCCACGCCTTATGCGTTTCGAACCTCACAATAGGTTCTTCTTCAGAGGCATAAAACAAAAAGAATTGCAAACTAGTTATAAACATTCTCAACCAATCGAGAGACTCCACACATGTGTGTAATCAAAGAGGCAGGCAATTAAGCCCTCAGCTTACCGGTGGAGTCACTCCCTTGCTTGAAAAAAACACCTGAACACCAATAGACAAAACACATAAAGTATACAAAAAGATGTGCATTATGTACGTATAAATATGTAAATACATGACAAATTTCAAATAACATATTAATCTTATTTATAATACATAGAAATTCACAATCCTCAAAGAAGAAAGAAGAGAAAAAAAAACCTCAATACTCAATAAAAATACATGAGATCATTTCTATAATTTAAACCTTGCGGGTACCATGCATCAAGCGTAAGTATCCAGAACGCTTCCTGACAATGTAGTAAATGTTCCCAGTCACCCCCTCTGGGGGGTTTCGCTACCCGTTCTATTCCCTTTACTTTGAGACTACATAAATTGCCCCCATGTATTTCAAGAAAATGTTTAGATAAGCCGGACACATTCCTGCGACAGGACATGGACTCTGGATTAGAGGCAGTAATGTGCTCACTTAATCTCCTCTTCAAACTACGTGTGGTACAACCAATATAATAAATACCGCACAATGTGCACTCTGCCATATACACTAAATGAGTGGTATGGCAGTTCACATAGGTTTTAATTTTATAAGTTTGTTGTGTGCTATAATTAACAAATCTATCTGTGATATTCATATAATGGCACAAGCTGCACAATTTTTCGCCACACATATAATTACCCAAATAATTTAACCATGTAGGTTTAGTGCGATCAGACAAACACAACAAGGGGGACAAAAAAATTACTCAAATTTTTAGCCCTCTTTAGAACACGCCTATATCCTCCAGCTAATATTTGCGATAAAACCGGATCTTGGTGCAGCAGGGGAAGATGTTTATGTAGAATTTTAATAACACCCTTATAGTCTGAACTAATAGTGACATAGGATGTTGAACAGGGCCATTAAGAAAGTGGATAACAAAACTAGGAACAGTTTATTACAAAGTAGCACATTACATATTAATCAAAATAAATATATTCCTACTTTCTCAACCGCTTTTAGTTCAGACTATAAGGGTGTTAAACTGAAACTGTCTACAAGTGATAAATGCATTTTAACTGGATGCGTTAATGCATATTGGACTGGAGATCCAACTGACATGAAAATCTGCCAGTGGCTATCTTTTCTTTCTTTCAGGCGGACCAATTAGTTGGACTAGTAAAAAACAATCAATAGTAATGCTGTCATGAACAGACGCAGAATCTGTTGCTGCATCACATGTGAGTCAAGAAGTTCTATGGTTAAGTCAATTGCTAACAGACCAAGGACAACCACAGTTGGAACCAACAAAAATAAATAAGGACAATCAAGGATGTCTTGTTCTTGCTCTGATGGAAAGAGTTAACACAAGAATCAAGCACATTGATGTGAAGTATCATTTCTAGAGGGATCACCAGGAACAAGGAATCATGAAATTAGAATATTGTCCAACTGAAGATATGACAGCAGATATTTTCACAAAGGCATTGAATGCTGAAAAACATCAGAGATTAATGAAGAAAATAGTTTTGACTGAATAAGTCCTTACTGCTGGGAAAGGGTGTTGGCATATGCAACAGCTGTGGACTTCTTTGTTTATGTAAAGGAGGACTTTATGCTGATCTGACAATAGATAGCGATGTTGTGTAAAGTTTCCTTGCTTAATATATTGTAAGAGAAAAGGTCTCTCTTGTTACTTTCAGTTTTGTTTTTGTACTACTTCCTGATGCAGCATTGAGGATCAAAGAGGATGCATTGCAGGCAAAGCAAGATGAGATAGAGCAAGGAACCAAACAGACTGATTACACATAGACCAGCATCATCTCATACCAACTTGGATTGGGTGACAATGAGGAAGTGGAGGAGGAGGAAGAACAGGAGCTAGTTTCATGTGCTATAGATGGGACTACCTCTACAACTGTCATACCGTCTGTTCAGCATGGATTGCATGAGGACAGGGAGGAGGAGGAGAGCATGGTCAGTCGTCCTTTTGGTGAGGACACAGAAATCTTGCCTGTTAGCAGTCTGGCACGCATGGCAATGTTTATGTTACACTGCCTTTCCCATGAACCTCACATTTGCAAAATTTGGGTGACAGTCATTACTGGTTGGTGACACTTCTAGACCCATGCTACAAGGAAAAGTTTCTATCTCTTACTCCCAAGGCAGACAGGTCTACTAAAATGGGGCAGTACCAGAAGGCTCTTGCAGAATTATTAAAAAAAAATCCCATCTGAAAACGCTGGCGGAAGACGACACAGTTCCTTGGACAACCAAGGAGAACAGGTGAGAGAGACACAACTTATATCCAGCAGAGGCAGGGGAACACTTTCAAAGTTCTAGGAGAGTTTTCTCAGACCCTCCCATTGCACAGGCCCTGAGGCGCAGGGTACTCTCACAAGGAGTGCAAAGATTGGGATGATACTGAGGGAGTACCTTGCTGACCTTACCAACATCCTCCGTGATTCACCTGTGCCTTATAATTAGTTGGTAGCCAAGCTGGACACGTGGCATGAACTGGGTCTCTATGCCTTGGAGGTTCTGGCCTGCCCTGCCGCTAGCATTTTGTTAGAGCAGGTTTTTAGTGCCTTGGCTGAATTACAACTGATAAAAAAGTAAGGAAAAACATTGAGTTTGCATCAGAACCAGTATCTGTGTCCGCTATTCTATCTTCGGGCACTGAAAGCAAGTGTGCAAGAGCTGGGTTGTACCGCAATGGAATACCTGACCGTTCGCCAGCAACAAGAACAGGTTTACTGGTAGATGTTAAAGATATTCCTGTGGGAGGAGGTCAGGACACCAGAGCCCCGATGTCCTTGTGCCATGGTTAGGACATGGTTAATGTCCTGTTCTCACAGGGTTATCTTTTGCCGGCCTCTCTTTGGATCTGGGAGGGGTATTTATTCTCACTCCAAACTAGCATTCTCTGTCAGTTATACTGCTGTTCTGGTGTGTCTGACCCCCTGGTGTGCGTGTACTCTGCTTTGTTTGTTTGCTTCCCGTGTATGACCCGGCTTGTTCCTTCACTCTGTACTCTGTCTCTCGTTTTTGCACAATTGTCTTTTCTGGTTCTGACCTACTGGCTTGGCTATCGTTACTCCGTTACAGGTTACCCCAATTGTACCGTCTAATGCCCGTTCTGGTTTTCTGACCTATTGCTACGTCCTGACTGTCCTTTCTGTCTAACCCTTTGGTACTGTCGTGCGATCTAGTGCTTTGACCTCAGCTTGATCTGGTTTCTGTCTCTGTCTATGCCCCTTGGTAACATTGTCCTGTAGTTACCTTTCTAGGAGTTTCTCTGCAGCTCCTAGCTCTGTGGAGTTTAGGCCACGCCCCCAGCAGTCACGTGCTTCAGATCCTGGAGCATGCATTGTCACCACTGCTGCCCACTCTGCAGGTATCTTTGTGCACAGTCTTTGTACTCAGGACACGCGCACTGGCTCAGTGAGCAAGTGCAGTGCGGTGTTCCTGACATTATAACTAACCGTTTCAGTTTTTTTTTCCTCTGAAGAGAAAAAAAAAAAGGTGTGTTATACTCATGGATCCCATACAAGCTTTGGCTGATCAGGTCAAGCACCTGACCCAAATGCTCCATAAACTCAATGTGGAACAGCGCACGATGGCCCATACCCAGCAACAGTTGGTGGCTACTGTGCAGGGGGCTGTCGATGCAGGGGCTTCTAGTTCTGGGGGTAGAGATGTGTCATTAGCGTCCCCCGAATCTCCGGTCAAATTGCCCGACCCTTTCTCAGGGGATAAAAAGGAGTTCAGATCTTTCAGAGAAGGATGCAAGCTTTTTTTTTTTCTCTAAGGCCCCGCTCCTCCGGGGATGAGTTCCAGAGGGTGGGGGTCATTATTTCCCTACTTCGGGGGCTCCGCAAGCATGGGCTTTCTCACTGTCTTCCTCTGCTCCTGAACGTATGTCAGTGAACTCGTTCTTTGAGGCTCTGGGGCACATCTATGACGAGCCTGATAGAGTACGTACGTCTATGACGAGCCTGATAGAGGATATGGTGATGAGTGTGACACAGGGGAGGCACTCTGCTGAATGGTTCTGCTCAGAGTTTAGACGTTGGACCGCCGAAGTATCCAGGAATGACGACGCCCTGAGGGGGTTGTTTCGCAGGGGCCTTTCTGACCGTCTGCAGGACACTCTGGCATTACATCCGCTGTTGTGAGTTCATTTTCCCCTTCATCACTGAGGTCTGGTGAACTCCCTATTCTGGTGAAGGATGGTAATGAGCCTGATTATCAGGCACCTGAGCCTGATGAGGATGACTGGCTGAGTGGAGTCACGGACTGGATATAAGGCTTCCGACGCCCTTCTGCCCTGCGAGTGATTTCTCTGTGGACTTCTAGGACACCAGTCTGATTCCTGCTCCTCTAAGCTAAGTTTTTCTGCTTTGCCTGTTTGCATTAGTGTTTAGTTTTTGTTTTCCTTGCTTTTCTGGATTCTGCCATTCCCTGCTGGGGTGAGCTGAATCTCCTTTTGCCTGTAGCTCTGTCTTCAGAATATTCCTGAGTACTGACATAGCTTTTTGAAGCCTAGCGTCTTCAGGGCCTTTTTCACTGTCAGTCTGTTGGCTCTTATTTTCATAGGGTTTTTCACGGATTGCAGACAGCAGCCTTCCTGTCCTTTCCTATGTAGGTAGTTTGCTCAGTCTATCTTTCTGTCTGTGTTAGTGTTTTCATCTTGCTTCACAGTCATTATATGTTGGGGGCTGCCTATTGCTTTGGGGTCTGCTCTGGGGCAGTTTAGTTTTCCCCTTTCTTTCTTTAGGCCTAGTTATTTCTCCGGATGTGATCGAGGGGTCTAGGGCATCGTAGGAACCCCCCACGGCTACTGCTAGTTGTGTTGATAGGTTCAGGGGTCTGCAATCCGATAGCTGCCAACTTCTCTGGTTTTCTGGACTTAGCTAGCAGTTCTGTTTTTGCCTCCTACGGTGACTCAATCATAAAAGAATCACCCGCCATACCGCAGATCCTAGGGTACTCTATAGCAGGAAAGAATTGTGTTTAAAAAAAAAAAAAAAAGAGTGTATATTCTTTCCTCTATATCTCTGAGGCCGTAGGGGGAATTTTTTTTTTTTTCTCTCAATGGAGATAAAGCAATTGTCTGATCGTGTGGAGCAGCTCGCTGCGGAAGTGCGGGGAATTTCCGCCTATCTTGCTCGTTCGCATGCTGTTGAACGAAAGATCCCTACACCTGATGTATTTTTTGGGGATCGATCTAAATTTTTGAGTTTCAAAAATAATTGTAAATTATTTTTTGCCTTGAAGCCTAACTCGTCAGGGAGCTCCGCGCAGCAGGTTAAAATTGTCATCTCTTTGCTGCGTGGCGATCCCCAGGATTGGGCGTTTTCTTTGAAACCAGATGATCCTCTTCTGACTAATGTGAACGCATTCTTTCATTCTTAGGGGTTGTTGTATGACGAACCTAATGCTATTGATCAGGCTGTAAAGACCCTGTTGGCATTGAATCAGGGTCGAGATTTTGCAGAGTTGTACTGTCAAAAGTTCCGAAAGTGGGCGGTCCTTACTACCTGGAATGATAATGCCTTGGCTGCTCTCTTTCGGAAGGGTTTTTCAGAAGCCGTAAAGGATACTATGGTGGGATTTCCTGTTCCCTCTGGTATGGACGATTCTATGTCATTAGCCATTCAGGTTGATCGGCGTTTACGTGAACGCAGGATTGTACGAGAGGTGTTGCCACCGGTTGAACAGACGTCTGAACCTATGCAATGTCATAGAGTTTTGTCTAAGGCGCAACGTCAGGAGTTCAGAAGGCGTAATAAGCTGTGTTTTTTCTGTGGAGATGCCTCGCATATTATTTGTTTGTCCTAAACGAGAGAAACGCTTTGCACACACATTTTCTGTTGGTGGTGTTCAACCTAAGTTTCTTCTGGCAATTACTCTGATCTGCTCCCTGTCCACATTTTCCGCCAAGGCTTTTGTGGATTCGGGAGCAGCGCTAAACCTAATGGACTTGGATTTTGCTAAACGTTGTGGATTTCCGATAAAACCACTGCAGACGCCTATCCCTTTGAGGAGGATTGATGCTACTCCTTTGGCTAAAAATAAACCTCAGTTTTGGACCCAGGTGGTCATGCGGGTCGCCCCAGACCATCAAGAAAATTGCAGATTTTTGGTGTTGCATGGTCTGCATGATGCCGTTGTTCTGGGGTTTCCCTGGTTGCAAATTCATAATCCAGTTTTGGATTGGAAATCTGTGTCTGTGGTGAGTTGGGGCTGTCGGTGTACCTTTAGTGAGGCTCCGGTTTTTTCCACCTCTCCTCAGTCGCATGATGTTCCTGACTATTTGGCGGACTTTTATGATGTATTTAGTGAGAATGAGTCTGCGTCCTTGCCTCCTCATAGGAGTTTTGATTGTGCAATTGAACTAAGCCCGGGGTGTAAATTTCCCAAGGGTCGGCTCTTCAATTTAACTGTACCCGAGCACGAGGCTATGCGGTCCTATGTTAAGGAGGCGTTGGAGAAGGGTCATATTAGACCATCCTCTTCACCCTTAGGTGCCGTTTTTTTTTTTTTGTGGCCAAAAAGGATGATTCTTTAAGGCCTTGTATTGATTATCATGCCCTCAATAAAATTACTATTAAATATCAGTATCCGTTACCCCTGATTTCGGATCTATTCTCTAGAGTTAGAGGTGCTTGCTGGTTTACCAAGCTTGACCTCAGGGGGGCGTTTAATCTTATCCGCATTAAGCAGGGGGATGAATGGAAGACGGCGTTTAATACTCCGGAGGGACATTTTCAGTACCTGGTGATGCCTTTTGGGATCACTAATGCCACTTCTGTCTTCCAGTGCTTCATGAACGATATTTTTCGAGACTTTGTCGATAAATTTTTGATTATCTATCTGGATGATATTTTGATCTTCTCCAAGGATTGGGATTCTCATGTGGAACATATTCGGACTGTGTTCCGGATCTTGAGGGAGAATTCCCTGTATGTCAAAGGATAGAAATGCCTTTTTGGAGTACAGAGGATTTCATTTTTGGGATTTATTTTGTCTCCGTCAACTATTGAAATGGACCCTGCCAAGGTACAGGCCATTTATGATTGGGTTCAGCCCACTTCTTTGAAGGCCCTCCAGAAGTTTTTGGGTTTTGCTAATTTTTATCGGAAATTTATAGCAAAATTTTTTAGTATTGCCAAGCCATTGACTGATCTGACTAAGAAGGGTGCTGATGTGTTGAATTGGTCTCCGGAGGCTGTTGCTTCCTTTCAGGAGCTGAAGCGAAGATTTACCTCCGCCCTGGTTTTGCGGCAACCTGATGTCTCACTCCCGTTCCAGGTTGAGGTGGATGCTTCTGAGATTGGTGCAGGAGCTGTTTTGTCCCAAAAGGATCCTGTAACAGCTAAAATGAATCCCTGTGCTTTCTTTTCCCGAAAGTTCTCTCCATCTGAACGTAACTATGATGTGGGGAATCGGGAACTGTTGGCTATGAAATGGGCCTTTGAGGAGTGGAGATATTGGTTGGAGGGAGCTAAGCATCAAGTTGTGGTCCTCACTGACCACAAGAATTTGATTTACCTAGAGTCGGCTAAATGCTTGAACCCTAGATAGGCTAGGTGGGCCTTGTTTTTTACACGTTTTGATTTTGTGGTCTCTTTTCTTCCTGGAACTAAGAATGTCAAGGCAGACGCCCTCTCTAGGAGTTTCTTTGCTGATTCTCCTGTGGTGACCAAGCCTGCTACCATCTTAGGCAAAGGGGTAGTTCTTTCTGCCATCTCGCCCGATTTGAGACTTGCTCTGCAAGAGTTCCAGGAGGACAAACCTGAGCGTTGTCCCAGTGGAAAGTTGTATGTTCCTGACCAGTGGAAGAAGAGAGTGATGTCTGAAGTTCATTGCTCTGCATTGGCTGGTCATCCAGGTATTTTTGGTACTAGAGATCTGGTGAGTCGCTCTTTTTGGTGGCCCACCTTGTCTTATGATGTCAGGAATTTTGTGCAGTCCTGTGGGACTTGCTCCTGGTCTAAATCTTGTTCTCGCTCTAGTGGGTTGTTGATGCCTTTGCCTGTCCCCAAGAGGCCATGGACCCATATTTCAATGGATTTCATCTCTGATATGCCGGTCTCTCAAAGAATGACTGTTATTTGGGTGATTTGTGATAGGTTCTCTAAGATGGTTCATCTTGTACCACTCCCTAAGTTGCCATCTTCCTCTGAGTTGGTGCCCCTGTTTTTGCAACAGGTGGTTCGCTTACACGGGATTCCTGAGAACATTGTATCTGACAGAGGAGTTCAGTTTGTGTCTAGATTTTGGAGGACTTTCTGTTCCAAGCTGGGAATTCAGTTGTCCTTCTCCTCTGCTTTTCACCCTCAGACCAATGGGCAGACAGAGAGAACAAACCAGACCTTGGAGTCGTATTTGAGATGTTTTATTTCCGCTGATCAGAATGATTGGGTTTCATTTTTGCCCTTGGCCGAATTTGCTTTAAATAATAGAGCTAGTTCTGCCACTTTGATGTCACCTTTTTTTGTAACTTTGGGTTTCATCCTCGATTTTCTTCAGGGCAGGTGGAGCCTTCTGCCTGCCCAGGTGTTGACACTGTGGTGGAGAGAATGCACCAGATCTGGGACCAAGTGGTGGATAAGTTATCTCTCTCCCAGGAAAAGGCCCAGCGGTTTTCCAATCGACATAGGACCATTGGTCCCCAGTTTAAGATTGGTGATATGGTGTGGTTATCATAAAAAAATATTGCTATGAAGGTGGCTTCTCCTAAGTTTAAGCCTAGATTTATTGGACCTTACAAGATTTTGGAGATTATTAATCCGGTCTCTTTCCATTTGGCTCTTCCTGTCACATTTAAAATCCATAATGTGTTCCATAAGTCCTTGTTGAAGAGGTTTGTTGAACCAGTTGTTCCTGGGGTGGCACCTCCAGACCCTGTATTGGTTGAAGGTAACATGGAATATGAGGTAGAGAAAATACTGGATTCCCGTCTGGCTAGATGGAGACTCCAGTATTTGGTTAAGTGGAAGGGTTATGGTCAGGAGGATAATTCCTGGGTCTCTGCCTCTGATATTCATGCCAAAAGATTGGTGCGTGCCTTTCATCGGGCTCACCCTGATCGCCCTGGTGGTGTGGTTGAGGGTTCGGTGACCCCTCCTCAAGGGGAGGTACTGTTGTGAGTTCATTTTCCCCTTCGTCACTGAGGTCTGGTGAACTCCCTATTCTGGTGAAGGAAGGTAATGAGCCTGATTATCAGGCACCTGAGCCTGATGAGGATGACTGGCTGAGTGGAGTCACGGACTGGATATAATGCTTCCGACGCCCTTCTTCCCTGTGGGTGATTTCTCTGTGGACTTCTAGGACACCAGTCTGATTCCTGCTCCTCTAAGCTAAGTTTTTCTGCTTTGCCTGTTTGCATTAGTGTTTAGTTTTTGTTTTTCTTGCTTTTCTGGATTCTGCCATTCCCTGCTGGGGTGAGCTGAATCTCCTTTTGCCTGTAGATCTGTCTTCAGAATATTCCTGAGTACTGACATAGCTTTTTGAAGCCTAGCGTCTTCAAGGCCTTTTTCACTGTCAGTCTGTTGGCTCTTATTTTCATAGGGTTTTTCACGGATTGCAGACAGCAGCCTTCCTGTCCTTTCCTATGTAGGTAGTTTGGGCCCCGTCTTTGCTCAGTCTATCTTTCTGTCTGTGTTAGTGTTTTCATCTTGCTTCACCGTCATTTTATGTTGGGGGCTGCCTATTGCTTTGGGGTCTGCTCTGGGGCAGTTTAGTTTTCCCCTTTCTTTCTTTAGGCCTAATTATTTCTCCGGCTGTGATCGAGGGGTCTAGGGCATCGTAGGAACCCCCCACGGCTACTGCTAGTTGTGTTGATAGGTTCAGGGGTCTGAAATCCGATAGCTGCCAACTTCTCAGGTTTTCTGGACTTAGCTAGCAGTTCTGTTTTTGCCTCCTACGGTGACTCAATCATAACAATCCGCCTCCTGATACCCTGGAGGACGCCATGATGCAGGCGGTCCGTATGGACCGGTGACTCCATGCTAGAGGAATGATGCAACAAGAGTCTCCCTTGTACCCCAAATTGTGTGACTCTGCACCTGTATCTGAGCCCATGAAGGTTGTGTCAGTCTCGGCTAAGGAGAAAGAGAGAAGGCACCGTAGAGACAACCTACTATGCTTTTACTGTGGAGCCTCTGGACATTGGAAAAGGAATTGCCCCTCCTGCCCTTCTTCAGAGAAACCATCAGAGAAATTACTGAGTCTGGGCAACAATCGAGGAGGTTGTCCAGACTCCCAGGTACATTTTTTCTCATGTACAAAAATAGTGCTCCAGGTTGAATTTGAAATTGCTGGCGGTCCGGTTATGACCACAGCCTTTGTTGACTGTGGTTCCTCCATTAATCTGATTGATGCCCAAGTTGTGACTCTTAATAAGATAGGGACAGTCAGGTTAAAAGACCCTGTTAAAATTGTGGCTGTGGATTCATCCCCTCTTACCCGGGATGGAATTTGTTTTATGTCTGAAGTTTTTTCTATGAAAGTGGGTTCCACTCATGTGAAAAATTTAAGTTGTTTCATTATGAATAATCTGCCTGTAGGACTGGTATTGGGAATGCCCTGGTTGCAACGTCACAATCCTCTTATTGATTGGGTGAAGGGGGAGATCACCCGATGGGGATGTAATGATAATGGTCTGTGTTGTAACCCGGTTCCTTTTGTCAATCCAATAAAATCCGTATCGGTGTCATCTGTCGGTCTAGAGGGTATTCCGGAGTACCTGAGAGACTTTAAAGATGTGCTTTCCGAAAGCGAGACTGAGGCGCTCCCACCACATAGACCATATGATTGTGCTATCGATTTAGTACCTGGAGCCAAATTACCCAAGGCTCGTTTGTTTAATTTGTCCAGGCCTGAGCGCCAAGCTATGAAAGCGTACATTAAAGAAAGCCTTCGCAAGGGGCATATTCGGCCCTCGGCCTCACCCATGGCAGCGGGGTTTTTCTTTGTAAAGAAAAAAGATGGTGGGTTGCGACCGTGCCTCGACTTTCGAGAACTGAACAAAATTACTGTTAAGAACACGTACCCTCTCCCATTGATTCCTGATCTATGCAATCAACTCACGGGGGCCAAATGGTTTTCTAAGCTCGATCTACGAGGGGCTTATAACCTTATAAGGATCCGGGAGGGGGACGAATGGAAAACAGCGTTCCTGACAACTGAGGGGTTGTTTGAAAACCTGGTTATGCCCTTTGGCCTCACTAATGCTCCTGCGGTTTTTCAGAATTTTATTAATGTTGTTTTTTCTGACTTGATTGGATGTTACGTAGTCAGTTACCTGGATGACATCTTGATTTACTCTGAGGACAGTCAGTCACACTTGCATCATCTGCGTACGGTGCTTATGAGACTCCGGGAGAACCATTTGTATGCTAAGCTGGAGAAGTGCTCATTTTTTATGCAAGAACTGTCTTTTCTGGGTGTAATTGTATCCGGGTAGGGATTCAGCATGGATCCAGGGAAGGTTCAGGCCATTACAGATTGGGTGCAGCCTCATGACCTGAAGGGGTTGCAGCGATTTCTGGGCTTCGCTAATTATTATAGGAAGTTCATTAAAGGGTTCTCGCAGGTGGTAAAACCCTTGACGGACCTCACTCTTAAAGGGCAGATGTAAAAAATTGGTCCGTGGCCGCAAAATATTCCTTCCTGGCATTAAAGAAGTGTTTTACTAGAGCCTCTGTGTTGGTACAACCCGTTTCGTCAAGACCTTTTATCGTCGAGGTCGACGCTTCGGAGGTGGGGGTGGGGGCAGTATTGTCACATGGCCCCTCTACCCTGACTAACCTCAAACCCTGTGCCTTTTTCTCTAAGAAGTTCTCTTCGGCTGAGAGAAACTATGATGTCGGTAACAGGGAATTGTTAGCAGTTAAATTGGCCTTCGAAGAATGGAGGCATTTTTTGGAGGGGGCCGCTCATCCCATTACGGTCATCACTGATCATAAAAACCTGGCCTATATCGAGTCTGCTAAGAGATTGACCACCAGACAGGCTCGGTGGGCACTTTTTTTTTCTCGATTTTATTTTACCATAACGTTCCGACCAGGGTCTAAAAATGTAAAGGCTGATGCCTTATCCGGAAGTTTTTATTCTGTGTCCCCTCCAGAACCTCCTTCCTCCATTCTTCAACCGGGAGTGGTTGAAGCTGAAATCTCCTCTGATTTACAGAGAGAGATTCTGGAAGCACAAGCACAAGCTCCCAGGAATAACCCCCCAAGTAAATTGTTTGTACCTGAACAATTCCGTCCCACACTCCTTCAAGAATTTCATGACTCTGTGTTAAGTGCACACCCTGGTATTGCAGCTACCCGGTGGGCATTAGCTAGGGGTTTTTGGTGGCCCTCTATGGGTACTGATATAAAAAGGTTTGTGAATACTTGTGGGGTGTGCGCACGCTCTAAAAGCTCTCTGGTCCGGCCGGGGAATTGGTGCCTTTGCCAATTCCGGATAAACCATGGACACACCTGTCCATGGACTTTATCACTAATCTTCCACCTTCCAAGGGCAACTCAATGGTATGGGTAGTGGTTGAAAGGTTTTCTAAGCAAGCCCACTTTGTGCCATTACCTGCATTACCATCCGCTGAAACCTTTGCCCACTTGTTTATACAGCACATTGTTCGACTCCATGGAGTGCCTGTGAACGTGGTTTCGGACAGGGGTGTGCAATTTGTGGCCAGGTTTTGGAGAGCGTTTTGTATGAAGTTGGGGGTCACGTTGTCATTCTCCTCTGCCTATCACCCGTAATCCAACAGACAAACGGAACGCACCAACCAGTCATTGGAGCAGATTCTGAGATGCCTGGCCTCCTCCAGACAGGAAGACTGGTGTGAGGTACTAACCATGGCAGAATTTGCATTCAACTGTCGGATTAATGAGTCTACCAGAAAGTCTCCCTTTCTGGTCAATAATGGGTTTGTTCCACAGTTTGGGGAATTTTCTCGTATGGATTCGGATTGCCCTGCTGCCGAGGGGATAGTACAACAATTAAAAACCCTCTGGAAGGAGGTACAGGGGAACATCTCCAAAGCCCAGAAAAAGTTCAAACATTTTGCAGACAGGAGGAGGGGGGTGGTTCCTGCATTGACAGTGAGGGAAAAAGTCTGGTTGTTCACCCGTAACATCAAACTTAAAATACCCTCTATGAAGTTGGGCCCCAAATTTATTGGCCCATACAAGATTGTAGAGTTCATCAACCCGGTGGCATACAGATTACAGTTGCCCACCTCCTTCAAAATATCTAACGTCTGCCACAGGTCACTATTAAAACCTGTGGGGACAGCTAGAGAAGATCCCTCATCTGTGGCTCCACCAGTGTTGGTAGAGGGTCAACTGGAGTACGAGGTAGGGCGCATCATTGATTCGTGGTGGGTGCGCCGGAGACTTCAGTACCTTATCCATTGGAAGGGATATTCCGTTGAGGATCGGTCGCGGGTTCCGGCCAGTTCAGCGCACGCTGATCGACTGGTGTGGGCTTTTCATGCCAGGTACCCTGAGAAACCTGGGCGTCCAGTGGCCCCCCATTAAGAGGGGGGTACTGTCATGGTTAGGACATGGTTAATGTCCTGTTCTCACAGGGTTAACTTTTGCCGGCCTCTCTTTGGATCTGGGAGGGGTATTTATACTCACTCCAAACTAGCATTCACTGCTTTTCTGGTGTGTTTGACGCCTGGTGTGCGTGTACTCTGCATTGTTTGCTTGCTTCCCGTGTATGACCTGGCTTGTTCCTTCACTCTGTACTCTGTCTCTCGTTTTTGTACAATTGTCTTTTCTGATTCTGACCCCCTGGCTTGGCTATCGTTACTCCGTTACAGGTTACCCCTATTGTACCATCTAATGCCCGTTCTGGTTTTCTGATCTATTGCTACATCCTGACTGTCCTTTCTGTCTAATCCTTTGGTACTGTATTGCTATCTCATGCTTTGACCTCGGCTTGATCTGGTTTCTGTCTCTGTCTATGCCCCTTGGTAACATTGTCATGTAGTTACCTTTCTAGGAGTTTCCCTGCAGCTCGAAGCTCTGTGGAGCTTAGGCCACACCCCCAGCAGTCACGTGCTTCAGGTCCTGGAGCATGCATTGTCATCACTGCTGCCCGCTCTGCAGGTATCTTTGTGCACAGTCTTTGTACTCAGGACACGCGCACTGGCTCAGTGAGCAAGTGCAGTGCGGTGTTCCTGACACCTCGGCTGCGACTACCGTCCTTCCCTCCTCTTATAAAGCCCTCCTCCACATCTCTTCCAAGGGGCATTGGAGTGCCTCCAAATTTTTGGGAGGCCTTGCTATCACTGCATTGCAAACTGTATGGAAGACTCACTTCCTAATAATGAGAACATTGTTTTCAGGAGACCCTCCTGTATGTCTCTTTAAAGGGGTATTGGGGTGAGTCTTAATTTATGGCAGCCCTGCCACTCACTGCAAACGCAATAACAATATAGGAGACCCACATTTTAATAATGGGAACAACAAAGCATAGCCGGCTGATGGCTCTCTAGGAATAGTGAGGGCCGACTGCTGGCCCTTTAAGAAGAGTAAAGGCCGCCTGATGGCTCTATAAAAATATGCTTTGTGACTTTGAGTCCCTCCTTCATAAATGAAACAGGATGTGTCTAATAATGTGTCACACACTACATGGCCAGATATGGTTGTTAAATGTTGAAGTTACATTTCCCAATGAATGCATTTGTCTTGGTTGATAGCAATGCTAAAGTTCAAAATCGCTGCTTGTGAACATAGCCCAAGGTTTGGAGGAACATTTTGTTTTTTGTTATTTATTTTGCCTTATATACAAGTCATTACCCTGGAAAGGATGTTTCTTAACATTTTTCCAAGGAAATTCCATTTTGGTTTCATTTTTGCATGTTTTATTGTGAGTCTGTAAAAGTGGTGTAAGACTCTGACAACATTGTTCACAGCAGTGACATGGGAGTGAGAAATGCTTCCAGGGGTCTTCCCCATGCTGTCCCCATGTTAGTTGAGCACTGTTCCCATCGATTTTCACAATTTCTAGTCCCTTTTCAGACTGCTGCAAGAAAAATGCTTGCGTTTCCCATAGACTTACAATGGGCTCATTGCTCGGTTCGAGCACCCGAGTATTCCAATTTGGATGATCTGAGCAACAAGCACCCGAGCATTTTAGTGTTCGCCCATCACTAAAAATTATGTTTGTCAATGTTCCTGACATGGGTTTCAGGCCTGACAGACTGAGCACAATACAGGCCCTCGCTTGTTACACTGGATTCAGAATTTAATTCTAATGCTTTTGGAGTCTGGTAGAATCCAATTTCCTGACAGTGATCATACAGCTCCCCAACTCCTGTATTATAGCTGAGTCGCCCTCCCAGGGCTGTGAGGTACTCGGTACTGGGCCGGTATCAGCGGGATGTGTCACAGCAGCGGGGACCCGGTCCATGGCCCTGGGCACCCAAGTAATGGGGGAAATGTAATGGTTTGAATGAATAGTTTGTGACGCCACCTGTGGTGCTCGGCAAGGGAGATGTTAAGCCGACGCTGCATGCAGATCTGCTGGGACTGATGGTATGGTTCAGCAAAGATGTAAAAGCTCCACACAGGTGAAGCTGTAGACCCAGGGCAGTGTAAATGTGGTTGGCATGGGGATGTAGCGGTGCCGGAAGGGTAGGAGGCAGACAAGACACAGCGGGGTGCAGTTTCTGTACCTTTACTTGACAAATGCAGTCCAGGGTCCTGATTACAGATGGTGCCGGAGCAGTCTAGCCTGGAAGCAACTCAGGGATTCTCTCTCAGCAGATGGGCTGTGCAGTCTCCTTCCTAGCGCTTATTTGAGTGAAGTACTCCTAGTACTGAGTTACACTGAAGTTCCTCTCAATTCTCTTCTACTCTCACTTCTCGTATGGCAGACAGCTGTAGCCACTATTCCTCTCTTGGCTCACTCTGTGCTGAGTCTTAGATGGGGTAGTGCATTTCTAGCTTCCTACTCCTCTGGTGTCTGTTGCAGGACCATTAGTATCCAAACAACCGTGGAGACCAGGCTCCAGTTCATGCGCTCTCACTGGAGATGAGCCTTTCCTCTCTGCTCGATCTCCACGCTTCTCCCACACGTCTGCACACTTCACCCTCCTCACACTAACTGACCACTCCTTCCTCTTGGCCCTCAGAGAGCACTCCTCCCCTTAGTTCCGGTTCAGAGTCCCCCCAGCTGGCCTGGAGTGGAACTGTGTTGCTTACATAGGTTAACTGCGTGAGATACCCTTCATTGCCTCCAAGCCTGGCATTACCCTCCCTGGAGGAAGGCAAAGGCTCTGTGGCAGCCAAACTCCTGGGGGCGCCACATATTCACCTTACAGCAGCTTCACCCGCTATGACAGCAGCTCCATTGGGATCCAGTGAAATGTGAAGCTTACAAAACGCAGGCTTCCCAGCACATGGCGGCACTCTGCTAATTGGCAGCGAGGGCCGCATAATGACATGGTGGTGGACATGGTGGTCGTGGTGGCGGGCAAAGCCCAAAATTCACATGGGCCAATTTTATCTGGCATTGTAAAGTGATGGGGAATATGTATTCCACTATCTTCCTTACTATTTGGCATGAGGGAGGGTCCTCACAAATGTTGGAGTGAGAACTCTCCCACATGTATGATACAGGGCCAAGTGAGTGCCCTAACCAAACTCAGGTTCCATGGCACAAACTGGCAGTCTGCTAATTGTCAGTGAGGGCGGAAAAATGAAATAATAATAATAATAATACATTTTATTTCTATAGCGCCGACATATTCCGCAGCACTTTACATTTCAGAGGGGATTTGTACAGACAACAGACATTACAGCATAACAATAATCACATAGATTATAACAGATACCAAGAGTAATGAGGGCCCTGCTCGCAAGCTTACAATCTATGAGGAAAGAGGGAGACACGAAAGGTGGGTGGTAACAGTTGCCCTGATTGTATGGACCAGCCATAATGTTAAGTGTGGAGCTGAGTTCTGATGCTGGCAAGACGTGCTGATGTCTTGGGATGTCTGGTTGGCTGCCCATCCCCCTCCAAGCAACATGGGATGCCTAAAGAGTCATAAGTAACTGTGAGTGTACTTTCTGTTTTCATCCATTTTGTTTTATACTTTATAGCAACTTTTATCTGTAATCACTGCCCTTTTGGGAATAAATCTTAAAATTATCAGTTTGTCTCCATGCTCTAAGAAACGAACTATGCGCCTCTTTTAGATAATCGCTACTGATTTCAGGGGTTTGCCACAGACCCTCTTAATTTAACTCTGTGAATTAAGAAAAGCGTGGATGGTGGCAGCGTGGTGTGTGAGGCTGGCAAGACTAGCTGGCAGTACAGAAGGGTCTTATATTGCTGAATGAGGGGCTGCGGCCCCAGCATTGATAATTCCCTTACTGCGGTAGTCTAGTGGCCCGTGCACAACAAGCAGCCCGTCCGGCGACTAATTATCCTAGATGCAGTTCCCTTTCCAGGTGCAAAAATTAAAGATGTGTCTGACAGGATATCAGGACTCTTCAGACCTACAGATGACTACCCATTCCTGCTACTACATGTGGGGACAAATGACACTGCAAGAAACGACCTGGAAACCATCTGCAGAGACTTTGAAGACTTAGGCAAGAAAGTGAAAGAACTGGGAGCGCAGGTGGTCTTCTCTTCCATCCTCCCAGTGGATGGCCATGGAACAAGGAGGTGGAATAAGATTCTGCAGGTGAATAACTGGCTACGTCGATGGTGCCGTCAGCAACGATTTGGATTTCTGGATCACGGAGTGAACTACTTATACGATGGACTACTTGCTAGAGATGGGGTGCACCTTACGAAGACTGGAAAACATGTATTTGGAAGTCGCCTTGCTACACTTGTAAGGAGAGCTTTAAACTAGAACAACATGGGAAGGGAAGCAAAAGACCAGAAAAAGCCATAGACCTGACAAATGCTATTGAGAACTCTGCTATTAGAAGTGGAAAGGAAGAACAAAGACGAAAGAATCTAATTAATAAAAATATTGGAGAAAGAGAAACCAATCACAAACTAAAATGTTTCTATACTAATGCACAAAGCATGGGCAACAAACAAGGAGAATTGGAACTACTAACACAGGAAAAGAAATATGATGTCATTGGAATCACTGAAACTTGGTGGGACAATACACATGATTGGAATACAAGACTAGAAGGATACAACTTATTTGCAAGAAACAGACTTGATAAACGAGGAGGGGGTGTTGCATTGTATGTTAGAAACGCGTATATCTGCACAGAGATTGAAGCTTCAGAGACTGGGAGTTCTGTGGAAACTGTTTGGGTAAGAATACAAGGACAGAACAATGGAAAGGACACCATTGTAGGCATTTACTACAGACAGCCTGTGCAAGCTGAAGATATAGATGAACTCTTTATGCATCAAATGGCCAAGTTCTCCAAAAAATATGACATAGTTGTCATGGGAGATTTCAACTATCCAGACATTTGTTGGGAATCTCTCTCAGGCAAAACTAACAAGTCAAGGAAATTCTTATCCTCTCTTGCTGACAACTTTATCTTCCAAAAGGTAAGGGAGAAAACAAGGGGAACTGCTACCTTGGATCTAATCCTTATAAACAGGGAGGAAATGGTTGAGGAGGTAAAAGTGGCTGGGACCCTAGGAGGTAGCGACCATGCTATTTTAGAATTTTGGATAACTAGAGGCGGAAGACCTGTGAAGACTCAGACATCAAGGTTAGATTTCAGAAAGGCAGATTTTAAGGGATTCAGAAAGAGAATTGGAGGGATCCAATGGCTGGATATCCTTAAAGACAAAAATGTCCAGGAAGGATGGGAAATCTTGAAAAATGAAATTCTCAAAGCACAGTTGTTAACAATTCCGAAAAGAGGGAAGAATAGGAAGCAGTTAAGGAAACCAGGATGGATGAACACAGAACTTAAGCACATGCTAAAAAGGAAGAAAAAAATGTTTATAAAATGGAAAGAGGGAGGCATATCTAAAGAAGAATATAATGCTGTCTGCAGAACCTGCAGGGCACAAATCAGATTATCTAAAGCTGAAAATGAATTGAGGCTTGCAAGAGATGTCAAAAGCAATAATAAAGGATTTTGGGGATATGTCAAAAGTAAAAGAAAAGTCAAAGATGCTATAGGATTTTTACAGGATGAAAATGATGAAATGGTAAGACAGGATGTTGAGAAGGCTGAACTTTTAAATTCCTATTTTGCATCTGTTTTCTCTCAGAAAGGAAATGTAACATCAACTGTTATTCACTGTCCTATTAAGGGAATAGAAGAATCCAGGATATCTATAAACAGAAAGATAGTGAGGAAACACTTAGCTAGCCTAAATGAATTCAAGTCTCCAGGTCCAGATGAATTACACCCCAGAGTACTGAAGGAGATAGCAGAAGTAATTTTTGAACCCCTCTCTATAATCTTTGAAAATTCTTGGAGAACAGGAGAAGTGCCAGAAGACTGGAGAAGAGCAAATGTTGTTCCTATCTTCAAAAAGGGGAAGAAGGTGGACCCAGGTAACTATAGGCCGGTGAGTCTGACTTCTATACCAGGAAAGATCTTTGAACAAATTATTAAACAACATGTATGTCAATACCTGGATAAGAATGAAGTGATTAAACAGAGTCAGCATGGGTTTGTAACTAATAAGTCATGTCAGACTAACTTAATTTCCTTCTATGACGGTATCACTGATTGGGTGGATCAAGGAAATGCTGTAGATATAGTATATCTTGACTTCAGCAAAGCATTTGACAAAGTCTCTCATACAATCCTTATTGAAAAAATGATTAAGTATGGAATGGACAAGGCAACTGTTAGGTGGATTCATAACTGGCTTAGTGATCGGACCCAAAGAGTGGTTGTAAATGGCTGCACATCCAGTTGGAAGAATGTCTCAAGTGGGGTACCACAGGGCTCTGTCCTGGGCCCTGTATTGTTCAACATCTTTATCAACGATTTAGATGAAGGAATTGAGGGTAAACTGATTAAATTTGCTGATGACACAAAGCTAGGAGGGATAGCTAATACTAGAGAAGAGAGAGAGAGGATTCAAAAAGATTTAAATAAACTGGAGAAGTGGGCAGCAACTAACAGAATGGTTTTTAACAGGGAGAAATGCAAAGTACTACATCTGGGCAATAAAAATGGAAAAAACATATATAGAATGGGAGGAATAGGGCTAAGTGACAGCACATGTGAAAAAGACTTGGGTATACTAATAGATCACAGACTGAATATGAGTCAACAGTGTGATGCAGCAGCAAAAAAGGCAAATGCAATTCTAGGATGTATTAACAGAAGCATACAGTCTAGAACACGTGAAGTCATTATTTTCCTCTACTCCTCTTTGGTCAGACCTCATCTGGAATATTGTGTCCAGTTTTGGGCACCACATTTTAAAAAAGACATCAACAAACTGGAGCAAGTTCAGAAAAGAGCGACCAGAATGGTGACCGGTCTGCAAACCCTGTCTTATGAGGAAAGGTTGCAGGATTTGGGAATGTTTAGTTTGCAAAAGAGAAGACTGAGAGGAGACTTAATAGCTGTCTACAAATATCTAAAGGGCTGTCACATTGTAGAAGGATCAACTTTATTCTCATTTGCACAAGGAAAGACTAGAAGCAATGGGATGAAACTGAATGGGAGGAGACACAGATTAGATATTAGAAAAAACTTTTTGACAGTTAGAGTGATCAATGAGTGGAACAGGCTGCCACGAGAAGTGGTGAGTTCTCCTTCAATGGAAGTCTTCAAACAGAGGCTGGACAGACATCTGACTGGGATGATTTAGCGAATCCTGCTTTGAGCAGGGGGTTGGACCAGATGGCCCAGGAGGTCCCTTCCAACTCTACGATTCTATGATTCTATGACTGACCTGAGGGTAAGGGGGGCGCTGGAGAGCTGCGAGTTCCAAAGTGGAACTGAGAAAGTGGGATATACATAAATCCCCACTGTTCTTAGAAGGTTGTTAGCAGTGGTGGGGCATCCAAAATACCCCCCTGCGGTAAATTGTCAGAGCAAGATTAGCTTGCTGCATTTTTGTCACATGATGCCAGTGGTGGGATAACTAAGATAAGCCCCCACTATGCCTGTGATAGCCGTGTGCCGGCAGTGTGTCGCGTCCCTCCGTCCGTTGATACACCCGTGTCAGTGATGGGATTGTGACATATTGGTGACACAGGGTCCGCTGTCCGTCACGTTTTGGTGCCAGCGGGACCCCTGTTCATCACATATTGGTGGTGGACATGGTGGTGGAGATGGGTAAAGCCCAAAATTCAAATGGGCATGATGAGGAATTTGCACTTCACTATATTGCTAACTATTTGACATGAGGGAAGGTCCTCCCAAATATAGGAGTGAGCGCCCTCACAAATGTAAATAAAGTAAAAAATAAAGCCAAAACACTCGGTGTGAACCTATGGGAAAGCAGAGGTATATATATTATTTTGCGCTATAAACATGTAAATGTGAATGAAATAATGTTTCTTAGCATTTTTCCCTTTAAAAAAGATTTTTGGTTTGGTTTGGTAGGTCTTTTTTAAAATCCATAAAACTGGCGCAATAGTCTGACAACATTATTCCCAGATCCCATATGTGAGTCAGAAAGGCGCGCCGGCATAGTCTCCATGCTGGTCCCATTTAGTTTCAGCTCTTTCCCATCCATTCCAGCTTTTTTCTCAGCCCCCAGACCTGTTTGTTGGGTCCAGCTGAAAAAAAATTGGCTTTCCAATGACTTGTATTCGATTCGTTATTGGATACGAATAATCTAATATTAGAAGGTATTTGTGCCAATTTTCCGATATCCGAATATTTCACTATTCGATCATAACTACAGCTGATGTTTTGCTCAAAATTATTGAGGCTAATGAAGGTGTTTTTCCAGCACATTAATCAGTCGCTCCCAAAATGTTTTTTGTGTTTTACAGATCAGTTATGGATCCATCGATCACTCATTATCTGACAGACGCCTCTATCCACATGTTTTCCGAACAGTTCAAAATTACCACATCCACAATATGGTAATCACTAAACTGTTGAAGCATTTTGGCTGGACCTGGGTTGGGATTTTAATATCAGATGATGATAATGGAGAGAATGAACTGCAGATACTATCAAAACTCATGAGAGAACATGGGATCTGTGTGGCCTTCACCATAAAACTTAACAGGGATATAGATTTGCATAATGTTATAGCGATTTTTAAGCAACCAGAAGTCAGTATCATTATCATTTGTGGGACCTTCTCATATGAGGCTAATATAATAAAGCACTTGCCTTTTCTGTTTATTGACAAAACTTTCATCTTTCCACCATTCTGGGTCTCCAGTTACGTCATTACATATAAAGACTTTCCATTATTTAACGGAAGTCTAGTAGTGGACATTTCATCAGAACCTTTTCCTGGTGTGGAAGACTTTGTGAAAAACTACAGGAAAATTCCCATTAGAACCCATGATAAGAGATTTTGGAAAACATTAGATTTGATATTTGATAGTGGAGATAAAGATTCGTTCGTTTCAGTCAAGTGGACAGAGGACGATGATGATGATCCAGTCGAGTTTATTGTGCCAAGTATAAGGAATTACCTCTCATCAGGGTTTTCTCCGAGATTATATTATGCAGTAGAAGTTCTGGCTAAAGCTCTACATGAAATGGTCTTATTCATAAAAGACAAATATCAGGAAAATTCCATAACCGGATTTCTACAATACACACGGAAGTTACAGCGCTTCATCCAAATGACGAAGAATTCACCGGATCCAACGAAGCCTACATATTACTTCAATGACCAAGGGGAAGCTGAACATTCATATAAGATAACAAACTGGATATTTTCTCATAATACCGGTCGCAAGGTTGTACAAAATATCGAAGTAGGACATTATACACCATGGGCGGTCAGTGGCCAAGAGCTTTACATGAACACCCAGTCTATAACTTGGAAACACGGAGAGGTGAGAAGCGTCATATTATAGATGTGATCATACACGGCCTCTGTCATTCCCTTAACCATCAATATGAATTCTGGATGTAAACTAATAGATTTTACATACTGAATTCATCTACATAATTTTCTTACTTTGTAATTCATTACTGTATTCCTGTTTTAGTCTGACAGAACAAATACAAAATGAAAATCATAAACCCCATGTAACAGAAAATAAAGATAAAAGCAAGATGGAGAATGTAGGAGCCCAAGTGATGGTGATAGAGAGTGGAGATGAGGGAATATGATCGGGTCCCTGCTTATTGGGCAAGCTATGGCGCTTTTAATATACCTATTAAAATGTAGAAAAAATCAGGGCCACCTATTAAAGTGCAAAAAGGTGGAGTTTTAATCACGGTAGATGATGGTCAGTGAGACAACAACCGAGGGAAAAACCCTGACCCAGGATCAAAAGGATTCAACCTGCAGTAGCCAGGATCAGAATCTATATGAATACAAGTGTTAGGCATTAGGTTCCTGCAACTGCACAGCAGGAATCCAAGGCCTTTCATTCAGTGGTCTCCCATTCTCCTCCGACTGCTCAGGAGCCTGCACAGCAACCCCGGCGTTCCAGACGCTCTGCTCAGACCAGCTCTGTGGGTCAAATAAACATAGACAAATGGAGTACACGTCCAATATTATAAATAGATATCAAATTTATTAGACATGTAGTAATACTGACATAACAAATATATATAGAAAATAAGGATCAGGTAATACAAGCTGCTTAAGTACTAAAAGCGTTTATATATAAAATGCTCAGTGCTATTAAGTAATGATGGGCCATGTGTTTAGGGACTCACAAGTGAACGGAGATCACAAACAGGTGCACATCCTGCAAAGAGACCCCCATTATCCCACGCAAAAGTGCTTACCCATCATGAACGCCACTAGGACCTGTGCAGTGCCGCCACCGGCCCGCATTTCACCTCTTTTTCAAGGTGCGGTGATGTGTTGTGTAAGGGGCCATGGTTAGATACCCTGTCAGCAGGTGCCCGCTTGATTGGCGCATGTGTCCGGTCCCATGCTCCGGAAGTTGCATTGCTTCTGGCGACCAACATGGCGCCGCGTGTCAAAGAGCGTCGCGATGACGTCACCGACACGCACGCGTCACATAACGCACCTTAGCAATGCTCCAAGGGCACAAACTGCAGACATGCGCACTGGAGCCTAAATACCTGCAGTGAGACCAGATGAGGAGGATAAAAAGTGTAAAATAGTGGCATATGGTGCGGCTGTGTTATTAAAGTGTATATTACACATACAATGCAACTGTGCCTAGAAAGTGCATACATGTATGATACAGTTAGTGACCTTTAGATATAAATACATTATAAAAATATCTTTCATATTATAATCCATAGGGAAGTGCCCACAATATATGCATATATAAAGCTTTATCAAAAGCACAAATAATTTCCATCATTAAGGATATATATATATATATATATATATATAATGTGCATAATAAATACAGATGATACACAATATGTGATTAGATTAGTAAAAAATAATAAAAATAAAATAAAAAATAATAAAAAATAATAATTTCCACTTCATCCCGTCTTGGTGTGATGTCCTTAGAACAAGGATATAGCGCCATAGAACCCTCCAGATCTTTCACACTCAAATGTCATGGTAATATACGATATCCAATTACGAGATCATACTAACATAAAATAAAACAATAAAAATAATTAAGATTAAGACAGCACAAACATTTATAAGAATGAGCTAAAACTCAAATGCTCATTAAGTCCTGCCGGCGTCACGGTAACAAGAACCGTGATCCACCGGCATTCCCTCTGAGCTAACGCATGTTTGGTGTCACCCCCTCTTATTCCTGCACGAATTCTATCAATGCCCCAAGCTCGCAGCCCACTAGGGTCACATCCATGTTTCAAACGAAAATGTTTGGGAATAGATTTGAAGCTGTTAACATCCTCCACTTCACCGGCGGCCATTATGTCTCTCACATGCTCACGTATGCGAACACGTAGTTCGCGAGTAGTGAGTCCCACGTATATATTAACCCACATGGGCATACTGCATAATAGACCACATATGTGGTGTTGCAGGTAATATACTCTGATTTTAAATTCTCGATGGCCATCCGATGAAGTGAAGGATACAGATCTCCTAAGATTTTTGCATGCCAGGCATCCACCACATGTAAAAAATCCATTTCTAGGTGTGCCAGCTTTGAAAGGATCTAAATTCTTACTGATGTAATGACTCTTAACTAACATGTTCTTAAGAGTATTACACCTCTGTGCAGTCATAAGAGGGCGTTCAGTAAGGCATTCGCGTAGAACCGAATCAGTTCATAAGACAGCTCAATGTCGATTTAGGATAGATCTCATCATGTCCCATTTGTGGTTGTAGGATGATATATAATCTTACCTCTCCATCAGTTTTGGTTTTGGGCTTATTCCACCTGTTTGCCAAGAGATCTGTCCTTGAAGATATTTTGGCTCACCAGTATCCCTTCCTTAAACACCTCCCACTGTATCCTCTTTGGGAGAATCTCTCCCCAAGGTCCATCGCTTGTGCGTCAAATAAAGCGTCGGTGGAACATATCCTCCTGGCACGAAGAAATTGTCGAACTGGAATAGATCTGATCATGGAATGCGGGTGTGACGAGGATGCATGTAAGAGGGCATTCACAGAAGTCTCCTTTCTATTTAGATCAGTATGAATGTGACCATCATCCTGTACTTTTAGTATAACATCAAGAAATGTAATTTGACAATGGTGAAAGACATACGTGAGATGGATGTTGAAGCTGTTTTGGTTCAGACCACCCACAAAATCATGTAACTCCGAGACAGGGCCCTGCCAGATAAATAAGATATCATCAATATATCGGAACTTTCCTGCAATTTGGGGGCGGCATGCGAGCCATCCGAGAAGATTTCTCGTTCCCAATATCCGAAAAATAAATTTGCATAAGATGGCGCACATGCCGCCCCCATTGCAGTGCCCTGCCTCTGTAGAAAGTATCTATCCTTAAAGGTAAAGAAATTGTGGGTAAGAACGACAACTCCCAACACCAACTCACGCATGTCTGGATCCAGATTACTTGTTTCAAGGAAAAATCTGGATGCCCTCAATCCATCCACATGACGAATGCTGGTATACATCGATTCAACATCTGCTGTCACCAAAATCATATCCGCATCCACAAACAGACCATCCAGTCTCCTTAAAATATCATTTGTGTCTCTGACATAGGAGGGTAGCGTCTCGACCTGTGGATGTAAATAATATTCAATAAATTTACAGGTCGGGTCACATAATCCCCCATGCCAGACACAATAGGATGTCCAGGGGGAGCAACAGGATCCTTGTGGACCTTGGGGAGAAGATAAAAAGTAGGGATCACTGGAGTGTGGACTAACAAGCCATTCAATACTTTTTTTGTTATAATACCCCTTTCATATGCCATTTCATATGGCCGGCAGGACCTAATGAGCATTTGAGTTTTAGCTCAGTTTTAAAAATGTTTGTGTTGTCTTAATCTTAATTATTTTTATTGTTTTGTTTCATGTTAGTATGATCTCGTAATTGGATATCGTATATTACCATGACGTTTGAGTGTGAAAGATCTAGAGGGATCTATGGCGCTATGTCCTTGTACTAAGGACATCACACCGAGATGGGATGAAGTGGAAATTATTATTATTTATTATTTTATTTTTTATTTTTATTATTTTTTACTAATCACATATTGTGTATCATCTGTATTTATTATTCACGTTATATATATATCCTTAATGATGGAAATTTTTTGTGCTTTTGATAAAGCTTTATATATGCATATATTGTGGGCACTTCCCTATGGATTATATTATGAAAGATATTTTCATAATGAATTTATATCTAAAGGTCACTATCTGTATCATACATGTGTGCACTTTCTAGGCACAGTTGCATTGTATGTGTAATATCCACTTTAATAACACAGCCTCACCATATGCCACTATTTTACACTTTTTATCCTCCTCATCTAGTCTCACTGCAGGTATTTAGGCTCCAGTGCGCATGTCTGCAGTTCGTGCCCTTGGAGCATTGCTAAGGCGCGTTATGTGACGCGTGCGTGTCGGTGACGTCATCGCGCGGCTCTTTGACACGCTGCGCCATGTTGGTCGCCGGAAGCCATGCAACTTCCGGAGCATGGAACCGGATACATGCGCCAATCAAGCGGGCACCTGCTGACAGGGTATTTAACCATGGCCCCTTACACAACACATCACCGCACCTTGAAAAAGAGGCAAAACGCGCGTCGGTGGCGGCACTGCACAGGTCCTAGTGGTGTTCCTGATGGGTAAGCACTATTGCGTAGGATAATGGGGGTCTCTTTGCAGGATGCGCACCTGTTTGTGATCTCCGTTCACTTGTGAATCCCTAAACACATAGCCCATCATTACTTAATAGCACTGAGCATTTTATATATAGACGCTTTTAGGACTTAAGCAGCTTGTATTACCTGATCCTTATTTTGCATATATATTTGTTATGTCAGTATTACTACATGTCTAATAAATTTGATATCTATTTATAATATTGGACATGTACTCCATTTTTCTATGTTTAATATGCTATGCAGGAGTGTCCATTTTCGATTCCCCTTTAGTCAATACTACAAAGTATACGACTTCATTGGGGTATACACTAGTTTGTTCCATATGGTTTTGTTTTATAAACAGCTCTGTGGGTCTGGTTGTTGCTGCCACCTCTGGGCCAGCAATAGTGGCGCAGTCTGCTCTGCAGCAAGCCACTCCAGAGGCTAAGTCCTCCCGCCGCGCCACTGGGCATGCTCGCGAGGCGATCTCCCATTGGAGATCGAGAGTCACGTGCTCAGGTCCTTCTCCAGATCTCATTGGTCCATCTCGGCGATCTGGGGGCCTCCGGAAGGCCCTGGCTATAAAAGGGTCACATGGTCGTTCGGCCATGCGCTAGTGTTGACTCTAATTGCTATCTGTGTGAATGATGATGAATGCATGTGCCTGCGAATGACTCATTAAGATCCCCTCCCTCTGATATTACATGTTATGATTGAGTCACCGTAGGAGGCAGACACAAAAATAGAAACTACGTCCAGAAAACCAGAGAAGTTGGCAACTATCTGATTGCAGACCCCTGAACCTATCAACACAACTAGCAGTAGCCGTGGGGGGTTCCTACGATGCGCTAGACCCCTCGATCACAGCCAGAGAGCTAAATAGCCTAAAGACAGATAAGGAAATCTAAACTGCCCCAGAGCAGACCCCAAAGTAAAAGGCAGCCCCCAACATATAATGACGGTGAAGCAAGATGAAAAAACACTCACACAGATAGAAAGATAGGCTGAGCAAACGATGGGGCCCAAGCTAACTAAACAGAAGTGGAAAGGAAGGTTGCCGTCTGCAATCCTTCAAAACCCTATCAAAGACATAAGCCAACAAACTGATATGGAAAAAGACCCTGAAGCAGCTAGGCTTCAAAAACTAAATCAGCACTCAGGTATTTTCAGAAGACAGAGCTAAAGGAATTCAGCACACCCCAGCAGGGAATGGCAGAAATTCAGAAAAACAAAGTCAAAGCACAAATGCAAAAAGCCGAGCAGAAAACTTAGCTTTAGAAGAGCAGGAATTCAGACTGGTCTCCAAGGATCCCACAGAGAAATCACCCGCAGGGCAGAAGGGCGTTTTGTTATGAATGAGTCACCGTAGGAGGCAAAAGCAGAAATACAAGCTAAGTCCAGAAAACCAGAGAAGTTGGCAACTATCAGATTGCAGACCCCTGAACCTATCAACACAACTAGCAGTAGCCGTGGGGGGTTCCTACGATGCCCTAGACCCCTCGATCACAGCCGGAGAAATACATAGGCCTAAAGAAAGAAAGGGGAAATCTAAACTGCCCCAGAGCAGACCCCAAAGCAATAGGCAGCCCCCAACATATAATGACGGTGAAGCAAGATGAAAATACTAACACAGACAGAAAGATAGACTGAGCAAAGATGGGGCCCCCACAACTACCTAGATAGGAAAGGACAGGAAGGCTGCTGTCTGCAATCTGCCAAAACCCTATCAAAGACATAAGCCAACCAGCTGATATGAAAAAGGCCCTGAAGCAGCTAGGCTTCAAAAACTGAATCAGCACTCAGGTATTTTCAGAAGACAGAGCTAAATGAATTCAGCACACCCCAGCAGGGAATGGCAGAAATCCAGAAAAACAAAGCAAAAACAAAGTCAAAGCACAAAAGCAAAAGGCCGAGCAGCAAAATTAGCTTTGGAGGAGCAGGAATTCAGACTGGTCTCCAAGGATCCCACAGAGAAATCACCCGCAGGGCAGAAGGGCATCGGCAGCATTAAATCCAGTCCGTAACTCCACTCAGCCAGTCACAATCATCAGCCTCAGGTGTTTGACAATCAGGCTCACTACCTTTCTTTACCAGAAGAGGGAGTTCCTCGGGCCTCAGAAGTGAAGGGGAAAATGAACTCACAACAGTACCTCCCCCTTGAGGAGGGGTCACCGAACCCTCAACCACGCCACTAGGGCGATCAGGGTGAGCCCGATGAAAGGCACGCATCAATCTTTTGGCATGAATATCAGAGGCAGAGACCCAGGATTTATCATCCTGACCATAACCCTTCCACTTAACCAAATGCTGGAGTCTCCGTCTAGCCAGACGGGAATCCAGTACTTTCTCTACCTCATATTCCATGTTACCTTCAACCAATACAGGGTCTGGAGGTGCCACCCCCGGAACAACAGGTTCAACAAACCTCTTCAACAAAGATTTATGGAACACATTATGGATTTTAAATGTGACAGGAAGAGCCAAACGAAAAGAGACCGGATTAATAATCTCCACAATCTTGTAAGGTCCAATAAATATAGGCTTAAACTTAGGAGAAGCCACCTTCATAGCAATATTTTTTGATGATAACCACACCATATCACCAACCTTAAACTGGGGACCAATAGTCCTATGTCGGTTGGAAAACCGCTGGGCCTTCTCCTGGGAGAGAGATAACTTATCCACCACTTGGTCCCAGATCTGGTGCATTCTCTCCACCACAGTGTCAACACCTGGGCAGGCAGAGGGCTCCACCTGCCCTGAAGAAAATCATGAAACCCAAAGTTACAAAAAAAAGGTGACATCAAAGTGGCAGAACTAGCTCTATTATTCAACGCAAATTCGGCCAAGGGCAAAAATGAAACCCAATCATCCTGATCAGCAGAAATTAAACATCTCAAATATGACTCCAAGGTCTGGTTTGTTCTCTCTGTCTGCCCATTGGTCTGAGGGTGAAAAGCAGAGGAGAAGGACAACTGAATTCCCAGCCTGGAACAGAAAGTTCTCCAAAATCTAGACACAAACTGCACTCCTCTGTCAGATACAATGTTCTCAGGAATCCCGTGCAAACGAACCACCTGTTGTAAAAACAGGGCCACCAACTCAGAGGAAGACGGCAACTTAGGGAGTGGTACAAGATGAACCATCTTAGAGAACCTATCACAAATCACCCAAATAACAGTCATCCTCTGAGAGACAGGCAAATCAGAGATGAAATCCATTGAAATATGGGTCCATGGCCTCTTGCGGACAGGCAAAGGCATCAACAACCCACTAGAGCGAGAACACGATTTAGACCGGGAGCACGTCCCACAGGACTGCACAAAATTCCTGACATCACGAGACAATGAGGGCCACCAAAATAAACGACTCACCAGATCTCTAGTACCAAAAATACCTGGATGACCAGCCAAAGCAAAGCAATGAGCTTCAGACATCACTCTCTTCTTCCACTGGTCAGGAACATACAACTTTCCACTGGGACAACGCTCAGGTTTGTCCTCCTGGAACTCTTCCAGAGCACGTCTCAAATCGGGCGAGATGACAGAAAGAACTACCCCTTTGCCTAAGATGGTAGCAGGCTTGGTCACCACAGGAGAATCAGCAAGGAAGCTCCTAGAGGGGGCGTCTGCCTTGACATTCTTTGTTCCAGGAAGAAAAGAAACCACAAAATCAAAACGTGTAAAAAACAAGGCCCACCTAGCCTGTCTAGGGTTCAAGCGCTTAGCCGACTCTAGGTAAATCAAATTCTTGTGGTCAGTGAGGACCACGACTTGATGCTTAGCTCCCTCCAACCAATATCTCCACTCCTCAAATGCCCATTTCATGGCCAACAGTTCCCTATTCCCCACATCATAGTTACGTTCAGATGGAGAGAACTTTCGGGAAAAGAAAACACAGGGATTCATTTTAGATGTTACAGGATCCTTTTGGGACAAAACAGCTCCTGCACCAATCTCAGAAGCATCCACCTCTACCTGGAATGGAAGTGAGACATCAGGTTGCCGCAAAACCGGGGCGGAGGTGAATCTTCGCTTCAACTCCTGAAAGGAAGAAACAGCCTCCGGAGACCAATTCAACACATCAGCACCCTTTTTAGTCAGATCAGTCAATGGCTTGGCAATACTAGAAAATTTTGCTATAAATTTCCGATAAAAATTAGCAAAACCCAAAAACTTCTGGAGGGCCTTCAAAGAAGTGGGCTGAACCCAATCGTGAATGGCCTGTACCTTGGCCGGGTCCATTTCAATAGTTGACGGGGACAAAATAAATCCCAAAAAAGAAATCCTCTGTACTCCAAAAAGGCATTTAGATCCCTTGACATACAGGGAATTCTCCCTCAAGATCTGGAACACAGTCCGAATATGTTCCACATGAGAATCCCAATCCTTGGAGAAGATCAAATTATAATCATCCAGATAGATAATCAAAAATTTATCGACAAAATCTCGGAAAATATCGTTCATGAAGCACTGGAAGACAGAAGGGGCATTAGTGAGCCCAAAATGCATCACCAGGTACTCAAAATGTCCCTCCGGAGTATTAAACGCCGTCTTCCATTCATCCCCATGCTTAATGCGAATAAGATTATACGCCCAACTGAGGTCAAGCTTGGTAAACCAGCAAGCACCTTTAACTCTGGAGAATAGATCAGAAATCAGGGGTAACGGATAATGATATTTAACAGTAATTTTGTTGAGGGCACGATAATCAATACAAGGTCTTAATGATCCATCCTTTTGGCTACAAAAAAAAACCCGGCACCCAAGGGTGACGAGGATGGTCTAATATGACCCTTCTCCAACGCCTCCTTAATATAGGATCGCATAGCCTCGTGCTCGGGTACAGATAAATTGAAGAGCCGACCCTTGGGAAATTTACACCCTGGGCTCAGTTCAATTGCACAGTCATAACTCCTATGAGGAGGCAGAGACGCAGACTCATTCTCACTAAATACATCATAAAAGTCCGCCAAATAATCAGGAACATCATGCGACTGAGGAGAGGTGGAAAACACCGGAGCCTCACTAAAGGCACACCGACAACCCCAACACACCACAGACACAGATTTCCAATCCAAAACTGGATTATGAATCTGTAACCAGGGAAACCCCAGAACAACAGTATCATGCAGATTATGCAACACCAGAAATCTGCAATTTTCTTGATGGTCTGGGGCGACCCGTATTACCACCTGGGTCCAAAACTGGGGTTTATTTTTAGCCAAAGGAGTAGCCTCAATCCCCTCAAAGGGATAGGCAGAGGTGTCATCGGAAATCCACAACGTTTAGCAAAATCCAAGTCCATTAGGTTTAGGGCTGCTCCCGAATCCACAAAAGCCTTGGCGGAAAATGTGGACAGGGAGCAGATCAGAGTAATAGCCAGAAGAAACTTAGGTTGAACACCACCAACAGAAAACATGTGTGCAAAGCGTTTCTCCCGTTTAGGACAGACAGAAATAATATTCGAGGCATCTCCACAGAAAAAACACAACTTATTACGCCTTCTGAACTCCTGACGCTGCTCTCTGGAAAAAACTCTATCACATTGCATAGGTTCAGACATTTGTTCAACAGGTGGCAACACCTCTTGTGCAGCTTTGCGTTCGCGCAAACGCCGATCAACCTGAATGGCTAATGACATAGAATCGTCAAGACCAGAGGGAACAGGAAATCCCACCATAGTATCTTTTACGGCTTCTGACAACCCCTTCCGAAAGAGAGCAGCCAAGGCATTATCATTCCAGGTAGTAAGTACTGCCCACTTTCGGAATTTTTGACAGTACAATTCTGCAGAATCACGACCCTGGCTCAATGCCAGCAGGGTCTTTTCAGCCTGATCCATGGCATTAGGTTTGTCATACAACAACCCCAAAGCTTGAAAGAATGCGTTCACATTAGTCAGAATAGGATCATCTGGTTTCAAAGAAAACGCCCAATCCTGGGGATCGCCACGCAGCAAAGAGATGACAATTTTAACCTGCTGCGCGGAGCTCCCTGACGAGTTAGGCTTCAAGGCAAAAAATAATTTACAATTACTTTTGAAATTCAAAAATTTAGACCGATCCCCAAAAAATACATCAGGTGTAGGAATCTTTGGTTCAGCAGCATGTGAATGAGCAAGGTAGGCGGAAATTCCCCGCACTTTCGCAGCGAGCTGCTCCATCCACATGATCAGACAATTGCTTTATCTCCATTGAGAGAAAAAAAAATTCCCCCTACGGCCTCAGAGATATAGAGGAAAAAATATACACACTTTTTTTTTTTTTTTTTTTTTTTTTACAATTCTTTCCTGCTATTGAGTACCCTAGAATCTGCGGTAGGGCGGGTGATTCTGTTATGAATGAGTCACCGTAGGAGGCAAAAGCAGAAATACAAGCTAAGTCCAGAAAACCAGAGAAGTTGGCAACTATCAGATTGCAGACCCCTGAACCTATCAACACAACTAGCAGTAGCCGTGGGGGGTTCCTACGATGCCCTAGACCCCTCGATCACAGCCGGAGAAATACATAGGCCTAAAGAAAGAAAGGGGAAATCTAAACTGCCCCAGAGCAGACCCCAAAGCAATAGGCAGCCCCCAACATATAATGACGGTGAAGCAAGATGAAAATACTAGCACAGGCAGAAAGATAGACTGAGCAAAGACGGGGCCCCACAACTACCTAGATAGGAAAGGACAGGAAGGCTGCTGTCTGCAATCTGCCAAACCCCTTCAAAGACATAAGCCAACCAGCTGATATGAAAAAGGCCCTGAAGCAGCTAGGCTTCAAAAACTGAATCAGCACTCAGGTATTTTCAGAAGACAGAGCTAAATGAATTCAGCACACCCCAGCAGGGAATGGCAGAAATCCAGAAAAACAAAGCAAAAACAAAGTCAAAGCACAAAAGCAAAAGGCCGAGCAGCAAACTTAGCTTTGGAGGAGCAGGAATTCAGACTGGTCTCCAAGGATCCCACAGAGAAATCACCCGCAGGGCAGAAGGGCGTCGGCAGCATTAAATCCAGTCCGTAACTCCACTCAGCCAGTCACAATCATCAGCCTCAGGTGTTTGACAATCAGGCTCACTACCTTTCTTTACCAGAAGAGGGAGTTCCTCGGGCCTCAGTAATGAAGGGGAAAATGAACTCACAACAGCGTCGGCAGCCTTATATCCAGTCAGTAACTCCACTCTGCCAGTCATCATCATCAGACTCAGGTGTTTGATAATCAGGCTCACTACCTTTCTTTACCTGAAGAGGGAGTTTCTCGGGCCTCAGAAGTGAAGGGGAAAATGAACTCACAACAGTACCTCCCCCTTGAGGAGGGGTCACCGAACCCTCAACCACGCCACTAGGGCGATCAGTGTGAGCCCGATGAAAGGCACGCACCAATCTTTTGGCAAGAATATCAGAGGCAGAGACCCAGGAATTATCCTCCTGACCATAACCCTTCCACTTAACCAAATACTGGAGTCTCCGTCTAGCCAGACGGGAATCCAGTACTTTCTCTACCTCATATTCCATGTTACCTTCAACCAATACAGGGTCTGGAGGTGCCACCCCCGGAACAACAGGTTCAACAAACCTCTTCAACAAAGATTTATGGAACACATTATGGATTTTAAATGTGACAGGAAGAGCCAAACGAAAAGAGACCGGATTAATAATCTCCAAAATCTTGTAAGGTCCAATAAATCTAGGCTTAAACTTAGGAGAAGCCACCTTCATAGCAATATTTTTTGATGATAACCACACCATATCACCAACCTTAAACTGGGGACCAATGGTCCTATGTCGGTTGGAAAACCGCTGGGCCTTTCCTGGGAGAGAGATAACTTATCCACCACTTGGTCCCAGATCTGGTGCATTCTCTCCACCACAGTGTCAACACCTGGGCAGGCAGAGGGCTCCACCTGCCCTGAAGAAAATCGAGGATGAAACCCAAAGTTACAAAAAAAAGGTGACATCAAAGTGGCAGAACTAGCTCTATTATTTAAAGCAAATTCGGCCAAGGGCAAAAATGAAACCCAATCATCCTGATCAGCAGAAATAAAACATCTCAAATATGACTCCAAGGTCTGGTTTGTTCTCTCTGTCTGCCCATTGGTCTGAGGGTTAAAAGCAGAGAAGGACAACTGTATTCCCAACTTGGAACAGAAAGTTCTCCAAAATCTAGACACAAACTGCACTCCTCTGTCAGATACAATGTTCTCAGGAATCCCGTGCAAGCGAACCACCTGTTGTAAAAAAAGGGGCACCAACTCAGAGGAAGACGGCAACTTAGGGAGTGGTACAAGATGAACCATCTTAGAGAACCTATCACAAATCACCCAAATAACAGTCATCCTTTGAGAGACAGGCATATCAGAGATGAAATCCATTGAAATATGGGTCCATGGCCTCTTGGGGACAGGCAAAGGCAACAACAACCCACTAGAGCGAGAACACGATTTAGACCGGGAGCACGTCCCACAGGACTGCACAAAATTCCTGACATCACGAGACAAGGAGCGCCACCAAAAAGACCGACTCACCAGATCTCTAGTACCAAAAATACCTGGATGACCAGCCAAAGCAGAGCAATGAACTTCAGACATCACTCTCTCCTTCCACTGGTCAGGAACATACAATTTTCCACTGGGACAATGCTCAGGTTTGTCCTCCTGGAACGTTAGCTACGTTGAAGATCATTAAGGAAGGTGAAGAGTTCTTGGACAGAGCAGAATTATCTCTTCATGTTACAGAAAGAGAAGAAATTCGAAGTGCACCTGAAGAAACAGAGGAATGGAGACATGTGACCCAGAGAAGCAGGAGGATCAGGAGGCAGTCAGCACCCATACTGCTCAGAAACCAGTACCAGGCTCTCACGCAGGAAAACGATGAAGAAATACATCAGGATAAGACTTTGCCAACAAACAGCAACCTTGTACGCCCTCAGAGTCCTCCTGGATGGAGAAAGAAAAATGTTGTGAAGAAGAAACGGAGAGTGGTGGTCATGGGGGATTCCCTGCTGAGAGGAACAGAGGCCGCTATCTGCAGACCGGATATAACTACAAGAGAAATGTGCTGTCTTCCAGGTGCAAAAATTAAAGATGTGTCTGACAGGATATCAGGACTCTTCAGACCTACAGATGACTACCCATTCCTGCTACTACATGTGGGGACAAATGACACCGCAAGAAACGACCTGGAAACCATCTGCAGAGACTTTGAAGACTTAGGCAAGAAAGTGAAAGAACTGGGAGCGCAGGTGGTCTTCTCTTCCATCCTCCCAGTGGATGGCCATGGAACAAGGAGGTGGAATAAGATTCTGCAGGTGAACAACTGGCTACGTCGATGGTGCAGTCAGCAACGATTTGGATTTCTGGATCACGGAGTGAACTACTTATACGATGGACTACTTGCTAGAGATGGGGTGCACCTTACGAAGACTGGAAAGCATGTATTTGGAAGTCGCCTTGCTACACTTGTAAGGAGAGCTTTAAACTAGAACAACATGGGAAGGGAAGCAAAAGACCAGAAAAAGCCATACACCTGACAAATGCTATTGAGAACTCTGCTATTAGAAGTGGAAAGGAAGAACAAAGACGAAAGAATCTAATTAATAAAAATATTGGAGAAAGAGAAACCAATCACAAACTAAAATGTTTCTATACTAATGCACAAAGCATGGGCAACAAACAAGGAGAATTGGAACTACTAACACAGGAAAAGAAATATGATGTCATTGGAATCACTGAAACTTGGTGGGACAATACACATGATTGGAATACAAGACTAGAAGGATACAACTTATTTGCAAGAAACAGACTTGATAAACGAGGAGGGGGTGTCGCATTGTATGTTCGAAACGCGTATATCTGCACAGAGATTGAAGCTTCAGAGACTGGGAGTTCTGTGGAAACTGTTTGGGTAAGAATACAAGGACAGAACAATGGAAAGGACACCATTGTAGGCATTTACTACAGGCCGCCTGTGCAAGCCGAAGATATAGATGAACTCTTTATGCATCAGATGGCCAAGTTCTCCAAAAAATATGACATAGTTGTCATGGGAGATTTCAACTATCCAGACATTTGTTGGGAATCTCTCTCAGGCAAAACTAACAGGTCAAGGAAATTCTTATCCTCTCTTGCTGACAACTTTATCTTCCAAAAGGTAAGGGAGAAAACAAGGGGAACTGCTACCTTGGATCTAATCCTTATAAACAGGGAGGAAATGGTTGAGGAGGTAAAAGTGGCTGGGACCCTAGGAGGTAGCGACCATGCTATTTTAGAATTTTGGATAACTAGAGGTGGAAGACCTGTGAAGACTCAGACGTCAAGGTTAGATTTCAGAAAGGCAGATTTTAAGGGATTCAGAAAGAGAATTGGAGGGATCCAATGGCTGGATATCCTTAAAGACAAAAATGTCCAGGAAGGATGGGAAATCTTGAAAAATGAAATTCTCAAAGCACAGTTGTTAACAATTCCGAAAAGAGGGAAGAATAGGAAGCATTTAAGGAAACCAGGATGGATGAACACAGAACTTAAGCACATGCTAAAAAGGAAGAAAAAAATGTTTATAAAATGGAAAGAGGGAGGCATATCTAAAGAAGAATATAATGCTGTCTGCAGAACCTGCAGGGCACAAATCAGATTAGCTAAAACTGAAAATGAACTGAGGCTTGCAAGAGATGTCAAAAGCAATAATAAAGGATTTTGGGGATATGTCAAAAGTAAAAGAAAAGTCAAAGATGCTATAGGATTTTTACAGGATGAAAATGATGAAATGGTAAGACAGGATGTTGAGAAGGCTGAACTTTTAAATTCCTATTTTGCATCTGTTTTCTCTCAGAAAGGAAATGCAACATCAACTGTTATTCACTGTCCTATTAAGGGAATAGAAGAATCCAGGATATCTATAAACAGAAAGATAGTGAGGAAACACTTAGCTAACCTAAATGAATTCAAGTCTCCAGGTCCAGATGAATTACACCCCAGAGTACTGAAGGAGATAGCAGAAGAAATTTTTGAACCCCTCTCCATAATCTTTGAAAATTCTTGGAGAACAGGAGAAGTGCCAGAAGACTGGAGAAGAGCAAATGTTGTTCCTATCTTCAAAAAGGGGAAGAAGGTGGACCCAGGCAACTATAGGCCGGTGAGTCTGACTTCTATACCAGGAAAGATCTTTGAACAAATTATTAAACAACATGTATGTCAATACCTGGATAAGAATGAAGTGATTAAACAGAGTCAGCATGGGTTTCTAACTAATAAGTCATGTCAGACTAACTTAATTTCCTTCTATGACGGTATCACTGATTGGGTGGATCAAGGAAATGCTGTAGATATAGTATATCTTGACTTCAGCAAAGCATTTGACAAAGTCTCTCATACAATCCTTATTGAAAAAATGACTAAGTATGGAAAGGACAAGGCAACTGTTAGGTGGATTCATAACTGGCTTAGTGATCGGACCCAAAGAGTGGTCGTAAATGGCTGCACATCCAGTTGGAAGAATGTCTCAAGTGGGGTACCACAGGGCTCTGTCCTGGGCCCTGTATTGTTCAACATCTTTATCAACGATTTAGATGAAGGAATTGAGGGTAAACTGATTAAATTTGCTGATGACACAAAGCTAGGAGGGATAGCTAATACTAGAGAAGAGAGAGAGAGGATTCAAAAAGATTTAAATAAACTGGAGAAGTGGGCAGCAACTAACACAATGGTTTTTAACAGGGAAAAATGCAAAGTACTACATCTGGGCAATAAAAATGAAAAAAGCATATATAGAATGGGAGGAATAGGGCTAAGTGACAGCACATGTGAAAAAGACTTGGGTATACTAATAGATCACAGACTGAATATGAGTCAACAGTGTGATGCAGCAGCAAAAAAGGCAAATGCAATTCTAGGATGTATTAACAGAAGCATACAGTCTAGATCACGTGAAGTCATTATTTCCCTCTACTCCTCTTTGGTCAGACCTCATCTGGAATATTGTGTCCAGTTTTGGGCACCACATTTTAAAAAAGACATCAACAAACTGGAACAAGTTCAGAAAAGAGCGACCAGAATGGTGACCGGTCTGCAAACCCTGTCTTATGAGGAAAGGTTGCAGGATTTGGGAATGTTTAGTTTGCAAAAGAGAAGACTGAGAGGAGACTTAATAGCTGTCTACAAATATCTAAAGGGCTGTCACATTGTAGAAGGATCAACTTTATTCTCATTTGCACAAGGAAAGACTAGAAGCAATGGGATGAAACTGAATGGGAAGAGACACAGATTAGATATTAGAAAAAACTTTTTGACAGTTAGAGTGATCAATGAGTGGAACAGGCTGCCACGAGAAGTGGTGAGTTCTCCTTCAATGGAAGTCTTCAAACAGAGGCTGGACAGACATCTGACTGGGATGATTTAGCGAATCCTGCTTTGAGCAGGGGGTTGGACCAGATGGCCCAGGAGGTCCCTTCCAACTCTACGATTCTATGATTCTATGATTCTTCCAGAGCACGTCTCAAATCGGGCGAGATGGCAGAAAGAACTACCCCTTCGCCTAAGATGGTAGCAGGCTTGGTCACCACAGGAGAATCAGCAAAGAAGCTCCTAGAGAGGGCGTCTGCCTTGACATTCTTAGTTCCAGGAAGAAAAGAAACCACAAAATCAAAACGTGTAAAAAACAAGGCCCACCTAGCCTGTCTAGGGTTCAAGTGTTTGGCCGACTCTAGGTAAATCAAATTCATGTGGTCAGTGAGGACCATGACTTGATGCTTAGCTCCCTCCAACCAATGTCTCCACTCCTCAAATGCCCATTTCATGTCCAACAGTTCCCGATTCCCCACATCATAGTTACGTTCAGATGGAGAGAACTTTCGGGAAAAGAAAGCACAGGGATTCATTTTAGATGTTACAGGATCCTTTTGGGACAAAACAGCTCCTGCCCAAATCTCAGAAGCATCCACCTCTACCTGGAACGGAAGTGAGACATCAGGTTGCCGCAAAACCGGGGCGGAGGTTAATCTTCGCTTCAGCTCCTGAAAGGAAGAAACAGCCTCCAGAGACCAATTTAACACATCAGCACCCTTCTTAGTCAAATCAGTCAATGGCTTGGCAATACTAGAAAATTTTGCTATAAATTTCCAATAAAAATTAGCAAAACCAAAAAACTTCTGGAGGGCCTTCAAAGAAGTGGGCTGAACCCAATCGTAAATGGCCTTTACCTTGGCCGGGTCCATTTCAATAGTTGACGGGGACAAAATAAATCCCAAAAAAGAAATCCTCTGTACTCCAAAAAGGCATTTAGATCCTTTGACATACAGGGAATTCTCCCTCAAGATCCGGAACACAGTCCAAATATGTTCCACATGAGAATCCCAATCCTTGGAGAAGATCAAAATATCATCCAGATAGATAATCAAAAATTTATCGACAAAATCTCGGAAAATATCGTTCATGAAGCACTGGAAGACAGAAGGGGCATTAGTGAGCCCAAAAGGCATCACCAGGTACTCAAAATGTCCCTCCGGAGTATTAAACGCCGTCTTCCATTCATCCCCATGCTTAATGCGAATAAGATTATACGCCCACCTGAGGTCAAGCTTGGTAAACCAGCAAGCACCTTTAACTCTGGAGAATAGATCAGAAATCAGTGGTAACGGATACTGATATTTAACAGTAATTTTGTTGAGGGCACGATAATCAATACAAGGTCTTAATGATCCATCCTTTTTGGCTAAAAAAAAAAAAACGGCACCTAAGGGTGACGAGGATGGTCTAATATGACCCTTCTACAACGCCTCCTTAATATAGGATCGCATAGCCTCGTGCTCGGGTACAGATAAATTGAAGAGCCGACCCTTGGGAAATTTACACCCCGGGCTCAGTTCAATTGCACAGTCATAACTCCTATGAGGAGGCAGAGACGCAGACTCATTCTCACTAAATACATCATAAAAGTCCGCCAAATAATCAGGAACATCATGCGACTGAGGAGAGGTGGAAAACACCGGAGCCTCACTAAAGGCACACCGACAACCTCAACTCACCACAGACACAGATTTTCAATCCAAAACTGGATTATGAATTTGTAACCAGGGAAACCCCAGAACAATAGTATCATGCAGATTATGCAACACCAAAAATCTGCAATTTTCTTGATGGTCTGGGGCGACCCACATTACCACCTGGGTACAAAACTGAGGTTTATTTTTAGCCAAAGGAGTAGCATCAATCCCCCTCAAAGGGATAGGCATCTGCAGAGGTGTCATCGGAAATCCACAACGTTTAGCAAAATCCAAGTCCATTAGGTTTAGGGCTGCTCCCGAATCCACAAAAGCCTTGGTGGAAAATGTGGACAGGGAGCAGATCAGAGTAATAGCCAGAAGAAACTTAGGTTGAACACCACCAACAGAAAACATGTGTGCAAAGCGTTTCTCTCGTTTAGGACAGACAGAAATAATATGCGAGGCATCTCCACAGAAAAAACACAACTTATTACGCCTTCTGAACTCCTGACGCTGCTCTCTGGAAAAAACTCTATCACATTGCATAGGTTCAGACATTTGTTCAACAGGTGGCAACACCTCTCGTGCAGCTTTGCGTTCGCGCAAACGCCGATCAACCTGAATGGCTAATGACATAGAATCGTCAAGACCAGAGGGAACAGGAAATCCCACCATAGTATCTTTTACGGCTTCTGACAACCCCTTCCGAAAGAGAGCAGCCAAGGCATTATCATTCCAGGTAGTAAGTACTGCCCACTTTCGGAATTTTTGACAGTACAATTCTGCAGAATCACGACCCTGGTTCAATGCCAGCAGGGTCTTTTCAGCCTGATCAATGGCATTAGGTTCGTCATACAACAACCCCAAGGCCTGAAAAAATGCATTCACATTAGTCAGAATAGGATCATCTGGTTTCAAAGAAAACGCCCAATCCTGGGGATCGCCACGCAGCAAAGAGATGACAATTTTAACCTGCTGCGCGGAGCTCCCTGACGAGTTAGGCTTCAAGGCAAAAAATAATTTAAAATTATTTTTGAAATCCAAAAATTTAGACCAATCCCCAAAAAATACATCAGGTGTAGGAATCTTTGGTTCAGCAGCATGTGAATGAGCAAGGTAGGCGGAAATTCCCCGCACTTCTGCAGCGAGCTGCTCCACACGATCAGACAATTGCTTTATCTCCATTGAGAGAAAAAAAAATTCCCACTACGGCCTCAGAGATATAGAGGAAAATATATACACACCTTTTTTTTTTGTTTGTTTTTTTTACAATTCTTTCCTGCTATTGAGTACCCTAGGATCTGCGGTATGGCGGGTGATTCTGTTATGATTGAGTAACCGTAGGAGGCAGACACAAAAATAGAAGCTACGTCCAGAAAACCAGAGAAGTTGGCAACTATCAGATTGCAGACCCCTGAACCTATCAACACAACTAGCAGTAGCCGTGGGGGGTTCCTACGATGCGCTAGACCCCTCGATCACAGCCGGAGAGCTAAATAGCCTAAAGACAGAAAAGGAAATCTAAACTGCCCCAGAGCAGACCCCAAAGTAAAAGGCAGCCCCCAGCATATAATGACGGTGAAGCAAGATGAAAAAACACTCACACAGATAGAAAGATAGGCTGAGCAAACCATGGGGCCCAAGCTAACTAAACAGAACAGGAAAGGAAGGTTGCTGTCTGCAATCTGCCAAAACCCTATCAAAGACACAAGCCAACAAGCTGATATGGAAAAGACCCTGAAGCAGCTAGGCTTCAAAAACTAAATCGGCACTCAGGTATTTTCAGAAGACAGAGCTAAAGGAATTCAGCACACCCCAGCAGGGAATGGCAGAAATCCAGAAAAACAAAGCAATACAAAGTCAAAGCACAAATGTAAAAAGCCGAGCAGAAAACTTAGCTTTAGACGAGCAGGAATTCAGACTGGTCTCCAAGGATCCCACAGAGAAATCACCCGCAGGGCAGAAGGGCGTCGGCAGCCTTATATCCATTCAGTATCTCCACTCAGCCAGTCATCATCATCAGACTCAGGTGTTTGATAATCAGGCTCACTACCTTTCTTTACCAGAAGAGGGAGTTCCTCGGGCCTCAGTAGTGAAGGGGAAAATGAACTCACAACAATTACGTGTGTGGATAGGGACTTAGTCATAGAGTCAGTGCCAGTCAGTGGCAAGCTACAGGCCACAGTTCACATCTAACAGAACTAGCGTCCGACAGTGCGCACCTCTTGGGCATTGTCGTGTTGCGGCTGAGTCAGTCACCACGCTGCAGTCAGCAGCATTGGTTGGGGTCCGCGGTATCGATGCTGCACGCATGGTAGGTCTAGACGGACAGTGACCCGGAGTCTTGGGCTTAGTCCTGTGACGGTATACTGTGCGTGCACACCGATGAGACCTGTGAAGTAAACAGGCTCGGCATTTATGTTTATGCCGTACACGTCTCTGTGATATTAACAGAGCTTGCCAACGCACGCCGGGTGATGTACAACCCGTGTGTGTCATACCGCCATATTCTATGTCTGCCATTATATAGCAGCAGTTTTACACCTCTGCATGGTGGACCACGGGTGGCGAACATTCTATTTTCTTTTATTTTATATTTAGTGCATTCCACCATCTCTAACATTACACTAGCGCCAGGGTCTGGCTAGTAATGGCGGACAAGCAGCAGCTACTCCAGTACATTTGGCAGCTGGAGGGCAATGCGGGCTAAGGTGGGGTTTATTGTCTCCCTCCTGTCGGGCAGGGTGTTAGAATGGGCTTCGCCATTGTGGGAGCATGATGACCCTGTGGTTCTGAGCACTGCTCAGTTTCTCACGTCCTTAAAGCAGGTCTTTTTGAGACCACGGGTCACTCACGACACCTGTCTCTAGCTATTAGCCTTAACACAGGAATCCCACTTGGTCAGCAATTATGCCGTCCGATTCTGGACACTGGCTTCCGAGCTGTAGTGGCCTGATAAGGTCTGTGTTCTGGAGAGGGTTAGCGGAGCATGTCAAAGATGCCTTAGCTACCAGAGAGGTCCCCGCAAGTCTGGAGGACTTGATTGCCATTTCCACCTGCATCGATCTCCGGTTTATGGAGCGCGGGCTGGAGCGTGCGCAATCCAGACAAAGGGTTAAGTTGGCCCCCACTTTCTCCGAGCCGCTAGAGCTTCCAGCTCAGGAGATTATGCCTTCTGAACCCATGGAGGTGTCTCGCACCGGTCCCAGGCTGCGTCCGGTGCGAAGCTCCGCAAGCTGTTACCAGTGCCGGCAGTTTGGTCACTCGGCTAACACATGTCCACTGCGGTTGAAAAAACGATCACGTCCAGTGGTCGTAGGTGGGGGTCTATCTGATATGAAACCTTTCTCCCAAAACCGGTATTCCGGGGGACGTTAGATAGTGGGGCATCCACCTGGGAGGTAGAGGTCACGTTGGATTCCAGGGCAGAAGGGAACTTTATGTCCTCGGCCTTCGCCCAAAAGCACGCTATTCCGCTGGTGTTTCTGCCTAAACCCTTGACCATCAGGGTGGTTAATGGTGCACCTTTACCATCTCAGGTTACCACCAGACAGCACCCCTAGGTCTCTCAATCTCTCCATCCCACCGAGAGATCTTGTCCCTGTTCATTTTGCCAGATGGCATTGACCAGGTGCTTCTCGGAGTTCCCTGGCTCCGTTGCCATTCCCCTCATATAGAATGGTCTTCGGGCAGTATACTGGATTAGAGCAAGGACTGTGAGGGAAGGTGCCTGAGGGGCAGTGTTCAAGTAGCCTCCACGGAGGTGCCCGCGGATCTCTCTGCGCTTCCCAGACAATACCACCAGTACGCAGACGTCTTCTCCAAAAAATCTGCGGAGATGCTTCCACCGCACAGTCCTTACGATTGCCCGATAGACCTATTGCCAGGCGCGGAACCTCCTAGCTGCGTGTATCCTCTATGTCTCACCAAGACGGAGGCTATGTCTCAATATATCCGGGAGAACCTGGCAAGAGGTTTTATCAGAAAGTTGGCGATGCCGGCTTGTGCAGGGTTCTTCTTCGTGCAGAAGAAGAGTGGAGAGTTACGTCCCTGCATTGACTACAGAGGTTTCAACACCATTACAGTAAAAAACAAATACCCTCTTCTGTTGATCTCTGAGTTGTTTGACAGGTTTGCGAGGGGCCCAGATCTTTACGAAATTGGATCTACGGGGGGCGTACAACCTGATCCGCACTCGTGAAGGAGAGGAATGGAAGACAGCCTTTAATACCAGGGATGGCCACTAAAAATATATGGTCATGCCCTTCGGCCTCTGTAATGCGCCTGCTGTCTTCCAGGATTTTGTAAATGATGTCTTTTGCGATAGACCACAACCGAGGTAGAGAGCATATCTGAATGACATCCTCATCTTTTCTCCAGATTTGACCTCTCACCGGAGAGACGTCTGCAAGGTTTTCGATCGTTTGCGGGCAAATTTTCTCTTCTCCAAGCTGGAGAAGTGCCAGTTTGAGCAGGAGTCCTTGCCATTCCTGGGCTACATCGGTGGCGCCCCTGAGGCTTCAGTCACCACAGAGGTACTGCACCTTCTCCTAAGGTGTAGTGCCCCACCATCCAGGTAAGGTGGGAACTCCTGACCACGCTCCACACCTGCATTCCACACACAGAATAGTTCAGTGGGGCCACCAGCAGCTTCAGGCTGGGGATTAGCAGAGCACCCCTCGTGGAACCCTGCTTCGCAACACGAGATGTGCTGGGAGGCGGGTGGAGTGAGATGATAAAAAAGCGTGGGAAGAGTGAGAGTTAAGAGTTAGTTGGAGAGAGGGAGAAGAGTGAAGATGGGTGTCTGAAGGACGTGCTGCAGTAGGTCCCAGTGATCTGGGCTGCTGGCACGAGAAAGACCAGAGAAAGAGACTGATAAGATTGATAACCTAGCCTTCCATAAGAGAGATAGAACAGATCGGAATGAAGGAGAATAGAAGGATAGTGGGAAGCTGGTTGAAGAAAGATAGAGAACCCTTCCAGTCTAGAGCGCAAAGGCCGGGGCCCGGTCCCCGAGGATGATTGGATCTTTATGTCCGGCAACAGACACCGGAGGAGTAGTGAGCCACTAACGCCTTCCTCTCATCATAGACTTGGGACACAACAGCAACTGAATAGAGAGCCGGGACGCAGTGAGGAGTCCCCGAAGCAGGCTACAGCTGTCTGTCATAGAAGTAGAGACTAGGAACACCTAGAGAGAGGCATTCCAGGGTACCTAAGTACTGGAGTGCTTCGCACCTAAAGGCACGTTGGAGGAGTCGTTCAGTGAAGGTACATATTGGCGGAGTGCGGAAGGGAGAACCCTATCTGGCCTGGAGGTTGGCTGGAGCCCTGACCTGGAGAACACAGTACAGAGGCAGGCGTGTGTGTGAACTGCAAACAGTGAGTAAAGCTTTGGAACCGCACACCCTGGTGTCCTCCAGTTATTCCAGCACCGCTACACCTGGGTAACAACATCTATACCATTCTGCGCCTCTCCTCATCCATTGCACCTACACTGCCCTGGGACTACAGCTCCACCTGTGGGGAGCTACACCATCTTTGCTGCACCACACCATCAGTCCCAGCAGATCTGCATGCAGCGTTGGCTCAACATCTTACTTGCCAAACACCACGGGTGGCGTCACGAACTATTCTACCATTGACTACATCTCCCCCATTGCTTGGGCGCCCAGGGCCACGGACCGGGTCACCGCTGCTGTGACACATCCCCCTGACACCGGCCCGGTACCAAGTACCCCACTGCCCTGGGAGGGCAACCCACATCATCTCGGCCCAGGGGTTGGCTATGGATCCTGCGAAATTGCAAGCAGTAATGGACTGGCAGGAGCCCCATTCTCTCAAAGCGGTGCAGCGCTTTTTGGGTTTCGTTAATTACTACCGCCAGTTCATTCCCCACTTCTCCACACTGGTAGCTCCTCTGGTTGCCCCCACTGAAAAAGGAGCTAATCCCAAGGCTTGGTCTGAACAGGTCTCCAAGGCCTACTCGTCCTTGAAAACCCATTTTGCCGGTGCTCCTATCCTACACTGTCCCAATGTGGATAAACCTTTTATTCTAGAGGTGGATGCCTCATCCGTTGGTGCAGGAGCAGTCCTTTTCCATAATGATGCTCAAGGTCGGAAGCATCCCTGCTTCTTCTTTTCCAAGACCTTCTCACCGGCGGAGAAAAGCTACTCCATCGGGGACAGGGAGTTGCTAGCAATGAAGTTGGCCTTTTCCGAGTGGAGATATCTCCTGGAAGGAACCCGGTTTCCCTTCCAGGTGTACACTGACCATAAAAACCTGGTCTATTTACAAACGGCCCAGCGCTTGAACTCTCATCAAGCTAGGTGGTTGCTCTTCTTCTCCTACTTTCGCTTCACCTTGCACTATCTGTCTGTAGAGAAGAACGTCCGTGCGGATGCTCTCTTGCGCTCGGTGGTCTCAGTGGAGGAAGAGGATGCTGAGCCTTGGCTAATTGTCCCCACTGAGAACCTGAGAACCGTGGCTCCGGTCGCACTTGAGACAGTTCCGCCGGGCAAGACCTTTGTCCCTCCTCGCCTGCGACCAGAGGTCCTCGCGTGGGCACACGCGTCCAGTGTGGGTGGTCACTTTGGCAATAAACGGACCACAGAACTCCTGGCAAGGTCTTATTGGTGGCCGCACAAGGCTCGGGACACTAAAGAGTACATTCAAGCATGCGTCTCTTGTGCTCCGAACAGGTCTTCTAGGCAGAGGCCGGCAGGGTTACTGTATCCTTTGCCGGTAGCAGACAGACCCTGGGAGATGGTCGGCATGGACTTTGTGGTCGGTCTGCCCAAGTCCGGTGGCAGCACGGTCATCAGGATGGTCACCGATCATTTTTCTAAAATGGTGCATCTGGTGCCACTCGCACGGCTGCCTTCCGCTCGCGGTCTTGCCGCACTGTTCATAAAGCACGTATTTCGTTTGCACGGTATGTCAGACAAAATAGTCAGTGACTGAGGTCCCCAATTTGCTTCTCAGTTTTGGAGGGAGCTCTGTGGTCTACTCAGTATCGAGCTAAACTTGTCCTCCGCCTATCACCCCGAGACGAACGGGTTGGCTGAGAGAGCCAATCAAACTCTGGTCACGTACCTGCGACATTTTGCTTCTGCCAGGCAGGATGACTGGACATCCTTACTACCGTGGGCTGAATTTGCCCTGAATAATGCAGTGGCTGATTTCATTGGTCAGATGCCGTTCCTTCTTAATTACGGCCAGCATCCACGTGTTCCTGTCCCGATGCCAGTGTCTTCCACTGATTCGAGGGTGGCAGACTGGGCAGTGGAGGCTTGCGACATTTGGGATCGCAGCCAGGATGCTATTCGAGTCTCTAAAGAGAGAATGAGAGCGTCTGCCGACACACATCGGCACCCCGCTTCAACTTTTGCCCCTGGAGACTTGGTGTGGCTCTCTGCCCAAAATATCAGGCTGCGGGCTGACTCCTTCAAGTTCGCTCCACGATATATTGGTCCCTTCAAGGTCCTCGAGCGGATCAGCTCAGTGGTCTACCGTCTGGCTCTTCCACCACACTTGGCCATTTCTGACGTCTTCCACGTGTTCCTCCTCAAGCCTGTTCACATGGCCCGGTTTTCCGAGTCATCTGCCGGGACATCAGACTTGTCTTCGGATGAGTTTGAGGTCAACGCCATTGTGGGACACAGGATTGTGGGTGGTAAAAAAATGTATTTGGTGGACTGGAAGAGTCATGGTCCAAAGGCCCAGACCTGGGAGCCAGTGGAGAACATCCACGCCCCTGATCACAGCTTTTGAGCGTAGCGAGACTCAGAGGTGGAGGGGACTAATGTTAGGCTTTGGGTTCCTGCAACTGCACATCAGGAATCCAGAGCCTTGCATTCAGCAGTCTCCCATTCTCCTCCGACCGCTCAGGAGCCTGCACAGCAATCCCGGCGTTCCAGACGCTCTGCTCAGACCAGCTCTGTGGGCCTGGTTGTTGCTGCCACCTCTGGGCCAGCAATAGTGGTGCAGTCTGCTCTGCAGCAAGCCACTCCAGAGGCTAAGTCCTCCCGCCACGCCACTGGGCATGCTCGTGAGGCGATCTCACATTGGAGATTGGGAGTCACGTGCTCAGGTCCTTCTCCAGATCTCATTGGTCCATCTCGGAGATCCTGGGGCTTCCGGACGGTCCCGGCTATAAAAGGGTCACATGGCCTTTCGGCCATGCGCTAGTGTAGACTCTAATTGCTATCTGTGTGAATGATGATGAATTCATGTGCCTGCGAATGACTCATTAAGATCCCCTCCCTCTGATATTATGTGTGTGGATAGGGACTTAGTCATAGAGTCAGTGCCAGTCAGTGGCACGCTACAGGCCACAGTTCACATCTAACAGAACTAGCATCCGACAGTGACCCGGAGACTTTGGCCTAGTCCTGTGACCATATACCGTGCGTGCACACCGCTGAGACCTGTGAAGTCAACAAGCTCGGCATTTCTGTTTATGCCGTATGCGTCTCTGTGATATTAACCCCTTAAGCCCCAAGGATGGTTTGCACGTTAATGACCGGGCCATTTATTACAATTCTGACCACTGTCCCTTTATGAGGTAATAACTCTGAAACGCTTCCATGGATCCAAGTGATTCTGACATTATTTTCTCATGACATATTGTAATTCATGATTGTGGTAAAATTTCATTCAAATAACTTGCGTTTATTGGTAAAAAAATGGAAATTTGGCAAAAATTTTGAAAAATTCGCAATTTTACAAATTTGAATTTTTGTGCCCTTAAATCACAGAGATACGGCACACAAAAAACTTGATAAGTAACATTTCCCACATGTTTACTTTACATCAGCACAATTTTGGAAGCAAAATTTTTTTTTCTTAGGAAGTTATAAGGGTTCAAAATTGACCAGTGATTTCTCATTTTTGCAACACAATTTTATTTTTACGGACCACATCACATTTGAAGCCACTTTGAGGGGTCTATATGATAGAAAATACCCAAACGTGACCCCATTCTAAAAACTGCACCCCTTAAGGTGCTCAAAACCACATTCAAAAAGTTTATTAACCCTTTAGGTGCGTCACAGGAATTTTTTGAATATTTTTTTAAAAAATGAACATTTAACTTTTTTTCACAAAAAAAAATATTCAGGTTCAATTTTTTTTATTTTACCAAGGGTAACAGGAGAAATTGGACTGCAAAAGTTATTGTGCAATTTGTCCTGAGTACGCTGATACCTGATATGTGGGGGGAAAAAACTGTTTCGGCGCATGGCAGAGCTCAAAAGGGAAGGAGCGCTGTTTGACTTTTTCAATGCAAAATTGGCAGGAATTCTGATCGGACGCCATGTCACGTTTGGAGAGCCCCTGATGTACCTAAACAGTGGAAAACCCCCACAAGTGACCCCATTTTGGAAGCTAGACCCCCCAAGGAACTTATCTAGATATGTGGTGAGAACTTTGAACCCACAAGGGCTTCACATAAGTTTATAACGTACAGCGGTACAATTAAAAAATCATATTTTTCCACAAAAATGATCTTTTCACCCCAATTTTTATTTTCCCAAGGGTAACAGGACCCTAAAAGTTATTGTGCAATTTGTCCTGAGTACGCTGATACCCCACATGTGGGGGTAAAGCACTATTTGGGCGCATGGCAGAGATCGGAAGGGAAGCAGCGCCATTTGACATTTTTGGCTGGAAACCCCCCACAAGTAACCCATTTTGGAAACTAGACCCTCTAAGGAACTTATCTAGTTGTGTGGTGAGCACTTTGAACCCCCCTAGTGCTTCACAGAAGTTTATAACGACCGGGCGTGAAATTAAAAAATTCGTATTTTTTCCACAAACATGATTTTTAGTCCCCATTTTTTTTATTTTCCCAAGGGTAACAGGAGAAATTAGACCCCAAAAATTGTTGTGCAATTTGTGCTAAGTACGCTGACACCACATATGTGGGAGAAAACTACTGTATGGGCACACGTCGGGGCTCAGAAGGGAAGTAGTGACGTCTTGGAATGCAGACTTTGATGGAATGGTCTGCGGGTCTCATGTTGCCTTTGGAGAGCCCCTAATGTACCTAAACAGTGGAAACCCCCCACAAATGACCCCATTTTGGAAACTAGACCCCCTACGGAACTTATCTAGATGTGTGGTGAGCACTTTGAACGCCCAAGGGCTTCACAGAAATTTATAATGCCCGGGCATGAGAATAAAAAAATTGTATTTTTTCCACAAACATGATCAATTAGTCCCCAATTTTTTTATTTTCCCAAGGGTAACAGGAGAAATTGGACTCCAAAAGTTGCTGTCCAATTTGTCCTGTGTACGCTGATACCCCATATGTGGGAGAAAACTACTGTATGTGCATATGTCGGGGCTCGGAAGGGAAGTAGTGACGTTTTGGAATGCAGACTTTGATGGAATGGTCTGCGGGTGTCATGTGCGTTTGGAGAGCCCCTTAAGTACCTAAACTATTACTCCCCACAAGTGACCCCATTTTGGAAACTAGATCCCCAACGGAACTTATCTAGATGTGTGGTGAGCACTTTGAACCCCCAAGTGCTTCACAGAAGTTTATAACGCCCGAGCGTGAAAATAAAAAGATAATTTTTTTCCACAAAAATGATATTTTTGCCCCCAATTTTTTATTTTCCTAAGGGTAACAGGAGAAATTGGACCCCAAAAGTTGTTTTGCAATTTGTCCTGAGTAGGCTGATACCCCATATGTGGGGGTAAAACACTGTTTGGGCGCATGGCAGAGCTTGGAAGGGAAGGAGCACCATTTGACTTTTTCAACTCAGAATTGGCTGGAATTGAGATCAGACGCCATATTGCATTTGGAGAGCCCCTGATGTGCCCAAACAGTGGAAACTCCCCAATTCTAACTCCAACCCGAATCCCAACACATCCCCTAAACCTAATCTCAGCCCTAACCCTAAACCTAGCCCTAACCCTAACCCTAATGGAAAAATGGAAATAAATACATTTTTTTTATTTTATTATTTTTCCCTAACTAAGGGGGTGATAACGGGGGGTTTGATTTACTATTTATGGCGGTTTTTATGTTTGGCAGCTGTCGCACGCTAAAGGACGCTTTTTATTGTAAAAATAGTTTTTGCATCACCACATATTGAGAGCTATAATTTTTCCGTATTTTGACACACCAAGTCATGTGAGGTCTTATTTTTTGCGGGACGAGTTGACGTTTTTATTGATACCATTTTCAGGCACGTGACATTTTTTGATCGCTTTTTATATTCCGATATTTGGGACGCAGAATGAAGAAAAACCAACCATGAATTTCTTTTGGGGGAGTGCGTTTACACCGTTCCGCGTGCGGTAATATTGATAAGGCGGCTTTATTCTTCGGGTCAGTACGGTTACAGCGATACCTCATTTAGGTTTTTTTATGTTTTGTCGGTTTTATGCAATGAAAACTATTTTATATAAAAAATAATTATTTTTGCATCGCTTTATTCTGCGAGCTATAACTTTTTTATTTTTTCGCTGATGATGCTGTATGGCGGCTCGTTTTTTGTGGGACAAGATGACATTTTCAGCGGTATCATGGATATTTATATGCGTCTTTTTGATCGCGGGTTATTGCATTTTTATTTGGCGGTATGATAATAAATCATTATTTTTTGCTTTGTTTTTTATTTTTATTTTTTAAGTGTTCGCTAAAGGGGTTAACTAACGGGAGTTTTATAGGGCAGGTCGTTACGGATGCGGCAATACCTAATATGTGTACTTTTATTGTTTTTTTTTATTTCCAAAAACTGGATTTATTGGGGGAATTTTTTTTTTTTTCTAATTTATTTGGCGATTTTTTTTTAAATTATTTTAACACTTTTTTTCTTTTAGCTTTATTACATAGTCCCAGGTGGGACATCACTCTCCTGTGACAGATCGCTGATCTGTCACATCACAGATCACTGACAGATCAGCGATCTGTCATAGGCACTGCTGCAGACTTCCTCATGCCTGCGCTTTGCAAGCACTGAGGAAGCCGGCTCCCTGCAGGCCCCCGAAGGTCCCCATCGCCATCTTGGATTCAGGGGCCTGCAGGGAAGGAGCACCCCGCAGCAGCGCTGCACATAACGCTGCCGTGGGGGGCTTAGGGAAGCACAGAGGGAGCCCCCTCCCTGCCGATGCTTCCCTTTGACCCCCGGTACACTGCGATCGTGTTTGATCGCGGTGTACAAGGCGTTAACGAGTCAGGGGCGGTCCGTGACCGCCCCTGACACATTGTGCCGGGTGTCAGCTGTGATAATCAGCTGACACCCGGCCGCGATCAGCGGCGCTCACCATGTGGGCGCCGCTGATCGCTATGACGTACTATCCCGTCCCTGGGAATTAAGTCCCAGGGCACATGGACAGGATAGTACGTCTCATGGCAGAAAGGGGTTAACAGAGCTCACCAACGCACGCCGGGTGACGTTCAACCCGCGTGTGTCTTACCGCCATAATGTACGTCTGCCATTATATAGCAGCAGTTTTACACCTCTGCACGGTGGACCCCGGGCAGCCAACGCACCTTCTATTATTTTATATTTAGTGCGGTCCGCCGTCCCTAACAACAAGAAATACTGTCATGAGGAAAAAATCTGTGCTCCGATAGATTGAGCCTAGTCACCAAATACCGGCAGTATAATCCTGTCTGCATGGAATCAGAGTAGTATAGCATATGTGGCAGCATGATGTTACTGCCAGTAATGATCAAATACAGAGAAATCTATTGTGAGGAGAAAATAAAACGAACGTTCTCACCCAATCAGATGACCGTATGGAGGGGGAGTAGTAAATCTTGTGTTGTAGATTGATCCTCAGTCAATTCGTGGTACGGACAATACCCTGTCGGTCCCTATGGGGCTAACAATGGCCTATTCCCCAGACTTCCGCCCTGACAAGGGTAGTCCACAACTACCCTTGTGCTAGACATGCTCTGCACTCTCCCTCAGGTGGTGCCCAACGCGTTTCATTCATAATCATCGTGTACTCGCTTGTAACAGGAGATAAAGTGCTGTGCCATAGAGACATGTGGTCCCTCCATTCTCTATGCCAGTCTGCAGAGAGTGAACGGAAGGACGGGGCTGATTTATATGGGAGATGGTGCTCAGAATAAACTCACCATTTCCTGTTAAGAAAACACTCAACGTAACATGGTATAATATAATCTCCTCCATGATGCAGGCGGGCGCTTCAGGCTCATATATGAGGCTTCTGGTCCATGGAACGCACGCTGCGGTGGTTCCCGGGCCTCCCCTCCAATGTGTCTGATACCCCCAGCGCTTGTGCATTGTGCTCCTGGTTCCTGGAGGTGCACGTCACATGATTTTCCAGGCCATTTAGTCCTAATTGTTATCACTCATTCAATATGTAAAAGGCGCCACCAAGTTTGCGTCATAGTCACATGACCGGAACTTTCAGTCACTGGAACGCCAACAGGGCGGTTGCTAGGCAAATGGGACGCTTAAGAAAAACATATCCTATTTGAAGGTGCCAGTACTTCCGATGTTCAATATAATCAATGAAATGATGACAAATGGTTGAAGGTATGGCTAAAATATGAATAATACTTATCATTAAGAGAGGTAAATAAGCCCAATTGTAATCACAAAAATGTGCAGGTGTAGTGATCCCCCCAGTTGAGGGCAGTGCAAATCCCTGCAGTGCGCAGACGCTGGGCCACTCTGACCTTTCCCGCCGCCTTCGCACTGCAATACTTTGCTCTGCCCTCAACAGGACCGCGTCACAAGCAATCAGGATGACGACATCGAATGAAGATGGGAGGTGGCGGACCCGGACCTGTGACACCCATCGGACCGCCACAAGTTAGTATAATAAAACATGTTCTTCTTCTCTTTCTGGTCAGAACAGGGGCTTATGTACGCCTCGAAAGGCGGTGGCCACGTCTTATAGCGGCAAAACTAGGTGACAGGTTCCCTTTAAGGACAGTATATTGCAGGTCAGTAGTGCCATAAAAATAACTTTACATCAGTTACAGGTTTTATTGGGCCTTTTGATCTCTGCTTGTAAGGTAATGAAAATGGGCAGAGCTTTCTCAAGGAGCCTGTCATTGGCGACTAGAGGAGGGTTTCCGTCACATCACTGTGTCAGCGTTACAGGCAATATGAAGGAAGATTTGACAGTTGGAGAAGATTTTCTACAATCATTTAATGGTAGATCACTGTTCCAGGGGGAGGAGGTATCTAGTGATGACATTTTTACAGATACACAGAGTAGTGAGGGTTTTGCTGAGTTTTTGGAAATTATTGGTGTCGTGACTCGGCCTCATTACTGGAAAGAGATGGTGGTGTCTAGAAATATGACGCTGTTGGAATTTTTCCCTATAGTGGTAGCGATAGAGCTTTGGTGCCAAATGTTTTACAATAAAAGGATTTGTTTCTGGACAGACAATAGCTCTGTGGTACAGTCATATGTAAAAGTTTGGGCACCCCTATTAATGTTAACCTTTTTTCTTTATAACAATTTTGGTTTTTGCAACAGCTATTTCAGTTTCATATATCTAATAACTGATGGACTCAGTTATATTTCTGGATTCAAATGAGGTTTATTGTACTAACAGAAAATGTGCAATCTGCATTTAAACAAAATTTGACCGGTGCAAAAGTATGGGCACCCTTATCATTTTCTTGGTTTGAACACTCCTAACTACTTTTTACTGACTTCCTGAAGCACTAAATTGGTTTTGTAACCTCATTGAGCTTTGAACTTCATAGCCAGGTGTATCAAATCATGAGAAAAGGTATTTAAAGTGGCCACTTGCAAGTAGTTCTCCTATTTGATTCTCCTATGAAGAGTGGCATCATGGGCTCCTCAAAACAACTCTCAAATGATCTGAAAACAAAGATTATTCAACATAGCTTTTCAGGGGAAGGATACAAAAAGTTGTCTCAGAGATTTAACCTGTCAGTTTCCACTGTGAGGAACATAGTAAGGAAATGGAAGAACACAGGTACAGTTCTTGTTAAGCCCAGAAGTGGCAGGCCAAGAAAAATATCAGAAAGGCAGAGAAGAAGAATGGTGAGAACAGTCAAGGACAATCCACAGACCACCGCCAAAGACCTGCAGCATCATCTTGCTGCAGATGGTGTCACTGTGCATCGGTCAACAATACAGCGCACTTTGCACAAGGAGAAGCTGTATGGGAGAGTGATGCGAGAGAAGCCGTTTCTGCAAGCACGCCACAAACAGAGTCGCCTGAGGTATGCAAAAGCACATTTGGACAAGCCAGTTACATTTTGGAAGAAGGTCCTGTGAACTGATGAAACAAAGATTGAGTTGTTTGGTCATACAAAAAGGCGTTATGCATGCGCTGTATTGTTGACCGATGCACAGTGACACCATCTGCAGCAAGATGATGCTGCAGGTCTTTGGAGGTGGTCTGTGGATTGTCCTTGACTGTTCTCACCATTCTTCTTCTCTGCCTTTCTGATATTTTTCTTGGCCTGCCTCTTCTGGGCTTAACAAGAACTATACCTGTGTTCTTCCATTTCCTTACTATGTTCCTCACAGTGGAAACTGACAGGTTAAATCTCTGAGACAACTTTTTGTATCCTTCCCCTGAAAAGCTATGTTGAATAATCTTTGTTTTCAGATCATTTGAGAGTTGTTTTGAGGAGCCCATGATGCCACTCTTCATAGGAGAATCAAATAGGAGAACTACTTGCAAGTGGCCACCTTAAATACCTTTTCTCATGATTTGATACACCTGGCTATGAAGTTCAAAGCTCAATGAGGTTACAAAACCAATTTAGTGCTTCAGGAAGTCAGTAAAAAGTAGTTAGGAGTGTTCAAATCAAGAAAATGATAAGGGTGCCTATACTTTTGCACCGGTCAAATTTTGTTTAAATGCAGATTGCACATTTTCTGATAGTACAATAAACCTCATTTGAATCCAGAAATATAACTGAGTCCATCAGTTATTAGATATATGAAACTGAAATAGCTGTTGCCAAAACCAAAATTGTTATAAAGAAAAAAGGTTAACATTAATAGGGGTGCCCAAACTTTTACATATGACTGTAGCAGTGGTCAACTCACAGAGTTTGGCTTCACCACCGGTATTGGCATTACTGAGGCACATGGTATTGAGATGTTTACAATACAATATGTGGTTTAAGGCCAAATATCTGCCAGAGAAGCAAAATGTGTTAGGCCTGTTTCACACTTACGTTTTTTGACGTTAGTTGCATTCCGTGAAAAAGACGGAAAACGGATCCGTTTCCGTTTTGACCCCAACGTGTGCCACCGGACCGTTGTTTTGACGGATCCGGAAAAGTCTGAATTTTAAAGGAACCGCAGCCAGGAAAAGGAGAGAGAGAGAGAGAGAATTTTTGCTGATCCCGGAACAGCATTTCAGGGTTGAAAATGTTCCCGGAACAAGGCTTCCGGGCATGTGCACTTCAAAATAGCGGACCGTCAAGAAAAAAAAGTTGCAGAGTCCGTCTCATCCGCCCGGGAGACTAACATTTTGGCGGATCCATCAAAAAACGGGTGTGACTGACGACCGTCAGTCAAGATCCGCCACTAATGTAAGTCTATGTGGGAAAAAAAATGGATCAGCCCCTTTTTGGTGGATCCATTTTTTTCGAAAATTGGTGGATTTTGACTGACGTAAAAAAACTGCAGTGTGAAACAAGCCTTAGCTGACGCATTATCCTATTCACAGATAAAAGCCTTCAGGATACTTCATCCTCTAGCGGAGCCAGTGGGGCATTTATGCCCCAGTTTTTTATGGATGTTTGTTTAAAGGAACTTGTCGATCTGACAAGAAAGTTGGTAACGGAGGAAACATGGCGTGGTCATTCAAAAGAGTGGAGTGAGTGATTATGATGCGCAAAAGGGAGTTTACTGGAGGACTCAGCCTCGATATTGATGGTAACTTTGAACTATTTAGAGGATTTAAGGCATGCAGGTGCATCAGCAAGGCAGGTGGGTAAATATCTAACAGGTGTGGTGTTTTTTATGAAGTTATATGGCAAAACTGACATGACAATGTTTTTCGTGGTTAGGCAAATATTGAAATGATGGCATAAAGATTCGGTGGCTTTTGACAAACGCCGCCCAATATCATTCTAATTGTTGATTAAACGGTTAACAATTTTGGAAATAGTATGCACTAATATGCAGGAGGTAGAGCTATAAAGGGCGGCTTTCGCCTTGGCCTTTTTTGGGGCCTTAAGGGCGGGTGAATTGGTTTCTCCTAATAAAAGGTCGATCAAAGGTTTGTTAATCAAGGATGTGATGGTTTCAGAGAATATGACAAAAATTTGCATTAGGTAAGCCAAGACTGACCTGTTTGGTAGAGCTACTTGATTATCGGTTAAAGCGTTGCAGAGTTTTGTCTGGTCAGAACATTGAAGGGATACATAAAGCAGAGGGGTAATGGAGAGGTTTTTCTGTTGCACACGGATAATTCCTCTCTGACACCCTACCAATTTTCCTGAACGCAGATATAAGAGAATTCCTAAACCCTTCATCCAATTTTAATGTGGATATACTCAAATGAAAGCTGAAAGTCTGAACTTCAACTGCATCTGAATTGTTTTGTTTAAAATTCATTGTGATAATGTCTAGAACCAAAATTAGAAAAATGTTGTCTCTGTCCAAATATATATGGACCTAACTGTATTTCATTAACCTTGTACTTTCATTATCTCATAACCCAAAACAATTGGTAAGCACAGTTAACTCTCTCTTTCGCCCACCATTGCCACTTCCAACTCTCCTCTTTTCTGCTGAGGACTTTGCCACCTACTTCAAAAATAAGATCGACCAAACAAGGCAAAACTTTAGTGTTGCACCATACCAATCACTTCACATACCAGACCTCTGCCCTTCTCTAATAACCTCCCTCTCCAACCGAAGGAGAGCTTTCTCATCTCCGTTCCAAATTACACCTCACCACCTGTGCACCTGACCCCATCTCTTCCCACCTGCTCCCCAACCTCACTAACACACTCATTCCAGCCCTAACTCATCTCTTCAACCTATCGCTGTTGTTAGGCGTCGGGTTCCTGCCACTCCACAGCAGGAATCCAGAGCCTTGCACCAAGCGGTCTCCCATTCTTGTTCGGCCGCAGTGGAGCCTGCTCAGCAGATTCGTCGGTCCCGGCGCTCTGCCCAGGCCAACTCCGTGTGTTTGCTTGCCGCTGTCACCTCTGGCACAGCTATGACAATGCATGCTGCTCAGCAGCAAGATTCTCCAGGGACTAAGTCCTCATGTCGGGCCACTGAGCATGCCCGTGGAGTGATCTCCCGTTGGAAACTGAGGGTCACGTGCTCAGGTCCTGCTCGTGTTCGGATTGGCCCGTCCGAGAAGCCAGGAAGGTCCAGGATGCACGTGGCTATAAAAGGTTTGCATGGCCGCTCGCCCATGCGCTAGGATAGACTGTATTTACAGACTTTATGTTGTGAGAGATGTATGCACGTATGAATGTATCTGGTGACTTACTCATTATGAAACCCCTACCCTTGGTACGCATGTGTTGTGCAGCCTAGCCTGCTAGCGCCCAGGCTTAGGTGTAGGTAGCTCAGGGTTTGAGTCAGACATTGGTCCTCCCCAGTGATCCAGCACGCCTCAGTGCACGTGCTCCATACTCCACTGCCAGCGTCTTTAGTGGCGCTCATGGCAGCGACGCTGCGCGCTCAGTGGGCCTAGAGGGACTCTAACCCTGTGTCCTTGGGGTAGAGTTCTGTGGCGGTACACTGTGCGCTCTTTTAGCAAATCTCTGTGAGCACAAACAGGCTCCTGCATTTATGTTCAGCGGTAGTGCGGCTCTGTGAAGCAAGAGTCCGCCCCTGTACACACCGGGTGACGATAACCCGCGTGTGTTTTTATAGTATACCGCCATATAGCATCCGCCATTACTGAGCAGCAGGCTACCACCCCTGCACGGTGGACCCCGGGCTGCGAACGCACCTTATTACCATCTTTATTATTTGGTGCGTTCCGCCAGCCCTAACAGCTGTCTTCTGGTACCTTCTCCTCTGCCTTCAAACATGCTACCATCACACCCATCCCCCAAAAAACACACCTTGACCCAACTACTATGCCCAGCTATCGCCACATATCACTGCTCCCGTTTGCTTCCAAACTCCTTGAGCATCATGTCCATGCTCAACTTTCCTCCCACCTTTCATCTAACTCTCTCCTTGACAACCTTCAATCTAGCTTCTGCCCCCACCACTCTAATGAAACTGCCCTGACCAAAATTACTAATGACTTACAGCCAAAGTTAACAGACAGTTCTCCATTCTCCACCTTCTTGACATGTCCTCTTGCTTTCGACACAGTCGACCACTGCTTACTGCTACAGATTCTTTCCTCCTTTGGCATCAAAGACCTTGCCCTGTCCTGGATCGCCTCGTACCTTTATGACCACAAATTTAGCATTTCCCACTCCAACACTACCTCTTCATCCCACCATCTCTGTTGGAGTCCCCAAGGCTCTGTCCTGGGGCCCCTACTTTTTTCTATCTATACCCTTTGCCTAGGACGACTCGAAGTCCCATGGCTTTCAGTACAACCTGTATGCAGACGACACTCAGATCTACCTCTCTGCCCAAATGTCACCTCTCTGTTATCCAGAATCTCGGAGTGTCTATCAGCCATATCCTCCTTCTTCTCCTCTCGCTTCCTAAAACTCAATGTAGACAAAACTGAACTCATCATCTTTCTTCCATCTCGTGTATCTTCGCCACCCAATCTATCTATTTCAGTAAATGGCATCACGCTCTCTTCCGCACCAGAAATCCGCTGCCTCGGTATAACTCTCAACTCTGCCTTGTCCTTCAAACGGCACATTCAACCTCTTGCCACCTCCTGTCGCCTTCAACACAAAAATATTTCCAGAATCAATCCCTTCCTCAGCCTTCAATCTGCTCTTGTACACGCCCTTATCATCTCCCACCTTGATTACTGCAACACCCTCCGCTGTGGCCTCCCTGCTAACTCTCTTGCACCACTCCAGTACGTCATCAACCCTGCTGCCCAACTAATCCACATCTCTCCTCGCTACTCGCCTGTTTCTCCCCTCTGCAAATCCCTCCACTGGCTCCAAATTCCCCAAAGAATCCAGTTCAAACTTAACACTGATGTACAAAGCCATCCACAATCTGTCCCCTCCCAATATCTCTGATCTAATCTCCCAATATCTTCTCTCACGTAATCTTTGATCCTCCTAAGACCTCCTACTCTTCTCCACACTTAATCGTTCCTCAGACAACTGCCTCCAAGATTTCTCCCGAATATCCCCCATCCTCTTGAATGCCACGCCTCAACACGTCCAATTATTCACCACCCTCTGATCCTTCAAGCGGAACGTGAAAACCCATCACTTCAGGAAAGCTTACAGCCTGCAATAACCATTCTGCCGCCTCACCACCACTTTTGCTGCTGCCTCACCACCACCAGAGCTGCTGCACTCCCGACCTTCTGCCTCTTCCCTATTATCCCGTAGAATGTAAGTCCGCAAGGACAGGTTCCTCTCCCCTCTACACCAGTCTGTCATTGTAAATTTGTTTACTTTAAACGATATCTATAACTTTGTGTGTAACCCCTTCTCATGTACAGCACCATGGAATTAGTGGTGCTATATAAATAATAATAATAATAATAATAATAATAATAATAATAATAATAATAAATTGAGCTTTTATTTAGTTGCATGTTTTTTTCTTTCAGGTCTTGTACAGACAAGAATTTTTTTTATTGTAGGACATTTTTATGTTCACTGGGCTTAAAGGAGAGTGGGAGCACACCCGGACGGTCTTAGCTTATGCATGCCCAGTCTAGCTGTTATATGGAAAGGTGTATGAGGACTATGTTGCACAAGTTTTTCCGATAGTTATCCAATGTAGTAGACAGTTTTCAGGTAATGCAATAATTATAATACATGGTCACGGCAATGACCTCAGTAAGGTAAAAGTTGGTGACCTTTTGTCACGCATGAAACAGGATTTATCTAGATTTGGTGAATTTTTCAACAAATGTACCATAGTGTGGTCAGAAATCACACACAGAAAGAATTGGTGGGGCACCAGGAGTATTACAGGGATAAAGAGAGCCAGAAGGTTATTAAACATGCGAGTATCTAAACATGTGCAAGCATTGGGTGGTGTGGCTTTATGGCACAGGGAATTGGAAGAGGACCACACCAATTTGGTAAGAAGTGATGGAGTACACTTAACAGAAATTGGTACAGGCATTTTTCTCTCCGGGTTACAACATGAGCTGCAAAAAGTTTTTATTCTTTCGAGTGGAGTTGTTTGGATTACAACATAGGTGTATGTTGTTTCTTCCATGGCCTGTTTACTCATCCATGCCCAATTATTTGCATTCAGCAAGGCCAGCTGTAATACAGCAGTTGGCCTTTGTGTTACGTGAGGACATCGGTGGAAAGAAAAAAAATGGGCATGGATGGAGTTTTTGTAGTTTTTTGGTTCTTAATTAATCTGTGACCATCCCACACAATTTTTGGTGTCTTCATTGTGGGAAAGGTGGTAATGGATACAAAGCAGCCAAGTTTTCATAAGAGGCAGGTGTATCACACTGCATGCAGTCTTAGACGGCCTGAACTATATAAGAAAAGGCACTGGGACTGTAAGGGAGTGTGTTGTGAGCTCATTTTCTCGTTCACCTTTGATGTCCGATGAGCTCCCTCTGCTGGTGAAAGGAGGTGGTGAAACTGATTTGGATGGGAGAAACCTGTCATCTGAACAGGTGGATTGCGATTGGACATCCGGAATCTCTGAGTGGATATAGGGCTGCCAACGCCCTGTAAGGTTGCTGGTGATTTCTCTGCTTGAAGCTCTGGCCTCCAGTTCAGTTCCTGTCTTCTGAAAGCTAAGTTTTGCTCTGTTATTGTTCCATGAGATTTTGTCTGATTTGCTTAGTTTTGTGTTCAGCCAGCCCCGGGTGGGGCTTTGCTGAATTTCCATTTTGTCCCTGATCGGTTAAATCTCTTTTGCTCTGTCTTCAGAATATATCGGAGTGCTGATATAGGGATTTTGAAGTCTAGTGACTTCAGGGCCGTTTTTCTTATCAGACGTGTTGGGACATTTTTGATAGGGTTTTGGTAGGGTTCTGTCCTTTCCTATCTAGTTAGTTGGGCCCCATCATTTGCTCAGCCTGTCTTTCTGTCTGTGTTTGTGTTTTCATCTGTTTTTCACCGACAATACATGTTGGGGGCTGTCTATTGCTTTGGGGTCTGCTCTGGGGCAGTTTAGATTTCCCCTTTCTTTATGTAGGCTTATTTAGTACTCCGGCTGTGACGAAGGGTCTAGGGCACCGTAGGAACCCCCCACGGCTACTGTTAGTTGTGGTGAATAGGATCAGGGGTCTGCAATGCGCAAGCTACCAACCTCTCCGGTTTTCTGGACTTAGCTTGTGTTTTTGTTTTTTCCTCCTCCGGTGACTCATTCATAACAGAATCACCAGCCATACCGCAGATTGTCAGTGTCAGAATTTTTTTTGTGTGTATATTTTTTCCTCTATTTCTCTGAGGCCGTAGGGGGAATTTTTTCTCAATGGAGATTAAGCAATTGTCTGATTGTGTGGAGCAGCTCACTGCTGAAGAGCAGGGAATTTCCACCTATCTTGCTCATTCACATGCTGCTGAACTAAAGATCCCTACTCCTGATGTGTTTTTTGGGGATCGGTCTAAATTTTTGAATTTTAAGAATAATTGTAAATTATTTTTTGCCTTGAAGCCTAACTCATCGAGGAGCTCAGCACAGCAGGTTAAAATTGTCATCTCTTTGCTGCACGGCGATCCTCAGGATTGGGCGTTTTCTTTAAAACCTGATGATCGTATTCTAACTAATGTGAATGCATTCTTTCAAGCCTTGGGGTTGTTGTATGATGAACCTAATGCTATTGATCAGGCTGAAAAGGCCCTGTTGGCATTGAGCTAGAGTTGTACTGTCAAAAATTCCAAAAGTGAGCGGTCCTTACTACTTGGAATCATGGTGCCTTGGCAGCTCTCTTTCGGAAGGGTTTGTCAGAAACCGTAAAAGATACTATGGTGGGATTTCCTGTTCCCTCTGGTCTTGACGATTCTATGTCATTAGCCATTCAGGTTGATCGGCGTTTGCGCGAACGCAAAACTGCACGAGAGGTGTTGCCACCTGTTGAACAAATGTCTGAACCTATGCAATGTGATAGAGTTTTGTCTAGGGCGCAACGTCAGGAGTTCAGAAGGCATAATAAGCTGTGTTTTTTTTTGTGGAGATGTGTTATGAATGAGTCACCGAAGGAGGAAAAAACAAAAATACAAGCTAAGTCCAGAAAACCGAAGAGGTTGGTAGCTATCGGATTGCAGACCTCTGATCCTATTCGGACAACTAACAGTAGCCGTGGGGGGTTCCTACGGTGCCCTAGACCCCTCGTTCACAGCCGGAGAACTAAATAAGTCTAAAGAAAGAAAGGGGAAATCTAAACTGCCCCAGAGCAGACCCCAAAGCAATAGACAGCCCCAAACATGTATTGTCGGTGAAAAGCAGATGAAAACACAAACACAGACAGAAAGACAGGTTGAGCAAATGATGGGGCCCAACTAACTAAATAGGAAAGGACAGAAAAGATGCTGGCTGCAATCCGCAAAAATTCTGCCAAAATAATGTCCAACACGTCTGATAGAAAAAAGGCCCTGAAGTCACTAGATTTCAAAATCACTATATAAGCACTCAGGTATATTCTGAAGACTGAGCAAAAGATCAACTTGACCAGAGACAAAAATGGAGCTCAGCCTGTACCAACAAGGGCAGGCAGAATACAAACACTAAGTAAACAGACACAATCTCATGGAAAAATAAGATAGCAAAAACTTAGCTTTCAGAAGACAGGTACTGAACTGGTTTGCAAGAGCTCAGGGCAGAAAGGGTCACCAGCAACCCTGCAAGGCATCAGCTGCCTTATATCCACTCAGTGATTCCAGGAGTCCAATCAAGCTCCGCCTGTTCAGATGACAGGTTTTTCCCATCCCAATCAATGTCACTACCTCTCTTCACCAGCAGAGGGAGTTCATCAGACATCAACGGTGAAGTGGAAAATGAACTCACAACAGTACCTCCCCCTTGAGGAGGGGTCACCGAACCCTCATCCACGCCACCAGGGCGATCAGGATGGGCCCGATGAAAAGCATGAACGAATCTTTCGGCATGAATATCGGATGCAGGGACCCAAGAATTATCCTCCTGGCCATAACCCTTCCATTTAACCAAATACTGGAGTCTCTGTCTAGCCAGGCGAGAATCCAGTATCTTCTCAACCTCATATTCCACATTACCTTCCACCAAAACAGGGTCAGGAGGTGCCACCACAGGAACTACTGGCTCAACAAACCTCTTTAACAGAGACTTATGAAACACGTTAAGGATCTTAAATGTAACAGGAAGAGCCAATCAAAAAGAGACAGGATTAAGAATCTCCAAAATCTTGTAAGGTCCGATAAATCTAGGTTTAAACTTTGGAGAAGCCACCTTCATAGAGATATTATTTGATGACAACCAAACCATATCACCCACCTTAAACTGGGGACCAATGGTCCTATGACGTTTGGAAAACCGCTGGGCCTTTTCCTGGGAGAGAGACAACCTATCCATCACTTGGTCCCAGCTCTGGTGCATTCTCTCCACCACAGTGTCAACACCTGGGCAGGCAGAATACTCCACCTGCCCTGAAGAGAATCGAGGATGAAACCCAAAGTTACAAAAAAAAGGTGACATCAAAGTGGCAGAACTAGCTCTATTATTTAAAGCAAATTCGGCCAAGGGCAAAAACGAAACCCAATCATCCTGATCAGCAGAAATAAAGTATCTCAAATACGACTCTAAAGTCTGGTTTGTTCTCTCCGTCTGCCCATTGGTCTGAGGGTGAAACGCAGAGGAGAAGGACAACTGAATTCCCAGCTTGGAACAGAAAGTCCTCCAAAATCTAGAAACAAACTGAACTCCTCTGTCAGACACAATGTTCTCAGGAATCCCGTGCAAGCGAACCACCTGTTGCAAAAACAAGGGCACCAACTCTGAGGAAGATGGCAACTTAGGGAGTGGTACAAGATGGACCATCTTAGAGAATCTATCACAAATCACCCAAATAACAGTCATTCTCTGAGAGACAGGCATATCAGAGATAAAATCCATTGAAATATGGGTCCATGGCCTCCTGGGCAACGGCAAAGGCATCAACAACCCACTAGAGCGAGAACAAGGTTTAGACCGGGAGCAAGTCCCACAGGACTGCACAAAACTCCTGACATCACGAGACAAGGTGGGCCACCAAAAAGACCGACTCACCAAATCTCTAGTACCAAAAATACCTGGATGACCAGCCAATGCAGAGCAATGAACTTCAGACATCACTCTCTTCCTCCACTGGTCAGGAACATACAATTTTCCAATGGGACAAAGCTCAGGTTTGTCCTCCTGAAACTCTTCCAGAGCAGGTCTCAAATCGGGCGAGATGGCAGAAAGAACTACCCCCTCACCTAAGATGGTAACAGGCTTGGTCACAACAGGAGAATCAGCAAAGAAACTCCTAGAGAGGGCGTCTGCCTTGACATTCTTAGTGCCCGGAAGAAAAGAGACCACAAAATCAAAACGCGAGAAAAACTAGGCTCACCTAGCCTGTCTAGGATTCAAGCGTTTGACCGACTCCAGGTAAATCAAATTCTTGTGGTCAGTAAGGACCACGACTTGATGTTTAGCTCCCTCCAACCAATGTCTCCACTCTTCAAATGCTCATTTCATGGCTAACAGTTCCCGATTCTCCACATCATAGTTACATTCAGATGGGCAGAACTTTCGGGAAAAGAAAGCACAGGGATTCATTTTAGATGATACTGGATCTTTTTGGGACAAAACAGCTCCTGCACTAATCTCAGAAGCGTCCACCTCTACCTGAAACAGGAGTGAGACATCAGGTTGCCGCAAAACCGGAGCAGAAGTGATCCTTCGCTTCAGCTCTTGAAAGGAAGAAACAGCCTCCGGAGACCAATTCAGCACATCAGCACCTTTTTTAGTCAAATCAGTCAATGGTTTGGCAATACCAGAGAAATTAGCTATAAATTTACGATAAAAATTAGCAAAACCCAAAAACTTCTGGAGGGTCTTCAAAGAAGTGGGCTGAACCCAATCAGAAATGGCCTGTACCTTGGCCGGGTACATTTCAATAGTTGACGGAGACAAAATAAATCCCAAAAACGAAATCCTCTGTACCCCAAAAAGGCATTTCGATCCCTTAACATACAGGGAATTCTCCCTCAAAATCCGGAACACAGTCCGAACATGTTCCACATGAGAGTCCCAATCCTTGGAAAAGATCAAAATATCATCCAGATAGATGATCAAAAATGTATCCACAAAGTCACGGAAAATATCATTCATGAAGCACTGGAAGACAGAAGGGGCATAAGGGGCATTAGTGAGCCCAAAAGGCATCACCAGGTACTCAAAATGTCCCTCCGGAGTATTAAACGCCGTCTTCCATTCATCCCCATGCTTAATGCGAATAAGATTATACGCCCAACTGAGGTCAAGCTTGGTAAACCAGCAAGCACCCTTAACTCTAGAGAATAGGTCAGAAATCAGGGGTAACGGATACTGATATTTAACAGTAATTTTGTTGAGGGAACGATAGTCAATACAAGGCCTTAATGAACCATCCTTCTTGGCCACGAAAAAAAAACCCCAGCACCTAAGGGTGAAGAGGATGGTCTAATATGACCCTTCTCAAACGACTCCTTAATATAGGATCGCATAGTCTCGTGCTCCGGTACAGATAAATTGAAAAGTCGACCCTTGGGAAACTTACACCCAGGGCTCAGCTCAACTGCACAGTCATAACTCCTATGAGGAGGCAAAGACGCAGACTCATTCTCACTAAATACATCATAAAAATCAGCCAAATAGTCAGGAACATCATGCAACTGGGGAGAGGTGGAGAAAACAGGAGTGTCACTAAGGGCACACCGACAACCCCAACTCACCACAGACACAGATTTCCAATCCAAAACTGGATTATGGATTTGCAACCAAGGAAACCCCAGAACAATGGTGTCATGCAAATTATGCAACACCAAAAATCTGCAATTTTCTTGATGATCTGGGGCGACCCGCATTACCACCTGGGTCCAAAACTGAGGTTTATTCTTCGCCAAAGGAGTAGCATCAATACCCCTCAAAGGGATAGGTGTCCGCAGAGGTGTCATAGGAAACCCACAACGTTTAGCAAAATCCAAGTCCATCAGGTTCAGAGCTGCTCCCGAATCCACAAAAGCCTTAGCGGAAAATGTGGACAGGGAGCAGATCAGAGTAATTGCCAGAAGAAACTTAGGTTGAACACCACCCACAGCAAATGTGTGTGCAAAACGTTTCTCTCGTTTAGGGCAGACAGAAATAATGTGCGAGGCATCGCCACAGAAAAAACACAGCTTATTACGCCTTCTGAACTCCTGACGTTGCGCTCTAGACAAAACTCTATCACATTGCATAGGTTCAGACATTTGTTCAACAGGTGGCAACACCTCTCGTGCAGTTTTGCGTTCGCGCAAACGCCGATCAATCTGAATGGCTAATGACATAGAATCATCTAGACCAGAGGGAACAGGAAATCCCACCATAGTATCTTTTACGGTTTCTGACAAACCCTTCCGAAAGAGAGCTGCCAAGGCACCATCATTCCAAGTAGTAAGGACCGCCCACTTTCGGAATTTTTAACAGTACAACGCTGCAGAATCCTGACCCTGGCTCAATGCCAACAGGGCCTTTTCAGCCTGATCAATAGCATTAGGTTCGTCATACACCAACCCCAAGGCTTGAAAAAATGCGTTCACATTAGTCAGAATAGGATCATCTGGTTTCAAAGAAAACGCCCAATCCTGGGGATCGCCACGCATCAAAGAGATGACAATTTTAACCTGCTGCGCGGAGCTCCCTGACGAGTTAGGCTTCAAGGCAAAAAATAATTTACAATTATTTTTGAAATTCAAAAATTTAGACCGATCCCCAAAAAACACATCAGGAGTAGGGATCTTTGGTTCAGCAGCATGTGAATGAGCAAGGTAGGCGGAAATTCCCTGCACTTCCGCAGCGAGCTGCTCCACACGATCAGACAATTGCTTTATCTCCATTGAGAGAAAAAAAAATTCACCCTACGGCCTCAGAGATATAGAGGAAAAAATATACACACTCTATTATTTTTTTTTTTTTTTTTAACAATTCTTTCCTGCTATTGAGTACCCTAGGATCTGCGGTATGGCGGGTGATTCTGTTATAAATGAGTCATAGGAGGCAAAATGAGAAATACTAGCTAAGTCCAGAAAACCAGAGAAGTTGGCAGTTATCGGATTGCAGACCCCTGAACCTATCAACAACAACTAGCAGTAGCCGTGGGGGGTTCCTATGGTGCCCTAGACCCCTCGATCACAGCCGGAGAACTAAATAGCCTAAAGACAGAAAGGGAAATCTAAACTGCCCCAGAGCAGACCCCAAAGCAATAGGCAGCCCCCAACATATAATGATGGTGAAGCAAGATGAAAAAACACTCACACAGATAGAAAGATAGGCTGAGCAAATGATGGGGCCCAAGCTAACTAAATAGGACAGGATAGAAAAGCTTCTGTCTGCAATCCGCCAAAACCCTATCAAAAACAAGAGCCAACAGACTGATAGGGAAAAAAAGCCCTGAAGACGCTAGGCTTCAAAAAGACTATATCAGTACTCAGGTATTTTCTGAAGACAGAGCAAAATGGAATTCAGCTTAGCTTTTGAGGAGCAGGAATCAGACTGGTCTCCAAGAATCCCTCAGAGAAATAACCCGCAAGGCAGAAGGGCGTCGGCTGCCTTATATCCAGTCAGCAATTCCAGTCACCCAGTCATCATCATTCTACTCAGGTGCTTGGTAATCAGCCTCACTACCTTCCTTCACCAGAAGAGGGAGTTCATCAGACCTCAATGGTGAAGGGGAAAATGAACTCACAAGAATAGTCGTAATAAATATCTTAATAATATCTTACAGTTTGTACAATTAGGTAACACATAATGTGGCAATACCAATCAGATGGTTGGTAATGCACAGCAGTGTAGCAGTACCGAAGCATAACAGAATTATTCTTAAAATTCATCACAAATTTGATTTCTGATGATCAATTCATTTGTCTCTACTCATGACAAGTTAAAGAGGGTTTATTGGCCGTGTCAAATGTAGCCATCAATTCCTACCAGTATAACTAAAATCCTTGAAATAAACCCATGACTGCCTGCGACTTGGGTAAAATGGCCGCAGCAGCCTTTTATTAAACATTATTATTATTATTATTATTATTATTCATCAAACATGTGCAAGACAAGGGACACACAAGTACAGAAGGAGAGAGGACCCTGCCCGCGAGGGCTCACAGTCTACAGGGATGGGTTAGGATACACTAGGACAGGGTCAGACTGGGGTGTCTGGGGCCCACCAGGGGAATGGACTCTAGGGGCCCACCCTACAGTTATATGCAAATACCTGTCAGTTGTTATCCCCATTATAGTGGAGCATCAGCTGTAAAATACAGGCAGCTCCTGCACTTCTACTGTGCGCCCCCATAACTGGGATGTATAATTACAGTAGCTTACATTAATGGGGTTCTTTGGGTAAAACAAGTTATCACTGATCCATGGGCTCCACAGGATAGGTGATCACTTAGGTGACAAAAACTGACAATGAATTGAGGCTTGCAAGAGATGTCAAAAGCAATAATAAAGGATTTTGAGGATATGTCAAAAGTAAAAGAAAAGTCAAAGATGCTATAGGATTTTTACAGGATGAAAATGATGAAATGGTAAGACAGGATGTTGAGAAGGCTGAACTTTTAAATTCCTATTTTGCATCTGTTTTCTCTCAGAAAGGAAATGTAACATCAACTGCTCTTCACTGTCCTATTAAGGGAATAGAAGAATCCAGGATATCTATAAACAGAAAGATAGTGAGGAAACACTTAGCTAACCTAAATGAATTCAAGTCTCCAGGTCCAGATGAATTACACCCCAGAGTACTGAAGGAGATAGCAGAAGAAATTTTTGAACCCCTCTCCATAATCTTTGAAAATTCTTGGAGAACAGGAGAAGTACCAGAAGACTGGAGAAGAGCAAATGTTCCTATCTTCAAAAAGGGGAAGAAGGTGGACCCAGGCAACTATAGGCCGGTGAGTCTGACTTCTATACCAGGAAAGATCTTTGAACAAATTATTAAACAACATGTATGTCAGTACCTGGATAAGAATAAAGTGATTAAACAGAGTCAGCATGGGTTTGTAACTAATAAGCCATGTTAGACTAACTTAATTTCCTTCTATGACGGAATCACTGATTGGGTGGATCAAGGAAATGCTGTAGATATAGTATATCTTGACTTCAGCAAAGCATTTGACAAAGTATCTCATACAATCCTTATTGAAAAAATGACTAAGTATGGAATGGACAAGGCAACTGTTAGGTGGATTCATAACTGGCTTAGTGATCGGACCCAAAGAGTGGTCGTAAATGGCTGCACATCCAGTTGGAAGAATGTCTCAAGTGGGGTACCACAGGGCTCTGTCCTGGGCCCTGTATTGTTCAACATCTTTATCAACGATTTAGATAAAGGAATTGAGGGTAAACTGATTAAATTTGCTGATGACACAAAGCTAGGAGGGATAGCTAATACTAGAGAAGAGAGAGAGAGGATTCAAAAAGATATAAATAAACTGGAGAAGTGGGCAGCAACTAACACAATGGTTTTTAACAGGGAAAAATGCAAAGTACTACATCTGGGCAATAAAAATGAAAAAAGCATATACAGAATGGGAGAATTAGGGCTAAGCAACAGCACATGTGAAAAAGACTTGGGTATACTAATAGATCACAGACTGAATATGTGTCAACAGTGTGATGCAGCAGCAAAGAAGGCAAATGCAATTCTAGGATGTATTAACAGAAGCATACAGTCTAGATCACGTGAAGTCATTATTTCCCTCTACTCCTCTTTGGTCAGACCTCATCTGGAATATTGTGTCCAGTTTTGGGCACCACATTTTAAAAAAGACATCAACAAACTGGAGCAAGTTCAGAAAAGAGCGACCAGAATGGTGACCGGTCTGCAAACCCTGTCTTATGAGGAAAGGTTGCAGGATTTGGGAATGTTTAGTTTGCAAAAGAGAAGACTGAGAGGAGACTTAATAGCTGTCTACAAATATCTCAAGGGCTGTCACATTGTAGAAAGATCAACTTTATTCTCATTTGCACAAGGAAAGACTAGAAGCAATGGGAACCCTGCTCCTCCATGCAGCACATTATGGCCCCCCTGCTCCTCCATGCAGCACATTATGGCCTCTCCTGCTCCTCCATGCAGCATATTATGGCCCCACTGCATCTCTGTGAAGCACATTATGGCCCTCCCTGCTCCTCCATGCAGCATACTATGGTCTCCTCTTCTCCGGCACAGCTTCCAGGGAGCATGGTGATGAGAATGATATACTATTAAACTGCGTAGGCGACAACCGTGGGGTCCCCAGAAGCCTATTTTTCCTCTCATTGTGGCCCATCAGGTAGCCAGCACAGCTTCCAGGGAGGGTGGTGAGATTATATATACTATTACACACTGCGTAGATGACCATCTTGGGGGCCTCCAGACTGGGGACCCCCACGGTGGTCGCCTACGCAGTGGAATAGCATATCTCACGACCATCGCTGGAAGCTGTGCCAGCTACCTGATGGGGCCCCAATGAGAGGAAAAATAGGTTTCTGGGGGCCCCAAAAACCTATTTTTCATCTCATTGGGGCCCCATCAGGGAGGGTGCAGAGACAGCAGAGCAGATCATCACACCAGGCTAGCCATCATTCTCTACACAGGGCAGGCCGCAAGGCAGAAGTCAGACAGGGAACCCGGCGGAGAGCACACACCACCACACAGCAGGGCCGGCACTGCAGGACAGCGGTAGTCAGGAGCCAGCAGAGCAGAGCTGCCTGACTCTGAGGAGGACACTGGATGCACTGGGCAGGCCGCAGGGCTGCAGGAGTCAGACAGGGAGCCCGGCAGAGAGCACACAACACCACCACACAGCCGGGCCGGAACTGCAGGACAGCGGTAGTCGGGAGCCGGCAGAGGTGCATGACCGAGGAGGAGGACACTGGACGCGGCACTGGGCAGGCCGCAGGGCTGCAGGAGTCAGACAGGGAGTCCGGCAGAGAGCACACAACACCACCACCACCACACAGCCAGGCCGGCACTGTCCGGCACTGCAGGACAGCGGTAGTCGGGAGCCGGCAGAGCTGCATGACCGAGGACGAGGACACTGGACGCGGCACCGGGCAGGCTGCAGGGCTGCAGGAGTCAGACAGGGAGTCCGGCAGAGAGCACACAACACCACCACCACCACACATCCAGGTCGGCACTGTCCGGCGCTGCAGGACAGCGGTAGTCGGGAGACGGCAGAGCTGCATGACCGAGGAGGAGGACACTGGATGCACTGAGCAGGCCGCAGGGCTGCAGGAGTAAGACAGGGAGCCCAGCAGAGAGCACACATCACCACCAAACAGCCAGGCCGGCACTGCAGGACAGCGGTAGTCGGGAGCCGGCAGAGCTGCATGACCGAGGAGGACACTGGATGCGGCACTGAGCAGGCCGCAGGGCTGCAGGAGTAAGACAGGGAGCCCGACAGAGAGCACACAGCACCACCACCACCACCACCACACAGCCGGGCCGGCACTGTCCGGCACTGCAGGACAGTGGTAGTCGGGAGCCGGCAGAGCTGCATGACCGAGGAGGAGGACACTGGACGCGGAACTGGGCAGGCCGCAGGGCTGCAGGAGTCAGACAGGGAGTCCGGCAGAGAGCACACAACACCACCACACAGCCAGGCCGGCACTATCCGGCACTGCAGGACTACGGTAGTCGGGAGCCAGCAGAGCTGCATGACCGAGGAGGAGGACACTGGATGCACTGAGCAGGCCACAGGGCTGCAGGAGAAAGACAGGGAGCCCGGCAGAGAGCACACAACACCACCATCACCACACAGCCGGGCCGGCACTGTCCGGCACTGCTGGACAGCGGTAGTCGAGAGCCGGCAGAGCTGAATGACCAAGGAGAAGGACACTGGACGCGGCTCTGGGCAGGCCCCAGGGCTGCAGGAGTCAGGGAGCCTGGCAGAGAGTCCACCACCACCACTCACCACCACACAGCCAGCAGAGAGTCCACCACCCACCACCACACAGCCATCAGCCGAGGACATTGGCCTATCACTAGTCTATGTGACAGACTGTCTGTCTCCCCTAGTGTCACCTGCTGGACCCCTTCCCCTGCTATATTATACACTGTGACTCACCGGACCCGCGGACCAGAGGGCTCAGGAGGGCTGCAGTACACTGTCTGACTGTAACAGAGTGACACAGGAGCGGGAGCAGCTGGATGAGTGGCGACGTCCTCTGTTCTGTGTGCTGGCGCTGCTATTAGCCAGGCAGCAGCCAGCTACAAAAGAGGAAAGAAATGCGGGGCGGGGACTCACCGCCCATCGAGAACAGGCACCGCGCGAACCACTGCAGCGCAGCAGCAAGGTCACGTGGTGGCCAGGAGAGACAGAGTGACTCATCACCAGACCTTCAGGAGCCACCGCCGCAGACAGCCAGCCAGGAGGCCTCCGGCGCGAGCAAAGCCAAGTAATTAGCCGGTATGTGCATGCACACTCTTAAAGGGCCCAGCCCCTAAACATTTAAAGGGGCAGGAAATTTAAGGAGCCCCCTGCGACCCTCGGGACCCACCGGGCATTTACCCGGTACCCCGCCAGGCCAGACCGAGCCTGCACTAGGATAGAGTAGAGCTGGTTGTGCGGTGGTTCAATAGACCAAGGATCATTGCAGGCTGTAGGCTTGTCGGAACAGGTGGGTCTTCAGGTTCTTCTTGAAGGTTTCCGTTGTTGGTGAGAGTCTGATGTGTTACGGCAGAGAGTTCCAGAGTATAGGGGAAGCACGGGAGAAGTCTTGTATGCGGTTGTGGGAAGAAGAGATGAGGGGGGGAGTAGAGAAGGAGATCTTGAGAGGATTGAAGGTTGCGTGTGGGTAGGTACCGGGAGACCATGTCACAGATGTATGGAGGAGACAGGTTGTGGATGGCTTTGTATGTCATGGTTAGGGTTTTGATCTGGAGCCTCTAATTATAGGAAGCCAGTGAAGGATCTCTCATTGGGGGGAGGCTGGGGAATAGCGAGGAGACAGGTGGATTAGTCAGGCAGCAGAGTGTAGGATGGACTGGAGAGGTGCCAGAGTACTGGAGTGGAGGCCAGATTGCAGGAGGTTGCAGTAGTCGAGGCAGGAGATGATAAGGGCTTGCACTAGTGTTTTTGAGGTTTCATGGTTGAGGAATGTGCGGATCCAGGAAATGTTTTTGAGTTTGAGGCGGCAGGAGGAGGTAAGGACTTGGATATGTGGTTTGAAAGAGAGGGCAGAGTCGAGGATCACCCCAAGGCACCGAGCGTGTGGGACTGGGGAAAGCGAGCAGCCATTGACATTGATGGATAGGTCAGGTGGAGGGGTAGAGTGAGATTGGGGAAAGATGATGAATTCTGTTTTGTCCATGTTCAGTTTGAGAAAGCGAGCAGAAAAGAAGGCTGAAATAGCAGACAGACATAGTGGGATTTTGGTCAGTAAGGAAGGGAGGTCAGGTCCAGATAGGTAGATCTGAATGTCATCGGCATAGAGGTGGTACTGCAAGCCGTGGGATTCTATGAGCTGTCCCAGGCCGAAGGTGTAGATGGAGAAGAGTAGGGGTCCGGGGACTGAGCCTTGAGGAACACCGACAGACAGGGGGTGAGGTGAGGAGGTGGTGTGTGAGAGGGAGACACTAAATGTTCGGTCTGTTAGGTATGAGGAGATCCAGGATAGGGCCAATTCTGTGATGCCAAGAGATGAGAGAATCTATAGCAGGAGGGAATGGTCCACGGTGTCGAAGGCAGAAGACAGGTCCAGGAGAAGAAGGACAGAGTAGTGTCGCTTGCTCTTGGCGGTTAGTAGGTCGTTAGTGACTTTAGGGCAGTTTCAGTTGAATGATGCGGTTGGAAGCCAGATTGTAACCGGTCAAAGAGGGAACAGGAGGAGAGGTGGGAGGACAGTTCAAGATATACATGCTGTTCCAGTAGTTTTGAGGCGTAAGGGAGAAGAAATATCGAGCGATAGTTAGACAAAGAGGATGGGTCGAGGGAGGGTTTTTTGAGGATGGGTGTGATTGAGGCATGTTTGAAGGATGAGGGAAAGACACTATTTGTAAGAGAAAGGTTGAAGAGGTGTGTTACAGTTGGAATGAAGACTGTGGCAAAGTTAGGGATGAGGTGGAATGGGAGCGGGTAAGGCGCACAAGTGGTGAGGTGTGATCTTGACAGGAGGGTGAAGAGCTGATCTTCTGTCATGTTGGAGAAGCTGGTTTTTGAAGAACAGGGCTGAGCGGCTAAGAGGGGCATTGGGGGCTGCGGGTCAAAGCTTTGTGGCGCCCCTGAGGGTTCAGTCGCCACAGAGGTACTGCACCTCCTCCTGAGGTGTGGTACCCCACCATCCAGGTAAGGTGGAGACACCTGACCACACTCCAACACCTGCATCCCACACAACACAGTAGTGTAGCAAAGCACCCTTTGGTGGCTCCCTGCTTGGAACACAAAGTATGCTGGGAGGTGGGTGGAGCTTAGTTGGCACCAAAAGAGCGGGAAGAGTTTAGGATTTAGTCAGTCTGACAGTCAGTGGAATAGAGACGATCCCCTGAGTGGGATGGATGGAAGGAAGTGCTGCAGCCGACCTCAGTGACCTGGGTCTGCTGGCACAGGAAAGAGACAGTTTCAGAAAGCCTGACTCTCTCCATAAGAAAGAAGGATTAGTACGGAACGTAAGGAGAGGAGGACTAAGGATTAGGGTTAGAAGAGAACCCTTCCTGTGTTATGGATGAGTCACCGAAGGAGGAAAAAACAAAAATAATAGCCAAGTCCAGAAAACCAGAGAAGTTGGCAGCTATCGGATTGCAGACCCCTGAACCTATCCAAAAAAAATAGCAGTAGCCGTGGGGGGTTCCTACGGTGCCCTACACCCCTCGATCACAGCCAGAGAACTAAATTAGCCTAAAGACAGAAAGGGGAAATCTAAACTGCCCCAGAGCAGACCCCAAAGCAATAGGCAGCCCCCAACATATAATGACTGTGAAGCAAGATGAAAAACACTAACACAGATAGAAAGATAGGTTGAGCAAATGATGGTGCCCAAGCTAACTAAATAGGACAGGATAGAAAAGCTGCTGTCTGCAATCCGCAAAAACCCTATCCAAAAATGAAGCAACAGACTGATAGGAAAAACAGGCCCTGAAGTCGCTAGGCTTCAAAAAGATTATATCAGCACTCAGGTATATTCTGAAGACAGAGCCAGAGATCAACAGATCATAGACAAAAATGGAATTCAGCTCACCCCGGCCGGGGATGGCTGAACTCCAAAAAACAAGGCAAACAAAACCAGAACTAAAGAGTACAAAAAGCAGAGCAAAATTTAGCTTTGAGAAGCAGAAATCAGACTGGTCTCCAAGAATCCAGCAGGAAAATCACCAGCAAGGCAGCAGGGCGTCGGCTGCCTTATATCCAGTCATCAGTTCCTGTGAACCAGTCATCATCTACCTACTCAGCTGTTTGGAAATCAGCCTCTCTACCTTCCTTCGCCAGAAGAGCGAGTTCATCAGACCTCACTGGTGAAGGGAAAAATGAACTCACAACACCTTCCCCAGTTCACAGCGCAAGGCCGGGGTCCGTTCCCCGAGGTTGTATGGATACTAATGGTCCTGCAGCAGACACCGGAGGAATAGAAGTTGTCACCACTTTATTCCCACACAAGACTTGGGGGCACAACAGCATCGTGAGTGAGCCGGGACTAGGTAGTAAGGAGTCCCCGAAGCAGGCTACAGCTGTCTGCCGTACAAGTTGAGTTCATAGGAACATCTGACAGGAGGAACTCCAGTGTAACTCAGTACTGGTAGTACTTCACATAGGCGCAAGAAGGGAGACTTTCAGAAAAGGCATATGTTGACGGAGTGTTGGAAAGGAGTACTTCATCTTGCCTGGAAGTTGGCAGAGCTCCTAACCCAGAGGACACGGCACGGATGCGGGCCCCTGTACCACAACAGACTGTGAGTAAAGCTTTGGAACTACATGCCCTGGTGTCCTCCACTTATTCCTGTGTTAACCTACTCAGCACTGCTACATCTCCGCGCCTGACACTGCACCATCTACGTCTCCCCTCACCGTCACTTCACATACTCTGCCCTGGGACTACAGCCCTACCTGTGGAGGGCTACACCATCATTGCTGCACTATACCATCTGTCCTAGAGGATCTGCTTGCAGCGTCGGCTTAACATCTCCCTTGCCGAACACCACAGGTGGCGTCACGAATCATTCACTCATAAACTTTAATCATCATAAGCACACTGAACTTCCCCTTTTTACAATGGGTGCCCAGGGCCACTTGCCGGGTCCCAGCTGCCGTGACATCTCCCACTGAAGCTCATTGGGCCCGTTACCGAGTACCCCACCAGCCCTGGGAGGGCGGCCCAACTTGGCATCACGAACAGTATGACGAAGCCCGGTGCCACCGGGTTCTGTGTGCCTAACATTTATTGGACTTAAACATTGCTGAAAATGTGCCGAATAACCAAATTGATAGACTGTAAAATGGACTCTAAAAATGGCCGCTGGCGAAGTGAAGAAGGGCGTGACAATATGGGTGGTCCTAAGAAAAGACCGCGAACTGTCCTGGGCCTCACCTGTCTGAACTTCTATGCAACTGCAACATGGCCCACCCCCCAGACGGGTTCGGATACTGGCTTGGTATGGAGGAGTAGGAAGAATACGCCGCCCTCAGAAGGAGGAGCGATAGCCGGTGGCGGGAAAAGAGGCCAGGAAGGAGGAAGAACACCAGAAAGCCATGATGGAAGAAGGAGGGAGGCCCGAAGAGCACAAGGAGGTTGAGCTGAACCTCCCCGGTGCATTGGCTGAAGGCTCCGATCTGACTTCCAAAATGGACCGCCAGCAGCTGGAAGACGAGATTGCCCAGCTGACCCACCGTCGGCGGCTAAGACAGGAGGCACTCTGGATCATGAACTGGCAGCACGCCTGGGAGGGGCCTACACCATCGGTACCCATTGCCGCTGCACAAGATCTCCCCCAGGCAGCACCTGTGGAACCTATGGCCGCTGCCATGCCACCGGCGGTGCCTGTCTCCACCTCCATGCTGCAATCACCACTGAGCGCGGCCTGCTGGGAGGAGTTCTCTGAGGGCTTGGAAGCCAAAGCGGAGGAAGTGGAGCTCCTGCCTGGACCTGACATGGCTGCGCAGGTCCCACCGGAGACCTCTGCGGACCCGGAGCCGCCATCTGCCCCACCATCGTCTCTGACCTTGGGTCAGGCAACTCCAGTGAACATAGTACACCGCCGGGAGGCTCCAGGTATGATCGCCACCCCTGCCAACGGGTTGCCCCCTGAGTTTTCGCGTACTGCGGCTGGCATGCTTGAACTCCGCATGGGACAAATGAAAGAGCTATGCTCTCAATTCAGAGCCAATAAGCTGACTGCAATGGGGAAGTGGAAGAAATCCCTGCTGAAAAGAGTGAGACTGGAGCAGGCACGTCCCATTCGGCATCTCGTGGGTTCAGTAGAAGAGTCTGAATAGCGGATGGGTATTAATATGCATCAAGGGTTCCATTTACCACAGATTCAAAACCCCTGCATTTCACCCTACAAGCGCCCACAGACACCGGTACCACCAGACGTCAGGCCAAAAACCAAGGCAGCAGCGCCGCTAACTGTGGCGCCCCCTGAAACTGAGGAACAACATCCATTGGTACCAGCTGCAACTCCTGCAGAATCACTGGCAGCAGAGGTACCACCAGCAGCAGCTGATGTGCTACCCACACAGGCAGCAGTTACACCCGCTGCCCTTCCATCTACATAGGCAGATACCAAACTCACTCCTTGGCAAAAGGAATACCTGCAATTTGTGGACAATCAGCAGGAAGAGGATGTCCTTCAGTTCTTCCCTGGAAGCAGCCTAAGCAACCAGCTTCCACCACCCTAGGAGGGGAATCAACACTAAAGTTACAGAATAGCTAACTGTTACCCAGGAGGGTATAGGCACCGTTGTGCCTTCTTCATTTTTGTTTTTTCTTTTGATTCCAGTTTGCCCAGTTTCGTTGGCAGACTGGATATTTGAACTGCAGAGATCATGGACAATGAATGATCCAGAACTGTCCTGTAAATAGTTGCACCTCTTTAGGTGCCCTTTTTTGGTTTTACATAGGCCTTCTAGGAATAAGGACTGCCTCAATAATTGGCATTTTGCTCTTAGAATAAGGACATTTCAAGACATCTTGCCTGGATCAGTGTCTACTTTTAGCATTTTGATAGAAAAATTAAATAGTGATACTGTTTAATAAAGACATTAATGGTAATAGAACAGATTTTATATAGGATATAGTTGGTAGTGAGATCTAGGACTAATAGTGAATGTTTTACAGAGTTTAGACTCATGCTAATGTTTGAATAAAGATGTAAAATTTGAATAAAGATTTGAAAATGCAGGTAACGAACCAGCCATCAGCGGTTGTCACTTAGGGTCTAAAAGTAATAATAGGAAGTGGAAAATGTGAAAGAAAATGTGAATGATAATACTTGAACTGGTAGTGAGTCTACTGCCAATAGCACTTTAAATTAGGTACTATATTTAGACATATATATTTAAATTGTTGGCATCGATCAAGAATCAGTGCATCTCATATTGGGAAGTTTATATTAAGCTTTGTTTATTTAGCGTTACAAAATTTTTTGCATGTTCCTTATTTTGTCTATCTTCGTTTCACTTGCAACCCACGGATGTGCTGTGTTTAACGGAGGGGGGTATGTGGCACCCGTGAGGGTTCAGTCGCCACAGAGGTATTGCACCTCCTCCTGAGGTGTGGTACCCCACCATCCAGTTAAGGTGGAGACAACTGAACACACTCCAACACCTTCATCCCACACAACACAGTAGTGTAGAAAAGCTCCCTTTGGTGGCTCCCTGCTTGGAACACGAAGCATGCTGGGAGGCGGGTGGAGCTTAGTTGGCACCAAAAGAGCAAGAAGAGTTTAGGATTTAGTCAGTCTGAAAGAGTCAGTGGAAGAGAGACGATCCCCTGAGTGGGATGGATGGAAGGAAGTGCTGCAGCCGACCTCAGTGACCTGGGTCCGCTGGCACAGGAAAGAGACAGTTTCAGAAAGCCTGACTTTTTCCATAAGAAAGAAGGATTAGTACGAACGTAAGGAGAGGAGGACTAAGGATTAGGGTGAGAAGAGAACCCTTCCCCAGTTCACAGCGCAAGGCCGGGGTCCGGTCCCCGAGGTTGTATGGATACTAATGGTCCTGCAGCAGACACTGGAGGAATAGAAGTTGTCACCACTTTATTACCACACAAGACTTGGTGGCACAACAGCATCGTGAGTGAGCCGGGACTAGGTAGTAAGGAGTCCCCGAAGCAGGCTACAGCTGTCTGCCGTACAAGTAGAGTTCATAGGAACATCTGACAGGAGGAACTCCAGTGTAACTCAGTACTGGTAGTACTTCACATAGGCGCAAGAAGGGAGACTTTCAGAAAAGGCATATGTTGGCGGAGTGTTGGAAAGTAGTACTTTATCTTGCCTGGAAGTTGGCTGAGCTCCTGACCCGGAGGACATGGCACGGATGCGGGCCCCTGTACCACAACAGACTGTGAGTAAAGCTTTGGAACTACATGCCCTGGTGTCCTCCACTTATTCCCGTGTTAACCTACTCAGCACTGCTACATCTCCGCGCCTGACACTACACCATCTACGTCTCCCCTCACCGTCACTTCACATACTCTGCCCTGGGACTACAGCCCTACCTGTGGAGGGCTACACCATCATTGCTGCACTATACCATCTGTCCCAGAGGATCTGCTTGCAGCATCGGCTTAACATCTCCCTTGCCGAACACCACAGGTGGCGTCACGAATCATTCACTCATAAACTTTAATCATCATAAGCACACTGAACGTCCCCCTTTTTCAATGGGCGCCGAGGGCCACGTGCCGGGTCCCAGCTGCCGTGACATCTCTCATTGAAGCACATCGGGCCTGGTACCGAGTACCCCACCAGCCCTGGGAGGGCGGCCCAGCTTTCTCTGATCGTATCGATCTTCTGCTTAAAGAAGGAGCCAAAGTCTTCAGCAGAAATGAGAGGAGATGGAGGAGGTGCTGTGGGATGGAGTAGAGAATTGAAAGTGTTGAAAACCTGTTTAGGGTTGTGAGACAGTGAGGATATGAGGGATGCAAAATAAGTTTGTTTTGCAGCAGAGAGCGTGTACTTGAAGCTGGCAAGCGACTGCTTGTATGCGTTGAAGTGCTCAGTAGAACGGGTTCTCTTCCATTTCCGCTCTTTCACTTGTCTCATTTATCAACATTCAGTCTTTGTCCCTCTGGTAACGTTCTCCTCTGTTTCTCAGGTCCCAGTATCCCGCTGCTCAGATCCCTGTTCACCTGGAAGCTGGAAAAAGGCGAAACCGACAATTCACACCTGCTGCTATGACTGCGTCCCATGTCCAGAAGGCGAGATTTCCAATATAACCGGTATGTACAGTCTGAGGAGTGCAACCGGCATCCGGCACCTTCTTATAGAAGATGGACTCTGCATCGACCACATTCACACACTGCAGACCAGGACGTCACTTAGGGATTGGTGTGAGGGATTTCAGCCCCAGCATTGTCTGCAGCGGTCACCGCCCAGCACTGTCTGCAGTGGTCACCGCCCAGCATTTTCTGCACTGGTCATAGCCCAGCGCTGTCTGCACCAGTCACTGTTCACTGTGAGATACACAGCTCAGCAGATGGTATCACACATGATAAGGTTAGGTACACAGCTCAGCAAACAGTATCACACATGATAAGATTAGATATGTAAGGAGGTTGACTGGACCATGCAGGGTCCGGAACTAAAAAGACTGCATCCTCTGTTTCTGGGGGAAGCCTGAGAGAGGCAGACCTTCCCCTGCCACAGGAGGGAAGGAGGAGATAGACGAAGCTTCCTGCTGACAAAAGGAGATCCTAATAAGAGTGCACAGGCACAAGGGGAGAAGAAGGAAAAGCGAGCACTGCAGGAGAGGTTGGCGCCAAGTAAGTGCAATGCGCAGAGCAGAGAAGAGCATGCAATGCTTCCCCCACCAGAGAGTGCTGGCCCTTTGGAAGGCCATGCGGCTGCTGTCCAGGATAGGAGCTGTAGTGCTGAGGGGATTAGCTGTGCCAGCAGAGCCGTGCCAGCAGTGAAGAGCCGTGCCAGCAGAGAGGAGTATGTGGTGCCATGCAGAGCTAAGACAGGTGCTGTACACTTTGAGACAGTGAGTACAATACCCGCGCTGCCCAAGAGTGACCACATACTTGACAGACACCTGCATTCAGGTCCACCGTTTGTGAATGACTGACTGTCAGCTCACCGCTACTCTCCACATTAGGAGGTGACCCTAGTTGAAAGCAAAGACTGCACTGAGTGTTTCACGCAGAAAGAGACAGATGGCAAGGCCAGAGCTTGACTAATAAGGACTTGTGTACACTGCGGAGAGTAGTCCCGCTCCGTCGAGTCCCTCACACTAGACTCAGTACTGTGCAAGATATATTTAAGCATGGAGACTCTTCCTGCCACTCAGAGACTTTGCCGAGATGTCCCATGCCGCTGATGCCGGTGCCACTGTTGGAACCCTGAACCTCCTAATGTCTGAAGACTACGTTTCGATAAGTTTAAACTCTTTCTTACTGTACTCTTGTTCGTCCCTCATCAATCCTGTCATACTCCCAGTTCTACCCCATCCAAACTCCCTTTCCCGTCTTTTGTCCTATTACCATGCATCCCATGACTGTAGCAAGAGAAACAGAAGTGGCTATAATGGTTTTAGATGGGAAGGCCAGGGACTCTGTCATGCTTCAACCCCCCCAGGCGGCGAGAGACACGTTAGATAAGGTCTTACTGATACTTGAGGAGACGCATGGGGACCCGACTGACGTGGGATAGTTGCGCATGCATCTGCTCAGGCATATTCAAAGAGAGGGGGAGACCGTGACCCAGTTTATGAATGCGCTGCAGGAACTCCATACTGCCATTGCTTGCAAAGACAGAGTAGGCATAGGGTCCATTGACGTGATGCTGCTGAAGCAGGCTCTGAGGGAGTACTTGACAGTCAAACCCACTATGACTGATAGGCTGGCGGAACGCACCAAATAATAACAATAATGAGATGCGTTCGCAGCCTGGGTTCCACCGTGTAGAGATGTTAAACTGCAGCTAATGTGAACAATGGCAGAGCGGAGCTGCGAGCGAACACCGTAAGCACGCCGAGTTAACACTAGAACTACCGCATGTTTCATAATACCTATAACTACCATTAGGGGTCATTTTCACCCCCATTCAAAAGTACTGACTCTGGAGTAAAAATAACTTTTTTGTTGCCAACAAATTAAGGAACATTTATTTTAACTTACTAGGAACAGTGTTAAGATCAAGTACAGCACGCATTTTCCTTTTACATGGTCATAGCATGCGGTGTCCAACAGTTAACACAAACAGCACTTTCTTCCTCTTTCCAGTGCATTTTCCACAAACTGGTTTGCTACAGCTTGTGCAAGTTTTAGTTGTTTTGTTTTCATTGCATCTTCCAACTCCACATTTTTGACGCTTGCGGATTTCTTGTCCTTTTGTTTGTGGTTAAGGCATTGCGGATGATGGGCCACTTCTTCTGACTCATTTTCAGATAAATTCTGAAGACATTTCAAAATTTCATTACTTGTAATACCCCTCTGCTTACTCATGCTTCAAATATACGTTGCAAAAAGGGACTTGAAATATCGCAGAAGTAATAAAACGACACTGTTCAAACATGCAGAGTTGTAGCTTCAACTGTAATGTTTGCTACTGAAGTGCACAGAGAAATCAGTACAAGAGACATGGATCACACATGTTCAGATAAGTTTAGACAACACAAAATGCTGAATCATCCCTGATATGCAAAGATACAATTACACTCTACAACTAGGGAGAAGCACTGTGATTTTCTGTACTCTGTAATATTAGGTGACTTGCCTACTACTACTTTTATGTATGGGGTCAAATTGACCCCTTCAGTACTTATAGGTAGTGTTGAGCGACTTTTGGTATTTTAGGGTCGAGTTTCGTTTCAGGAAACCCGACTTTTTCAAAAGTCGGGTCGAGAAAAATCGGCCGACTATAGGGAAAAGTCGGGGTCGTCCCGAAACACGAAACCCAATGTAAGTCAATGGAGAATTAAAGTCAGCAGTGAGAGGAGGACAGGAAACACACCAACAGTGCCCATTTGAATGCCAAAAGCATAAATTCTTGTTACTGAAGCTTGTCAACCTTAATTAACTTCATAATACTAGTTACGCACTGAAAAATGGGGGTTATTTGGCTACAGTTGTGGGGGGGGGCTGGCTCCAGGTTTTCGTGGGCCCAGGGCCAAAGAGCGCCCCTTTAACACATACCACAACTCATGATGCTCCGATACGGCAGAGAAATAGCAGTATAGTACAATGAAAAATACTTCACTTCTTACATCTCATGACTGATATCCATTTTAAATTCTCCAATACCTCCAAAAACGGACAGGATATAACTCCATACAGTATTATGGCCAGCGCTTAGTGTGCTATACAGAGTAATGAGGCCCATATATTTCTCCATACGGAATCATTATTCCCATATAATGTTTCAAACCGTATATGATGAGCTCCACATAATGCTACAGTATATGTTGGTCCCAATGGATGAAGCTCCACTGTCTTATGGGCCCAAATAATGCTCCATATATAATGGGCCCCATTTCTACTGCTCTAGTGTATAATGAGCCCTGTAAATGCTGCTCCAGTGTCTGATGTCCACTTTTGGAATGCTCCAGTGTATGGTGGGCCCCATATATCATTCACCAGAGTATAGTGCTCCCCAAAAATTGCTGTCCCAACATTGAAAACAATTACATAAGTCTCCTTGCTAGGGAATCCCTGCACTACTCTGAACTCCTTGTCATCCCCATCTTCCATCTCACTGCACTTGGCTGTTTAGGCTCTCCCACCGGCAGAGACACTTTTGCGTACAATGCGGTGCCCTGTGCCAGTGCCATCACCCATGAGTATGCCCCCCACCTTCTCAAGGAACCTGCACTTTCATCTGCACCTTCCTCTTTGTCACCATGTAAGGTGGTATAGTATGCGGGAAGGGGAACCTGAGTTTCCTCTGGGTCAGATTCTGGCTGTGTAGAGTGCGAGGGGAATGTAGTGGTCTGGGTCAATGTACCAGCAGCATCATCCAGCAGTGGCTGGGCCTCAGTGCACTTGTGGCGTCCCCAAGAGTACGGTCGCCACTGTGGCATTGCCTTCCTCCTAGAGAGTGTGTTGTCAAGCTTGGGAGAAACGAAGGATCTCTCTAGCAGTGAAACCAACACACAACACATTTCCCACTCCAGGCCAGCAGGGAGACCTCTGAACCTGACTGCTGAGGAGCTGCTCTCTGTGGTCGGGAGGAGGTAAGTTAGGGCACTCTGTGCAGGGAAGGGGAAGAGTGTGGACTGAGAAGGGGAGCTGGAGGATGAGCAGAGTTAAGGCTCACTCCTAGCTGGAGCGCATGGTCCGGATTCCGGTCTCCAAGTTTGTAGGGACACTGACGTTCCTGCAGCAGAAACCGGGGGAAGTAGCAGCTATAAATGCTCTGTACCCAACTAAGGCTTGGAGGCCCCAGCATCGATGTGTGCAAGGCAGAACGAAACGGCTACAGCTGTCTGCCATACAAATAAAGTCTGAGGAACATCTGTTAGACAGGAGGCGTTTCAGTGAACCACGGTCCTGTGAGTGCTTCCCCCTCAAGCGCTAGAAAGGAGACGTTCAGGAAGGTACATGTTGGCAGAGTGTTGGAAGGGAGCTTTCCATTCTGGTCCCAGAGGTTGGCAGAGGTCCTGACCCGGAGGACACAGCACGAAGGCAGGCATCTGTGTAACCTGCAGACTGTGAGTATAGCTTTGGAACTGCACGCTCTGGTGTCCTACAGTTATTCCAGCACCGCTACATCTGGGTACCAGCACCTACACCGCCTGTGCCTTTCCCCCATCACTACATCTACACTTCCCTGGGACTCCAGCTCCACCTATGGGGAGCTTCACCATCTTTGCTGCACAACACCATCAGTCCCAGAGGATCTGCATGCAGCGTCGGCCTAACATCTATGTTGCCGAACACCACAGGTGGCGTCAAACTATCTATATAAACTCTTTACCATTATACCACGCCATTTACATGGGCGCCCAGGGCCACCGTCCGGGTCACCGCTGCTGTGACACATCCCACTGACACCGGCCCGGTACCGAGTACCCCACAGCCCTGGGAGGGCGACCCATATGCCGACTGCTGATCGGGCGGCGTTATTCCCACGAACCTCCAAACAGCGTCCCTGAAGGCAAAGTTTTTGGTTTCCGGGGGCAGTATGATTGCAGAGCTGAACCTTAAAGGAATGTCCAAAAGGGCACCACCAGGAGTGGAGCCTGTGGCTTAATTGGACTGCACCCGGGAAACCACTACCATACAAGCTACAGAAAAGATGGACAGATTGCAAGCTTTGTCGATTCTGTGTATGGTGTGGTATGTCCGTTTGTAGTGGTGCTAGCGATTTCACAGCATTATTCCGTTAATAACCGAGACTCCGGCATGGCCCCGTGGTACGCGTCAAGCTTACTAGAGGGATACGCGAGGCTGTGGCATGTGAGATCGAGCAATAACAGGTCTAGCATTCCAGTACATGTCCAGGGCTGCATGCACGCTACACTGAAAGGACCAGCTTTTGTCACTTACAGGTGCAGATAACCTGCTGAACTCCTTTAGTGATGGGGATCTGGGATTCAGATTATTCCCCGCGAACGATGATTTCCCAGTAAGTTCAGGTCAACCGCAATTCCGGAGTTAGGCCTTACCGTCTTTCCAGAAAAAATTACGTGTCCAAACCACAGGTGCTGTAGCTTGCTTAACAGCTCAGCAGCCGTTCTCAGGCCCAGTATGGATTCAACAACATTGTAGAAAGTTGATAAAGAGTACAGTTTCACCGGATAACACGTATATATGTAGCCTAGTTTACACATTAAAAATATATGTCTATAGATCAGGAGGCAGACTCAGATGTTCTCAGGCCCAGTATGGATTTGACCAGATTGTACAAAGTTGAGAAAGGGTACTTTATCACTGGATAGCAGGAATATATAGCATAGTTTAAAAATGTAAAATCTCCGTGTTCTCAGTATGGATTACACAGCAATCTAAAAAGTGGAAAAAAGGAAATGCATTTGAGGCGTACACAAGTATATACTTTTGGTGTTATTTTTAAATCTTCATATATATTTCTGTCTCAGTAATACAGTCCAGCCTCTCCGCAATAGGAAATGAGATGCATACAATTAGTGACATAAAGGCTATTGATTGCAGAAATATAGGAATTATTATTCACGGGAAAAACTTCCGTCACAATTCTCATAGGCGATGCTGACCCTCAATTAATTTGTGTGTTGAGACAGTGAAAACATTTTTTTGTGAATAATGTCTTGCTGTATCGCACTTCCGTTGATTCCATCACTGTTACTCATCTCAATCCAATTTTTATCACAGGGAGCGATGTAAACATGGTGCTCACTAGCTATCATGATCTGTCACGTAACTTTGGAGTGCAAAAGACAGAAGCCACAGGCCGTAGGCGATTCTATTTGATTGGCATGAGAGGGCACATTTTGAAATGTGCACCGGAATGTCACACGTTTGTGAGTAGGAAAACTGTGAAAGCTGATGATAAACCACCACTGCATGTAATTGTGAGCCGACGTCCATAAGAAATGGAATCCTCTGATCATCTGGAGCTAGAGCCCGGCCAGCAGGACAGGGCATAGCTACATCTTAACCATCATCTTTCAGTACAATCAATTTGTAGTGGCAGTCCCAGTGAATGATTTGACAGCCCAGACTACACAGCGGAGGAGCAGGGAGAGGTAAACATTGCAAATGCTGGGGCCCTGCCCAAGCAAGGGGGGCACACTCGTGGGCGTCGGTACTGGCACTGGGCCCCTCATAGTACGGCGGTGTGTCTGACGGCGGGTGTGCACCACCACTGTCAGAGACACTTGATTGCACTATGAGGGACCCTATTCCAGTGCCCACGCCCAAGAGTCGGCATACCCACCTGTCCAGGGCAACGGCACTCGCACGGTTTTGTGCGCTAGGTGGTGACCCCGTCCATGGGGAGGGCCGCCCACTTAGGGAGGTTTACAAAGTGGCATATGTAGATGTGGGTTAATCAGCTGCTGCAAAAGGCGAAATAGGTCAAGTTCGCGGAATAGGAGGAGGACCAAAGCAAGCCATTTTTCTGTCACCCTATGTGTCATCAGGGGAAGGTGGGACAAAATCCTTGGAAACCCATGCATGGTTCATTTTAATGAAGGTTAGATCATCCACATTTTGGGTTGACAGACGGGTCCTTTTTTCTGTCAGGATTGATCCAGCTGCACTGAAGACTCTTTCCGATAGCACACTTGCAGCTGGGCAAGCGAGCTCCTGTAAGGCATATTGTGCCAATTCAGGCCAGGTGTCCAGTTTAGCGGCCCAATAGTCAAAGGGGAATGACCTGTGCTGGAGAACATCGATATGGGAGGAAAAGTAGTTGTTAACCATAGTTGACGACTGCTGTCTCCTGTCACTTTCCATCGATGCTGTATTAACCGTTGTGTGAGCAGTCCGTGAAAAATCAGTCCACAACATTGTCATGAAACCCCTGTCTCCAACGCCACTTCTGCTGTGTGCACCACGAACACCTCTGCCAAACTGCCCCCGGCCCGAACGGCTCGTGTGAGAACCATCACAGCTGCTGTGTGCTGGGAATGCCTCAACCAACCGGTTAACCAGAGTTGCTTGTTTAGTAGCCACTATTAGGTCAAGGTTCTCCTGTGGCATGATGTTTTGTAATTTGCCTTTATAGCGTGGATCCAGGATGCTGGCCAACCAGTAGTCGTCATCGTTCATCATTTTGGCAATGCGGGGGTCCCTTTTTAGGATCTGCAAGGCATAATCTGACATGTGGGCCAATGTTCCCGGTGTCAATGATGCACTGCGAGTGCTGGGTGCAGGAGCACTTTCTGGCAAATCCTCATCCCTCCAGTCATGCACAAACCCTGTACCAGACCTTGCCACGCCAACATTTTCACTTGCCCCACGAGATGCATCCTCCTCCCCTAACTAATCATCCCCATCATCTTCCTCCTCCTCCTCCTCTTCTTCCTCCACCTCGTCCAGGAGAGGTCCCTGAGCAGACAATGGCTAAATGTCATCAAGGATTCCCTCCACCTCTTCCTCCTCATCAACATTGGCTGCAGACGCCTGCTCCTTAAGGTGCGTCAAAGTTTGCATGAGCAGACGCATAAGTGGGATGCTCATGCTTAGGATGGCGTTGTCTGCGCTTACCAGCCGTGTGCATTCCTCAAAACACTGAAGGACTTTACAGAGGTCTTTCCGCTTCGACCACTGCACACCTGTCAACTCCATGTCTGCTCTCAAAGTGCCTGGCCGTGTATCCTCCCACAAATGCATTATGGCCTGCCTCTGCTCGCACAGCCGCTCAACCATGTGCAGGGTGGAGTTCAACCTTGTTGCAATGTCGATAATGAGGCGGTGGTTGGGAAGGCGGAGCAATCGCTGCAGCTTCTGCATACGAATGGAGTGTACAGGCGACCGGCGGATGTGCGCGCACAGTCTTCGCACCTTCTGGAGCAGGGCTGTTAACTCCGGATAATTATTGAGGAAGCACTGCACCACCAGGTTCAAGGTGTGAGCCAAGCAAGGTATGTGGCTGAGTTTTGAAAGGGCTATGGCTGCCACAAAATTACGGCCGTTATCACTACCTATCTTGCCTGCCTCAAGATGTACACTGCCCAGCCATGACTCAGTTTGTCGCTGAAAGTACTCGGCCAGCACCTCGGCAGTGTGTCTGTCGCCCAAACACACATCTGCAACACAGCCTGCTGATGCTTTCCACTAGCTGCTCGATAGGGGAACACCTCGTGTGCAACAGTGGCAGCTGCAGATAGAGTGCTCGTACGACTGCGCTCTGTGGACGAGCTTTCGCTTCTGGAGGAGGAGGGTGGAACGCCTACAGCCAACTGTTTCCTATACCGTGGGCTAGGCAGCACTGTCCCACCACCGCTGTCCCCTGTGGACCCTGCATCCACCACATTTACCCAGTGCGCAGTAATTGACACGTAACGGCCCTGGCCATGCCGACTGGACCATGCATCAGTTGAGAGGTGCACCTTTCCACTCACTGACTGCTTGAGTGCATGGACAATGCGGTCTTTCACTTGATGGTGGAGGGCTAGGATGGCTTTGCGAGAGAAGAAGTGGCGACTGGGTAGGTCATAGCATGGTACTGCATAGGCCATGAGTTTGCGGAAAGCTGCGCTTTCCACCAACCGATAGGGCATCATCTCTAACGAGATTAGTTTGGCAATGTGGGCATTGAAACCCAGTGTACGCGGATGAGAGACTGAGTACTTTCTTCACCTACTCATAGTGTCTGGGAGGGTGAGCTGGACTTGAGAGCTGCATATGGTGGAAGTAGCGGTGGACAGGGTGGACTGAGAGAGGGTTGATGATGGTGATGGAGTTGGTGTTCTTTCTGATGGCCTAGATTCATTCTTTCGTTGATATAACAGTGGGATTCCCTGACTGCTGTGGCCTTGCAATGACACCTCAACATTTGCTGCTGTGCTAACCGGTGGGCTTACAGTGGGGGAAACAATGTAGCGTTGCTGACTACCTTCGCTGTAATCAGTTGCACATGTGGTACTTGAGGTTTGGTGTTGTGTCCACGCTTGCAAGTGCATGCTGGTTAAATGTCTAAGCATGCAACTGGTATTCAAATTTTTCAGATTTTTCCCTCTGCTAAAGGTCTTTGCGCACTTCTTACAGATAACCTTGGCCTGATCATGAGGATTTTGTTTAAAAAAGTGCCACACTGCACTCTTCCTACTTTGGCAGACATTTTGCGGCCTAGCACGCTGTGCTATTTTGACCCTCTGGACAAGCTGTCCAGCAACTCTTTTGATTTTTGGAACCTGTCTTTGGAGTGCTCCGGGCCTGCCAGATAACAGCTGTTGCAATGGCAATGTCTGCTGTGGATGCTCCTCCTCCTCATCTGAGCTATTGGAAGCAGCACCCTCTTCCCCCAATGGATGCCAATCTGGGTAAACAACTGGGTCATCCATCACCTCCTCTTCAATGTCATGTGCACCTTCCTCTGTGTCACCGTGTATAGTGTGCGGGAAGAGGCACCTGAGTCTCATCAGGGTCAGAATCTGGCTCTGTACACTGCGAGGACAATGTAGTGCTCTGAGTGAATCTACCAGCAGAATCATCTATCAGTGGCTGTGCATCAGTGCACTCCATGTCAGATTCATCTTGGCATGGGTAATTCACCATTTCACTTCATAATCCAGGCATGGTATGTGAAAACAGCTCCATGGAGTAATGAGTAGTATGGCCTGTGTCATCCTTCAATCTTGGTTGGGGTGAAGGACACAAGGAAAGGTGTGGTTCATGAACATGAGCCTCCAATGACGACTCAGTGCTTTTATTTTTTACAACTTCAGAAGAGGAGGCGATAGAGCTGGAGGCTGAGTCAGCAATGTAAGATAAAACTTTTTCCTGAAGCTCTGGCTTTAAAAGCGGTTTGCCAACTCCTAGAAAACTAAGCCTTCGAAGCCTTATGGAGCCAGACGATGACGCATGCTCAACACTTCCTGCATTCGGTCCTATTTTGCTTTTGCCACTACCATCAGATCCACCACCAACACCATCATTACCAGCTGCCAACCCCCGCCCAATTCCACGGCCTCTTCCACCAGCCTTCCTCATTTTTGGTAGAAATATAGACAAAATCCAACAAACTATACAGTAATGTAAAACAAGGTACAAGGTGTCTATAGGACAGGGGAGATTTTGAATTTCTGCACACACTTGTGGACACTGGACACTTTTGGATTGTGTGAGGCCCACTGAATATCACAGCGCTATGTCACAGGTTCGATGTCGCAGGTGTGAAAAATGTCACTAGAGGATAACAGAGATTTTGAATTTCTGCACACACTTGTGGACACTGGACACGTTTGGATTGTGTGAGGCCCACTGAATATCACAGCGCTATGTCACAGGCTTGATGTCACAGGTGTAAGAAATGTCACTAGAGGATAACGGAGATTTTGAATTTCAGCACACACTTGTGGACACTGGACACTTTTGGATTGTGTGAGGCCCAGTGAATATCACAGCGCTATGTCACAGGCAGAAATTGGCTAGTGTATGACAAACTACAAGGTGTATATAGAATTGGGCAGAATAGGAATCTCCCTAGAGTGTAGGTCTGTAAGAACGGAACAAGTCCTCGACTTATCCTTACAGAGCGACACACTGATAGCTTCACTGTGGCCGTGATTACAGACGTTACACGGTACTGAGAGAGGAGCGTGTTGTGAGTTCATTTTCCCCTTCGTCACTGAGGTCTGGTGAACTCCCTATTCTGGTAAAGGAAGGTAATGAGCCTGATTATCAGGCACCTGAGCCTAATGAGGATGACTGGCTGAGTGGAGTCACGGACTGGATATAAGGTTGCTGATGCCCTTCTGCCCTGCGGGTGATTTCTCTGTGGACTTCTAGGACACCAGCCTGATTCCTGCTCCTCTAAAGCTAAGTTTTCTGCTTTGCCTGTTAGCATTTGTGTTTTGGTTTTGTTTGCCTTGCTTTTCTGGATTCTGCCATTCCCTGCTGGGGTGAGCTGAATCTCCTTTTCCGGTTGCTCTGTCTTCAGAATATTCCTGAGTACTGACATAGCTTCTTGAAGTCTAGCGTCTTCAGGGCCTTTTTCACTGACAGTCTGTTGGCTCTTATTTTCATAGGGTTTTTCACGGATTGCAGACAGCAGCCTTCCTGTCCTTTTCTATCTAGTTAGCTTGGGCCCCGTCTTTGCTCAGTCTATCTTTCTGTCTGTGTTAGTGTTTTCTTCTTGCTTCACCATCATTATATGTTGGGGGCTGCCTATTGCTTTGGGGTCTGCTCTGGGGCAGTTTAGATTTCCCCTTTCTTTCTTTAGGCCTATTTAATTCTCCGGCTGTGATCGAGGGGTCTAGGGCATCGTAGGAACCCCCCACGGCTACTGTTAGTTGTTGTGGATAGGATCAGGGGTCTGCAATCCGATAGCTGCTAACCTCACTGGTTTTCTGGACTTAGCTAGCATTTCTGTTTTTGCCTCCTACGGTGACTCAATCATAACAGAATCACCCGCCATACCGCAGATCCTAGGGTACTCAATAGCAGGAAAGAATTGTAAAAAAAAAAAAAAAAAGAGTGTGTATATTCTTTCCTCTATATCTCTGAGGCCATAGGGGGAATTTTTTTTTCTCTCAATGGAGATAAAGCAATTGTCTGATCGTGTGGAGCAGCTCTCTGCGGAAGTGCGAGGAATTTCCGCCTACCTTGCTCGTTCGCATGCTGTTGAACCAAAGATCCCTACACCTGATGTATTTTTTGGGGTTCGATCTAAATTTTTGAGTTTCAAAAATAATTGTAAATTATTTTTTGCCTTGAAGCCTAACTCGTCAGGGAGCTCCGCGCAGCATGTTAAAATTGCCATCTCTTTGCTGCGTGGCGATCCCCAGGATTGGGCGTTTTCTTTGAAACCAGATCATCCTATTCTGACTAATGTGAACGCATTCTTTCAAGCCTTGGGGTTGTTGTATGACAAACCTAATGCTATTGATCAGTCTGAAAAGACCCTGTTGGCATTGAACCATGGTCGAGATTCTGCAGAGTTGTACTGTCAAAAGTTCCGAAAGTGGGCGGTCCTTACTACCTGGAATGATAATGCCTTGGCTGCTCTCTTTCGGAAGGGTTTGTCAGAAGCCGTAAAAGATACTATGGTGGGATTTCCTGTTCCCTCTGGTCTGGACGATTCTATGTCATTAGCCATTCAGGTTGATCGGCGTTTACGTGAACGCAGGATTGCACGAGAGGTGTTGCCACCGGTTGAACAGATGTCTGAACCTATGCAATGTGATAGAGTTTTGTCGAAGGCGCAACGTCAGGAGTTCAGAAGGCGTAATAAGCTGTGTTTTTTTCTGTGGAGATGCCTCGCATATTATTTCTGTTTGTCCTAAACGAGAGAAACGCTTTGCACACACATTTTCTGTTGGTGGTGTTCAACCTAAGTTTCTTCTGGCAATTACTCTGATCTGCTCCCTGTCCACATTTTCCGCCAAGGCTTTTGTGGATTCGGGAGCAGCGCTAAACCTAATGGACTTGGATTTTGCTAAACGTTGTGGATTTCCGATGACATCTCTGCAGACGCCTATCCCTTTGAGGGGGATTGATGCTACTCCTTTGGCTAAAAATAAACCTCAGTTTTGGACACAGGTGGTCATGCGGGTCGCCCCAGACCATCAAGAAAATTGCAGATTTTTGGTGTTGCATGCTCTGCATGATGCCGTTGTTCTGGGGTTTCCCTGGTTGCAAATTCATAATCCAGTTTTGGATTGGAAATCTGTGTCTGTGGTGAGTTGGGGTTGTCGGTGTGCCTTTAGTGAGGCTCTGTTTTTTTCCACCTCTCCTCAGTCGCATGATGTTCCTGACTATTTGGAGGACTTTTATGATGTATTTAGTGAGAGTGAGTCTGCGTCCTTGCCTCCTCATAGGAGTTATGACTGTGCAATTGAACTAAGCCCGGGGGGTAAATTTCCCAAGGGTCGGCTCTTCAATTTATCTGTACCCAAGCACGAGGCTATGCGGTCCTATATTAAGGAGGCGTTGGAGAAGGGTCATATTAGACCATCCTCTTCACCATTAGGTGCCGTTTTTTTTTTGTGGCCAAAAAGGATGGTTCTTTAAGGCCTTGTATTAATTTTCGTGCCCTCAATAAAATTACTATTAAATATCAGTATTCGTTAACCCTGATTTCGGATCTATTCTCTAGAGTTAGAGGTGCTTGCTGGTTTACCAAGCTTGACCTCAGGGGGCGTATAATCTTATCCGCATTAAGCAGGGGGATGAATGGAAGACGGCGTTTAATACTCCGGAGGGACATTTTGAGTACCTGGTGATGCCTTTTGGGCTCACTAATGCCCCTTCTGTCTTCCAGTGCTTCATGAACGATATTTTCCGAGACTTTGTCGATAAATTTTTGATTATCTATCTGGATGATATTTTGATCTTCTCCAAGGATTGGGATTCTCATGTGGAACATATTCGGACTGTGTTCCGGATCTTGAGGGAGAATTCCCTGTATGTCAAAGGATCGAAATGCCTTTTTGGAGTACAGAGGATTGCATTTTTGGGATTTATTTTGTCTCCGTCAACTATTGAAATGGACCCTGCCAAGGTACAGGCCATTTATGATTGGGTTCAGCCCACTTCTTTGAAGGCCCTCCAGAAGTTTTTGGGTTTTGCTAATTTTTATCAGAAAATTATAGCAAAATTTTCTAGTATTGCCAAGCCATTGACTGATTTTACTAAAAAGGGTGCTGATGTGTTATATTGGTCTCCGGAGGCTGTTTCTTCCTTTCAGGAGTTGAAGCGAAGATTCACCTGCGCCCGATTTTGCGGCAACCTGATGTCTCACTTCCATTCCAGGTAGAGGTGGATGCTTCTGAGATTGGTGCAGGAGCTGTTTTGTCCCAAAAGGATCCTGTAACATCTAAAATGAATCCCTGTGCTTTCTTTTCCCGAAAGTTCTCTCCATCTGAACGTAACTATGATGTGGGGAATAGGGAACTGTTGGCCATGAAATGGGCATTTGAGGAGTGGAGACATTGGTTGGAGGGAGCTAAGCATCAAGTCGTGGTCCTCACTGACCACAAGAATTTGATTTACCTAGAGTCGGCTAAGCGCTTGAACCCTAGACAGGCTGGGTGGGCCTTGTTTTTTACACGTTTTGATTTTGTGGTTTCTTTTCTTCCTGAAACAAAGAATGTCAAGGCAGATGCCCTCTCTAGGAGCTTCCTTGCTGATTCTCCTGTGGTGACCAAGCCTGCTACCATCTTAGGCGAAGGGGTAGTTCTTTCTGCCATCTCGCCCGATTTGAGACTTGCTCTGCAAGAGTTCCAGGAGGACAAACCTGAGCATTGTCCCAGTGGAAAGTTGTATGTTCCTGACCAGTGGAAGAAGAGAGTGATGTCTGAAGTTCATTGCTCTGCATTGGCTGGTCATCCAGGTATTTTTGGTACTAGAGATCTGGTGAGTCGCTCTTTTTGGTGGCCCACCTTGTCTCATGATGTCAGGAATTTTGTGCAGTCCTGTGGGACTTGCTCCCGGTCTAAATCTTGTTCTCGCTCTAGTGGGTTGTTGATGCCTTTGCCGGTCCCCAGGAGGCCATGGACCCATATTTCAATGGATTTCATCTCTGATATGCCGGTCTCTCAAAGAATAACTGTTATTTGGGTGATTTGTGATAGGTTCTCTAAGATGGTTCATCTTGTACCATTCCCTAAGTTGCCATCTTTCTCTGAGTTGGTGCCCCGTTTTTGCAACAGGTGGTTCGTTTACACAGGATTCCTGAGAACATTGTATCTGACAGAGGAGTTCAGTTTGTGTCTAGATTTTGGAGGACCTTCTGTTCCAAGCTGGGAATTCAGTTGTCCTTCTCCTCTGCTTTTCACCCTCAGACCAATGGGCAGACAGAGAGAACAAACCAGACCTTGGAGTAGTATTTGAGATGTTTTATTTCCGCTGATCAGGATGATTGGGTTTCATTTTTGCCCTTGGCCGAATTTGCTTTAAATAATAGAGCTAGTTCTGCCACTTTGATGTCACCTTTTTTTTGTAACTTTGGGTTTCATCCTCGATTTTCTTCAGGGCAGGTGGAGCCTTCTGCCTGCCCAGGTGTTGACACTGTGGAGGAGAGAATGCACCAGATCTGGGACCAAGTGGTGGATAAGTTATTTCTCTCCCAGGAAAAGGCCCAGCGGTTTTCCAATCGACATAGGACTATTGGTCCCCAGTTTAAGATTGGTGATATGGTGTGGTTATCATCAAAAAATATTGCTATGAAGGTGGCTTCTCCTAAGTTTAAGCCTAGATTTATTGGACCTTACAAGATTTTGGAGATTATTAATCCGGTCTCTTTTCGTTTGGCTCTTCCTGTCACATTTAAAATCCATAATGTGTTCCATAAGTCCTTGTTGAAGAGGTTTGTTGAACCAGTTGTTCCTGGGGTGGCACCTCCAGACCCTGTATTGGTTGAAGGTAACATGGAATATGAGGTAGAGAAATTACTGGATTCCCATCTGGCTAGACGGAAACTCCAGTATTTGGTTAAGTGGAAGGGTTATGGTCAGGAGGATAATTCCTGGGTCTCTGCCTCTGATATTCATGCCAAAAGATTGGTGCGTGCCTTTCATCGGGCTCACCCTGATCGCCCTGGTGGCGTGGTTGAGGGTTCGGTGACCCCTCTTCAAAGGGGAGGTACTGTTGTGAGTTCATTTTCCCCTTCGTCAGAGGTCTGGTGAACTCCCTATTCTGGTAAAGGAAGGTAATGAGCCTGATTATCAGGCACCTGAGCCTAATGAGAATGACTGGCTGAGTGGAGTCACGGACTGGATATAAGGCTGCCGACGCCCTTCTGCCCTGCGGGTGATTTCTCTGTGGACTTCTAGGACACCAGCCTGATTCCTGCTCCTCTAAAGCTAAGTTTTCTGCTTTGCCTTTTAGCATTTGTGTTTTGGTTTTGTTTGCCTTGCTTTTCTGGATTCTGCCATTCCCTGCTGGGGTGAGCTGAATCTCCTTTTGCCGGTTGCTCTGTCTTCAGAATATTCCTGAGTACTGACATAGCTTTTTGAAGCCTAGCGTCTTCAGGGCCTTTTTCACTGTCAGTCTGTTGGCTCTTATTTTCATAGGGTTTTTCACAGATTGCAGACAGCAGCCTTCCTGTCCTTTCCTATCTAGTTAGCTTGGGCCCCGTCTTTGCTCAGTCTATCTTTCTGTCTGTGTTAGTGTTTTCTTCTTGCTTCACCGTCATTATATGTTGGTGGCTGCCTATTGCTTTGGGGTCTGCTCTGGGGCAGTTTAGATTTCCCCTTTCTTTAGGCCTATTTAATTCTCCGGCTGTGATCGAGGGGTCTAGGGCATCGTAGGAACCCCCCACGGCTACTGTTAGTTGTTGTGGATAGGATCAGGGGTCTGCAATCCGATAGCTGCTAACCTCTCTGGTTTTCTGGACTTAGCTAGCATTTCTGTTTTTGCCTCCTACGGTGACTCAATCATAACAGGAGCGTGCACGTACACGGCTGTCCGGTGTACGTAAAATTGTCAAGCTCCGTGTTTTTTAAATATACGGACTGACACACGCTGTCTCTCTATAGTTTTGAATGTGATCAAGCAGCAAATATATTTAACTGTTTGAAAGCTATCAAAACTAGAAGGTGCAGGTCTGTAAGAACGGAACATGTCCTCGACTTATTCTTACAGAGTGACACACAGATAGCTTCACTGTGGCTGTGATAACAGCCGTTACACGGTACAGTGTGAGGAGTGTGCACCGCTGTATGGTGTGAAAAAAATGCACCCTCAGTACCTCACCAGGACAAAAAAAAAATTAGGATTGCTTTTAAAAAAGCAGTTTGCAGAGCAGTGGGTAAACAGCAATGCAGCCGTCAGGAAGCCTTAGAAGGCAGCCTAACAACCAACACCGCTGATCCAGCAAAATATAGCCTCTGCATGCACTGCACACACAGTGACTAGTGTGTTGTACAGGCAAAATCGCTAGCAGCAGAAGCAGTTTTTGGTGTCTTCTTCCCTGCCTAACACTCTCCCTACAGAATCAGCAGCAGCAGCAGCTCTCCCTATCCTGAGATCAGCATGAGTAACATGGCGGTCGGCGTGCACGCCCTTTTATACCCCCTGTGACACCCACCAAAGCAAGCCAGTCACTTGCATGCCCTTCTGAAAGATGGTGGTGACCCCTGCCTATGTCATCATGTTGCCCACAGTGTCTGTGGATCCTGATTGGCTGAAAAAGAGCGCAAAACAAACTTTTGAAACGCGACCTTGGCACTTAAGTCGCCGACCTCGTGGCCGACCTCATGCTAGGGTCTGGTTTCGTTTCACTCAACTCTACTAGGGACCTCTACAGGTCGCTTGTTAAGTACACACAGGCATGGCTGACCAGACTCAGGGCTCCTCCTGCCTGGACAGTCCATCTGCATTTTTTTGTTTGCTGCCTCTTCTATACTGTATGGTAAAGTTACAGGGCTGCAGAGCCAGTCTCCATCGTAGTAAGCGTCCATTGTCCCCAGAGACTCGGTTCAGCCAGGTGAGGGGATTGTGATCAATAATGACAGTGAATTCTCATCCATACAGATACGGCCTTAGTTTCCAAAGGGCCCACACTACAGCCAGACATTCTTTTTCAACAGTTGCATAGGCCACTTCTCGGTCCAGCAGTTTCCTGCTAAGGTAGGCGATGGGGTGATCGTCCACAGCTGCATTCACCTGGCTGAGGACAGCTCCCAGTCCATAAGCAGAGGCGTCCGTCTGCACAATGAATCTCCTCTTGTAATCGGGAGCAGCCAGAACAGGGTCGCAGACCAGGGCGTCCTTCAGCCGGTTAAAAGCCTCATACAGGCTGGAGTCCAGATCACCAGCTGGGGCATCGTTTTCTTGGTCAGGTCGGTAAGAGGCTTGGCCACAGTGCTGAAACGAGAAACAAATTTTCGGTAATAACTGGCAGTGCCCAAAAAAGCCATAACTTGTTTCTTAGTGAGGGGTACATACCAGTCTCTAATAGCCTGGATTTTGGCAGGTTCAGGACGGAGCTTCCCTCCTCCGACTCTATGCCCTAGGTACTGGACTTCACCCATCCCCAATTGGCATTTATCGGGTCGAATGGTTAGGCCGGCTGCAAGAATCAGGTCAAGAATAATGGCTACTTGATTCAGTTGTTCCTCCCACGTCTGGCTGAAGATGGCGATATCATCCAAGTAGGCACAAGCAAAGTCACCACATCCCCGGAGGATCTGGTCCACCATTCTCTGGAAGGTTGCCAGGGCATTCTTCATTCCAAAAGGCATGCTTAGAAATTCATACAGACAAAAGGGGGTTATAAAAGCGGACCGTTCTCTCCCTTCCTCCGTGAGAGGGATTTTCCAGTATCCCTTACTGAGATCCAAGGTAGTGACATATCGGGACCCAGCCAGTCGGTCTAGAAGTTCGTCAATACGGGGCATTGGGTAAGGATCGCTGATGGTATGGTCGTTTAGTCGTCGATAGTCCATACAAAATAGAGTACTCCCATCCTTCTTGGGTACTAACACCACAGGAAAGGCCCAAGGGCTATGGGAGGCCTGGATTACCCCAAGCTATAACATCTCCTCCAGTTCGTGCTGCATGGTGTTTCAAACAGATTCAGGTACCCGGTAAGGAGCCTGTTGTATGGGACGGATACCCTGAGTGTCCACATGATGTTGGGTGACGGTGGTTCGACCTGGTTGGGATGAGAAAGCAGCCCGTCTCTGTTGAAGCACTCCCAGCATATGGTTTTTCTGCAAGGAATCCAGGTGATCTCCCAGAGGAACCTGTTCCACAGTGGATGGGGCTCTCGCTGCATCCACAATATCAGGTAGGGAGTCCTCATCCTCTTGACCGTATTCTAAAGCTAGCCGACAGCTTGCTATCATTGGAAGGTTCCGGCATGGTACTCCTTAATCATATTCACATGGATAGTCTTTTGCCTTAGCCCCTGATCATCTAAAGCAAGAAGATAATTGGTATCATTTAGTTTTCTGAGAACCCGGAAGGGACCCTCCCATGTTGTCTGCAGTCTATTCTGCCGATGGGGAACAATCATTAAGACCTGTTGTCCTTCTACAAACTCCCGATAGCGTGCTTTACAGTCATACCATGTCTTCTGTCTGGTTTGAGCCATACGCACATGACTATGGGCTAAACTAGCGAGTTGAGCCAGGGTTTCTCGCAGCTTTAGGACATAAGGGACAACAGGGGCTCCTGTATCTTCAACTTGTCCCTCCCAAAATTCTTTTAGCAGGGTTAAGGGTCCTCGGACCTTTCTTCCATAAAGTAGTTCAAAGGGGGAAAACCCGGTGGACTCCTGGGGAACCTCCCGATAGGCAAACAAGAGATGGGGTAGGTACTTCTCCCAGTTTGAATCTCTGTCAGTGAAGGCCCTCAGCATATTCTTCAGAGTGCCATTGAATCGTTCACAAAGTCCATTTGTTTGGGGATGATACGGGGTCGTTCGGATCGCTCGTACTCCACAGGTGCGCCACAGACACTGGACCAGCTCTGACATGAACTGGGAGCCTTGGTCTGACAAGATCTCACTGGGGAATCCTACTCTGGTGAAAATGGTAACCAGGGCCTCGGCCACTTTGGCTGCAGAAACACTTGACAAGGCCACAGCTTCTGGATATCGGGTGGCATAGTCCACAACAGTGAGAATGTACTGCTTTCCAGATTTACTTGGTTTAGCCAGAGGTCCAATGATATCAACAGCTACTCTTTGAAAGGATTCTTCTATTATAGGGAGCGGTTGCAGGGGTGCCTTTGGGTGATCTCCGGGTCGCCCTCTACGCTGACATATGTCGCAAGTTCGGCAGAAATGCGCTACGGCTTGGGAAATCCCAGGCCAATAGAAAGATTGAGTCAATCGTCTCTCAGTGTGGGTTTTGCCTTGATGGCCAGCAGTAGGAATGTCATAAACAAGGTGTAATAGGGGAATTCTGTATTTCTGAGGAACAATCAGCTGTTTGTATAAGTCCAGGGCTTATCTAGGGAGTCAGCATTGGTAACCCGATACAGAAGTCCATTTTCTCTGATAATTCTTTCCCCGTTCTCCCCCAACTGCCCTATCTCAGCTCGAGCTCTAAAACTAGCTAGGGTGGGGTCAGTATCTACCTCTTGTCTAAACTGAACTTTATCCCAAGTAACACTCACATTGTCCCCACAAGAAGAATCACTCACCGGCTGTGATGGCAGTTCTGGTGGCCTCATTTCCATGGAAGGGTTGTACATGTCCACATTTGCTGCTCTCTTGGCTTGACTTCTGGTTACCGCACCGACAAAGTGGCAATGAAGATTTCCCACATAATTTCCTAGAAGAACGTCTGCAGGGAGGCGGCTCATCACACCAACCACGCATTGTTTTGCCCCAAAGCCATAATCCAGGGTCACACTCGCTCTTGGAATATATCTCTGGGTACCTCCAGCCAATTCAATGGCAATTCCTGGTCCCTTTTGAATTGCTTCTGGTTGAATTACTCGGGGATCGGCTATGGTGAGAAAAGCCCCAGTGTCACGGAAGTCAACAACTTTTTGGCCATCCAGCACGACCTCCTGTAGATGTTTGTGCTGAACATCAGAAGAACAGGTGGCTGAGGCTCGCACCCCGTAGACTCCGGGTAGGGGAGCCAGGATATCAGAGTCACTTGGCAAGTCTTCAGGGACTGAATCCAGCTCTTCTCCTGGTGAGGGTGTCTGTAGATAATGAACAGGCGAAGGCGGTCTGTAGCTGTCCTGCCTCCGAACACCTGGACATTGGAATTGCAGATGCCCAGGCTGCCCACATCTATAACATCTGCGCTCTGGGATTCTTCCTCCATGTCGTAGTCCCGAAGATGGAGCAGGAGTAATGCAAGGCACAGTCACACGAAGGTCACCACGAGTTGATGGTCTAGTGGGATGGGGAATATTGGAGGCCGAAGGACCAGGGGCCACCAGCGTTGGGGGGCTGGTAGTTTTTTTCTCACTGAGTAGTAGTTTTTTCCACTGAGGCTTGATGGTGAGAGCCTCATCAGCTAGAGCTGCAGCTTCCTCCACAGTGGCTGGTCTCCTTTCACGCACCGATTCCCGGATCTCAGCGGGGCACTTGAAGTAAAACTGCTCTTTTAGTATGACTTGGAGGAAGGAATCACAAGTTAAGGCCTCCTCTCCCTCCAGCCAGCGATGACATCTTTGTTTGAGTCTGTGGGCATACATCTTGAAGGACACTTCCTCATCACAGGCTAAAGTGCGGAACTGGGTCCTGTAAGTGTCTGGGGTCACAGCATAATGTTCTAGAATAGTCTGTTTAATCTCCGCATACTCACAGTTCCACCGAGGGTCCATAGCTCTATAGGCTGCGGCAGCTCCACCCTGTAAGAGCCCCACCAGATGTCGGACTTGCTCCCTTTCCGGGACTTCCATTAATCGACACTGATGCTCAAAGTCCTGGAAAAAGCCCTCAATGTCACCTGAAGCCTCATTAAATGGCTTGAAGTCTTTGCGGGACACTCTGGGGAGTTCCCTCATGGTGGGTGCTGGGGTTACAGTCTGTCTGGAGCTTCTAGCTGCTTCCACAGCGAGCTGCCTCTCCAGCAATGCCCTCTCTTGAGCTCTATGAATGGCCTCCCTCTTATCTTCTATGGTAGCATCTTCTCCCAGCAATGCCATCTGCCTCTCCAGCAATGCCCTCTCCTTAGCTCCACGCATGACCTCCCTCTTATCTTCTATGGTAGCCTGTTCTCCCAGCAATGCCAACTCCTCCTCATACCACACAACCCACTGACTTTTTTGGGTATTTACCTCCGGCTGCAGTCTTTCCTCTTTTTGCTGTGGGGATCCTTCCTCAGCGTCATCTTGCAGGCGAACTCCTTCCAAAGCCTCAATCAGCTGCTCCTTGGAGAGTCCCTTGTAGCTGACTCCCAGTTCACGGGCCTTTGTTTGTAGGTTCACCGCAGTCCAGTTCTTGTACTCTGCGGTTCTGGTTCCAGATGATGATGGGCCATTGTCCTCCATTCCTTCTGCTCTGATCCCAGCGCTGCCAACCAGTTTGTGATGGGGTATACAACAGAGCAAGAAGAGACAACAGGCCGAGGGATGATTCAATGAGATTAAGGCAGGGAGCATACAACATCAAATATCCATAATGTCCTTGGAGTCCATGAGAAGTCCACAATAAGTCCACACAATGGAAATAAATCCGGGCACCTCACGATAGTCCTTGTGCCAGATACGATAACAATATTCCTTGCAATAGTCCACAGGATTCCATACAATCCCATGGACGTCACGAGTTGGCCTCAACTCAGTTCGTGACTCCTTCCACCTCCGCAATCAAACCACAACTGATCTTAAAACACGAATGTATTGCCAGGGCTCCTAGGTTCAGCCCATCTGAAGGGGGGTAGGGGTCACACCTACTATTCAATGGTTTGGTCCATCAGAAGATTCTAGAAATGTAAGGGCTCCACTTAGTCTACAGGATGTGTATTGTAGGTTATCTTCTGCTTAGGAAAACAATAGCCAAAGTTCCGCTAGGCTGTTGACTCAAGAATAAATTAGATTATGGTCCAGGTACATCACAAGACATTGCAAAGTATTGGGGGAAGGAGACATGGTTAATTTACAGCAAATACAACCAGAGAAAAGTTAAATGACATATTATACAAAATACAGGACAGGGCAAAACTACAAATTATGACAGTAAGCCCATTCTGATTCTTCTTGTGCTTCACCGCCTTACACCATCTATATCCTACAGGATATTTCAGGTTGGGACAATCAGTTTCACATGACCATATATCTCAATAGACTGTCAGCTTCCTAAGCTTGGTGTCTGTCAAATGTAGGTTGCCACTGGTGGGTACATTTGGCCCTGGAAGACCCAAAGTCGCTGATGCTCGAAACCCAGTGTGTCATTGTGAAGGAGTGTGGGCATTAAGTGGGATGAGCCCTGGTCCATGCAGTCTTTATAAAGACACCTGAGCCAGCGGACGAGAGCAACCACTGACCCTCATGTCTCCACATCTACTCTAAGAAAAGTTGACCCCAAATGCTTTTACCCCTGTAAAATATCAAGCAGAGCTCATCTTCCTCGGGTCCAGCACAAAGTAGATGGCACAAACCGCTGAGCTCTGTGTTTGGCTGCAGTGATGCCGGTCTCCTAAGTAGTAACATGTTATCTGTGTTTTATCACTGCGGCCAAGAAATGTCCGTCTTACTGAACAAACTGTTTAATCTCAATGTCTTTGTGATTCCAGGACCTTATTGTGAGGGTGTGAAGGGTTTGTGCTCTAAAAAAAGTTTTGTCTGTCTGTGCATTTTGTCCAATTTGTCCAGAAAAAAAATTACCTAAGGAGATGGCGACCCTGCATGGAGAAAAAACATGATATGTCATGCTTCTACTGAGAGAGATATGACCGGCGATGTGCATTTGATCCATCCAATAAAACTTGTTTGTATTTAACAGTGATGGAAAGAAAGATATTAGACAGATTCACTGACAGACAGAAAGATAGATAATAGATAGATAGATAATAGATAGAAAATAGATAATAGATATATAATTGATGATAATAGATAGATAACAGATGTAAGATAATATACATATATATGTTGTGGGGAATAGATAGCTCAGCTGGGATCTTTGCTTTGGCACAAGCGTGTGGCTATGAAGTCACTTCAGCAGACTAGCAAGTTCCACATGAATATGGACACGGCATATTTATTGTGCACACTTGTTATTCAATGCTACACATGCCAAACATGAAATAAAACGTCTAAGGCCGTCTGGCCACTAACTAACAATAGCAGGCTAACTACAAAACAAACTATATAACAGCAAACAAGTCCATGTAATCTTACTGTGTCAGCTCCCAGCTCAGCAGACGAGATAGACTGAGAGATCCCAGCTCCTCCTGATTATATCAGCTGGACCAGTCAGGAAACCAAAACCTGGATTGAATAAGTGGAGGGGGAACTACCAGTCCTTTCCATGCTGATCACTAAGGAAACCAGGACTGGATTACAGTGAAATAAACTTGCTTTCATCATCAGTACAGGGAGACATATGAAATGAACCGGGGAGAAATATACCTGTTTTCTAGTACCTCTCCCCTTGGCACCTCACAATATATATAGAGAGAGAGATAGATAGATAGATAGATCGATAATAGATAGTTAATAGATAATTGATAGATAAATAATAGATTTATAAATAGATAAAGGCAAAAAATGGGAAGTAGCACACCAAAAATTACTTAAAGTGTAACATGGACTTTATTGGGTCCACATGGCGTGGCGACGTAGTATTAAATGCAGAAAACAAATCCGACAAGGGCTACATCACCTTATAAAAATGAAGGAGAAAGATGCACCAGGAGGTAAAGGCAGCCACACATCCTCACCACATACCCTTTGCTCAGACACTCATATGTAACTCACATGCTGTCCATTTCCTTGTGATCCTCCTTGAGATGGTTCTACTCCTTCATTGGAGTCCAGCTGTGTGTAATTAAACTGACAGAACTTGATTTGTAAAGGCGCACACCTGTCTATATAAGACCTCACAGCTCACAGTGCTTGTCAGACCAAATGAGAATCATGAGGTCAAAGGAACTGGCCAAGGATCTCAGAGACAGAATTGTGACAAGGCACAGATCTGGCCAAGGTTACAAAAGAATTTCTGCAGTACTCAAGGTTCCTAAGTGCACAGTGGCCTCCACAATCCTCAAATGGAAGAAGTTTAAGACCACCAGAAGTCTTCCTAGACCTTCTTTATGGCCATGGGATATTTCAGTTTATCTCTTTTAATAAATTTGCAAAATTTTTTACATTTCTGTTTTTTTTTCAGTGAAGATGGGGTGCAGAGTGTACAATAATGAGAAAAAAATGAACTTTTTTGAATTTGCCAAACGGCTGCAATGAAACAAAGAGTGAAAAATTTCAAGGGGTCTGAATGCTTTCCGTACCCACTGTATATTTGACAAGTATACAGATAGTTTGCCGTGAGGCCTGTGCATTCACTTATTTGGAAAGTGTGCGGCTCCATTTTTTCTAAAATAGATAAATAGATAGCTAATAGATATATAACAGATAGTTATTCTTCAAACAATAAAAGTAATACTTTGTGAATTTTTCCTACAGACAGCGAGAGCTGCATGAAATGCCAAAATGACAAATGGCCAAATGAGAAGAGAGACCAATGTCTGCCTAAAGTGATGGAATTCATCTCTTACCAGAATGACACAATGGCTTCTGTACTCTCCTGTATCTCGGTCTTCGGATGTCTTGTGACCGGCTTCACATTTGGGATATTTATTTCCTACCGGGACACTCCTATTGTTAGAGCCAATAACCGGAACCTGAGTTACCTCCTCCTGGTCTCCATCTTTCTCAGCTTTCTCTCTGTGTTTTTGTTCCTTGGTCGTCCCAATGATGTAACTTGTAGGTTACGTGAAACCAGTTTTGGATTTTTCTTCTCAGTAGCCGTCTCTTCACTTCTAGCCAAGACTGTCATGGTTTGTGTTGCCTTTAAGTCCACCAAGCCTGGAAGCCCTTGGAGAAAATGTCTGAATGTGAAACTGCCCTATACCATAGTGTTGTTGTGTTCATCCCTTCAGGTTGTAATCTGTGTTTTTTGGTTGTCTGTTTCTCCCCCATTCCAAGATCTGGACACTGATTCTTATCCTGGGATTCTCATCATTCAGTGTAATGAAGGCTCAGATATCTGGTTCTACTCCATGTTGGGTTATCTGGGGCTCCTGGCAGCTGTGAATTTTGTCCTGGCTTTCTTGGTGAGGACATTACCGGACAGTTTCAACGAGGCCAAGTACATCACCTTCAGCATGCTGGTGTTCATCAGTGTCTGGATTTCCATGATCCCGGCTTATCTGAGCACCAGAGGGAAGACCATGGTGGCTGTGGAGATATTTGCAGTGATGGCTTCCAGTGCTGGACTTTTAGGTTGTGTGTTTTTTCCTAAATGCTTTATTATTTTGTTTAAATCTGGAATGAATAAAAAAACGGAGCTGCTCAGAAAAAGAAAGGAATGACTGCACAATATGAGGAACCACTGATAATAATGACTAATTCTGTACATTAGACCCTTAGAAACCATTAAAAAGTAAGATGCAATATTCTCTATCAACCTGTGTATGAAAGAAACATTTACACATTTCTTATCCCGTTATCTCCAGTAATTGATGCATTTATCAGGACGTCCCATATATGTATTAAAGTTTGGGAAATGTAGAAATTTCTCTGAGGTTTTGGTAAATTATCTGCTTCCTCCTTAAAGAGAATCTTTTACCAGTTTCTCCATGATAAACCGGACTCATCATAGAATAGCGGCTGCAGAGCTGAACACAACACAGCTTTTATTATATAATTTCTCATCTCCATTGTGGAGATACGAGCTTAAAAATATAGGTTATAATTTATGAAAAGTCCAACTGGGCATCACCAGAGATTTTTATCTGGGAGTGTGCACTGAAAAAAGGAACACGTCTCTAGAATATCAAAAGAACATGCTTTCTCCTATGAGATGTAATGATAGATAGTCCTGCTCCCAACCCTGCTCTCTACCCAATATTCACTGCAAGGTGTGATTACAAACATCTCTAGCTTTCATCTCTCAGCAGTGAGTGTGGGAGGAGGAATTACAGCTGTGCTGACCGTCCATTGAGGGGAGAGCTGCAACTACCCCATTGGGCTTATAATAAATTATATTCTAAACTTCACAACCTATTATCTACGTAATGGAGAGGAGAAATTAAGAAATTGTGGTGCTAATAAAAATATGGATATCTTATAGCCTACATATTGTAATATATTAATTAGTCCATATTGAAATTAACCTGTAATGTCAGCATTAGAAGGCCCCATATCCAGTACCAGAGTTCATGAGGTCAGACCTGCAATGGCTATTGAAATGCAGCCTGTGTGTTGAGTATACTGAAAGACAATGCTTGTTGAAACACTATGTTTAATCTGGATTACTGGAAAGAATTAACCTTTGTGTACGCTGTTGACTTACTTGAATTTCAAGAGTAGTGAATGGTGCAAGTATATTGACAAAGTATTACCTGATATTTGTGTCATATGGGGATTAAAAAGTGGACTAGGCATATGGACAGTTGCACATTATTATACATAAGGTCATAGAAATATGGATGGAGGAGCCTAATGAATATAGTTGGCGATCTGAAACCCATTGTAGTGTATCCAATCTTAAAGATCTCTCTAACTAGTATATATTTTGTGCTAGGGTTATAATCATAGAAAGTTGTTGGAAACTTTGTTGTTATCATATGTAAATTTCAGGGCAAGAGTAAATAGTCCGAAGAGGCAAGTCTTGTTTGATGTTATTTATTCATGATAGGTGGCCTCTGTCATGTGATTGGAACATCAAACAACTAACTTGTGTATTTTCATGTTTACCCAATATTATATTGAGTAAGCCTTTGTTTAAAGCATATAAAAGGTGGGAGGCAGCCAGAAGAGACAGGAGCTTGTGGACCTGTGTGAGAGGCACAGTGTAGATCCTAGGACAGCATTCTCTGTCTTCACTGGCTG